>NW_020884893.1:3034159-3242117 GCF_003945725.1 Corapipo altera | reverse complement strand
GGTGCCCGCGGGTCCCGCCGGGTCGGTGCCCCCGCGGGGCGGGCGCGAAAGAGCCGAGCGGCGGGGCGGGGGGCTCGGGGGGCTCCGGCCGCGCTGTGCGGGGCCGGTGGAGGCAAGAGTTAAGCGCGGCGAGAGGAGGAGCCTGTCCCGCTGTCAGCCCCGTGCGCGCCCCCCGCGCGGCCGCCCCGACCCGAGCCACGACCCCCCTCCGCAGCGCCGGTCTCCCCGCTGCCAGCTCGGGGACGGGGCAGCTGGGGCTCCTCCGGCATCCTCCGCGGGCCCCGTGGGGAGGGCCACGCGAGGGAAGGCGGAGGGGGCTGCAGGCTCGCACGGAGCGGGGCAGGGGGCACCTCTGCGGGCAGTGTTGGGGAGGGGGCTCTCGGGGTCGGCGTGGCCACCAGCGGGCGATCCGTGCGGAGGATGCTCGGCGCGAGGAAAGCCCTCGCCGCCCGCAGCCCGGCTCCTGTATCGCACCCGTGGACCAGCGAGCCCGGCTGCCCCCGCCGGGCCCCGCAGCCCCCGCCCGGGCGGCCCGGCCGCTCCCCCGGAGCGCTCGGGGTGCGCTGAGCCTGCCGGCCGGGCGGCAGGCGCAGGTGAGTTGGGTTTTGACTGGGCTGCCGGACCGGGGAGAAGGGGCAGGAGGTGGAGTAGGGAAGCGCTCTTCCATCCACCCGCTCCATCCTCGATTCCCCCGCCCGCGCTGGCACCGCCGCTCGGCCGCTGAGTCAGAGCCGCCCGGGGCCGGCGGAGGGTGTGCGGGATCCGGGGGACGAGCCGAGTACCGCAGGGCTGCCTTTGAAGGGCCCTTAGTAGCGGCTGTTTGTTTTCTCCTGCCGTAGCGAGCTCCCCGGGCACCTGCCAAAACACAGTCGTTAACACCTACACCCAAAGGGGATCATCCGAGAGCTCCAATTCTCGGACAAGCCAATGGAAAGACTCTCAGTGGCTTTATACCGCCTTAGGATCAGGCCATTGCCCTGCCTCGTGTCTCCTCTGCTTTCTCCAGACAAAACTCCCTCTCTCCTGAGTGCTCCATCTGTTCTTAGTCACTCTCACAACACCCTGTGGAAGTTATTTTGCTGCAGAGAGCAGCAAAGGGAATGAGGAGACTTCTTGCTCTTCTCAGTGATCCTGCTTTCACCTGCCACAGGATAGGAGTGGATCAAAGCACAGGGCAGCTCTCCAGCGACAGCACCACAACTCCTTCCAGTGCTGTGCAGCTATCTGTTCCCCAGAGCGCTGCAGTCACAGCACAAAGTGAAAAGCACTGATTTATTACTTTTATTTCCAGGTCAAATATTTGAGATCACAGTAGCCAGCTGAGCAGTGCAGTCAGTTGCACCACAGAGGCTAGAGATGCTCCTGGGTCCCAGAAGGTATTTTTCCCTTTTATGCAAAATGCTTCTGTAAGTGGTGCAGGGGTGATTGGAGCAGACCCTGTCACTGACTTGCCTTCGTGTCACCAGGCTGCTCCCAACATTTCCATGAAGGAAAAGCAGCGTGAAACTGCAAGGGGTTAATAGCACATGACATTTTTGGGATCGGTCTCAGGCTTTGGGAGGATTTCTGCACCCACAACAAAGTGTAAGAGTCTTATTAATACAGGGTGTGTAAATGATGATGTGTTAATAATTTTAAGCCCTCATCCCCTTTTATGATTAGAGCAGGCTCGGACTGAGGAATGAAGGCTCTCCATAGCCTAAAACCCTGCCAGCAAAAAGCTGCTTCAGTAGTTTTGCTCCCCAAGCTGTGCTTCTGCAAGGGTCAGCTGTAGCAGGGATTTTGACCAGGTGACCACGAGTCCCTGTGTCATCTTGTGGTCTCACATCTGTGAATGCTCTGTTCCTTGAAGCAGCCCCTTTCTATCAGTCAGCCTGTCCTGTGGGACACAGTTACACCAGCTACAGTCAGCAAATGATTTCAGAGTCTCTCATACAGAGTAGGAATCATATTCACAGATGGGACACTGACATAACTGGAGCGCTCTTTTATAACATTTCAGTAGATATTCTAAGTGAAATGTTTCATCATTCTTTTTTTTTAAAAATAGCCAAGGATAATAATATCCTAGAACTTCTTTTCCACTACTGGCTTAATCTATTTTTTTTAAACTATGATATGTGCATTCCTTTGGTTTGCACAGCAGACTTCAGAACTTAATGGGAACATGGAGATATGAGCAATTTTTCCATTGTCCTTTATTGCCAAACCACTTTAAGCCTGAAATTGGGGGGTAATATCTCTGACTCAACCTCACCCCAAAACTGAATAGCAGTGTGTGTGAATGTGTGCCTCTCAGAGGAACTACCAGATATTTCTCCTTTCTCTCTCCCTCCTTTTCTTTCTCTAACAGCACTCCCCATACTCCAGACCAAGCAACTAGTCACTCACAGTCTGAGCTCATTTTAAAGAGCTTGGATTCAGTCCACGTGCAAGTTTTAGTTGCCTGTTAAATTTCTAATGCCTGCCACATACACCATTAGAACACTTAGATTTTTGAGACAGCATTGACTCATATTTTCTTTGGGTTTTAGCTGCTAAATAGACAAGCAGAATTCTTAATCCACTTTACCTCTTTTGTTGTTAAAAGGTTTAAAATGAAAGTATACCAGTATTACAGATTCAGTTTAAATTACATCTTGTGTGGGGCCACATAATAACTAGCACAGTCACCATATCTCTGAGAAGATCATATAAAACTTTTTTCAGCTTGGGGCATCCTCTGATCCCTTGCTGTAGTGAAGTTATTGGTACAGGGAATAATAATAAAATTAAATGAAAGTAATAAATGATAAATGACATTTGCAGTACATTTAAACCCTGAGAAATATGTTAAGTACTTTTTAAGTCACAGTTTGTATTACACTAGAAACTACTCTTTCTTAGCTTTGTTTTTGGATTCCCTGTCCCCTAGAACCTGGGCAGTCCAGTATTCACATACTTTTAAAGTTTATTGAGGCATAGCCCTGCCAAAGGCAAGCAGTGATCCAACTATGTGGAAAAGGACTCCTTCCATTCTCCAGTTCCCTGAAATGGCAGCACAATGTATTTCCAGTTCTGCTCTGTGTGGAGCCTGCTGCAAGTATACGTGGCTGCAATTTTTGTTAATGCTGCCAAGGACAGACTTTGCTTCAGTTCTTGAAACACCTTTTTGGCTCATGACAAAGCTTTACAGAATAAAACCCAGGAGTTAATGCTGACTCCCAGATCTCCAATGGGTGCTGTGAGCCCAAGTGGAGCTGTGACCAGGGGCCAACAGTTGGGGCCATGTTGGCCTTCTGATAGCAGTAACAGGAGAAACACGTGGAGGGTCCTTGTAGAAAGAAAGTGTTTCTGATATGAGAAAGATTGAGATTTAGGGAAACCAACTAGTATTTCCTGTCTTTGGACACTGTATTCCAGCCTTCCACTCCAGCCCTAATGGAAAACAAGCACTGGGAAGTGTTGGTCACGTTGTTTGGGTTTTTCCCTTGATTTGGAGCGGCCAGATGATTTTTCTGAGTGTGTGTATTGAGCTGAAGAGCCCACAGTCCATTTAAGTCTAGTAGCTTCCCTGCCTTTTTTTCATTGTTAATTATTAATGACAGACCGTGGGTAGTATTTGTCACTTATGTAGTTATTAACAGCTAAAACCATTTACAATGTTTTATTCTCATTACGGGCTTGAGAGCCTGATTTTGGTCTAAACTAAACTACACTCAGCCTTTAGAGGGTTCCAGAAATTACACCTCTCCCTTGAACTGAATTCTGCAGCTGCTTCATGCACCTCTAATATTTAGGCCAGATCTGTATTTCGTGGATTTGTACCATTTCTCCTTGAAATAATGCACTGATGGATTCAAACACAGCCCACAGCGTACAGCATCAGAACTCACAGTCTCTGGGCACTCAGAGCATGTGGAAACTGTTATTCCTACAGGTTATGCCACAGTGATCCTATGGGCCCAGTGTCCTTACGTGCCCTGAGAGCTGCAGGAGGGAGTGGGGGGAATCCAGTCAATCGATGCCTGGTCGCTCTTGCTCCTTAACATCTGTCAAGTTGTCTGCTGGGCAAAAAAAGTTGAATCCTATAAGCTGAGCTAATTCCTACACTTCTCTAACACTTTTCTCATTGCTGTCTTGTCGCCCTAATTCCTCGCCAGTGTCAGAATTTATGATTACGTGTATTAGCAGCGAAACTAGTTCGCATGACATGGTCATTTTGGAAAGCAAAAGGTACATTTTCCATTTGTGGAGTATTACTAATTCTAGGAGTAGTTGGGGATAAGTTTGAAACTTGACATGCTTAATGGATTGCAGGCAAGCTTGGAAATAAAGGATAGGATAAAGACTGAGCAGGAGTTGGGGTTGTTTCCCCATGGGGTTGTTTCCTGCCAGTCACCCACATGTCACTTTAAAAGCCCAATGTTATTGTTCATATCGTTTCTTTTTGTGGTTGATACAATTGGTGCTCTCCAATTGTGCTCCGTGTGCTGTTAGCTGCAAGGGTGACAGCTCTCTTTAATGCTCAGCCAAGATCAGCAAGTATATTTGGTTTGCCTAATGAATTTTAAACAGAAGGGCCAATGATAAAAGGCCAGCACTCAGCACACGGTAAGGATCATTGTACAACAGATATAAATAGTCCAATTTAATATATACTTAAACAATTCAGAACAAATCAAGCCCTCAGACAGAGCAGCACGAGTTCCCCGAGGAGCCTCACGTTCCTGAGGGTAAGAGCTCAACCCAATGTGCAGCTTTCTGGGGTGGCCTCATTTGTGGATGTCAGTCCCAAGACCGCTAATGACCGGCTGCTCCGGCTCCCCCGTCTGTCCCGGCGGCAGCAGAGCCCCGGCTCTGTCCGAGGGAGACACTCCGGAGCTGCAGAGCCAGCGCCTCGTGTAGGCTGGGAATCGCTGCGGCAGATGAGGTAGCCTTGAGCTGTGGTCTCCAGCTCAACCACAGAGCGAGCACTGGATCCTTTCCAAAACAGGCTCCAGCAGTCCCTTGCTCCAGCACGGAGCAAGGAGCAGGAGTCAGGAAGCAGCATCATGTGGCACAAGGGCTGGACAGAGCCTTTGGTCCTTCCACACTGCTCACACACACACATGCACACCCTGCAGGGCTGTGTGCTGGCCACTGGCACCCAGCAAAGCTCCATCCCGGGTGGCTTTGGCACTGTGTGCAGGAGAAAGTTCAAGCAGTTAGATCCAAGGAAGCCATTGTGTTACTATGTATATTATGCATTAATGAGAAAAAATGTTATCCTTTCAGTCTCCACTGCGTTAAAGCTTGGCATTGACAGCTCTGACATCACTTACTAATCTAGTGCTGTGAATTTGGAACAATGGCTTTCCCCTCTCCATTTAAATTGCACATCAGTGGGAAATGTATGGAGTGAATGTATGGAATTGATTCTATGAATATACCAGCAGGGTTCCCCGTATTTCCAGCTCACCATCTCCTTCTGTAAATGCCTCAGTAAAAACCCTGGCACATCCCACCTGCAGGATCACTTGCCCTTTCTGACAGTCAGGTTCCTCTATCCCTTGGCACTTTCTAGTAAAAAATTATTGCCACAAGGCCTGATTCCAGTGTGACTGCTGCCTGTCTGCCCTCCTGCAGCCCCACAGCAGGTGTTGCTACCCCCTGACTCCCCTTTCAGCTCCAGCCCTATGTGGTGTTTCTCCTCACCCACAGGTGCCTCTGATACCTCCCAGTAACTCCCTTGGGTGACTGGCCAGTACTGGGCTTCTTCTGAAGCTCAGTGTAGAAACTGATTTCAAACTCTAGGAAAAGCCTGAGTTCTTGCCCTCTGGACTTGCAAAGCATAGAGCAAAAGAGTGTAACGAGAAGGTAATTTGTCATTAATTGGCTGGACACATTAATGAGAAAGGTGACAGGGTATAAGCCCAAATGTAGAGATGCTGTTTCATGTGTGCTCTAAAACAGACTTTCTGTGAACTTAGACAAGTAATGTGGGGTCAGATTTGTCATGTAGTTAATGCTGCCGTGCTGACAGGCTTAGCAAATAAAAACAAGCTGAAGTAAACACCAAAATACTTTTTTTAATGATCTTGGTCCCCCTGCCTTTGCCTCCCTGCCCTGTCTACAGACTAAGAGCATTTTTCAAACTCGCAAACCTGATGACAGCCATCTGCACGCTAATAAAGGGCACCATACAAACAGGTATGTGCAAGGGAACAGCCTTCTGACCACAGATCCTCTGAACACACAAATTTAGGGTCTCCAGTTACCCACGAGTGAAGTCACTGGTGGTTGTAGCAGCCATCAGAGGGGGAGGAGGCTGCCTGGAGGCAGCGACCAGCACCCCGTGCAGGGCCAGGGGAAGATGCTGATGAATAGAGTCAATGTGGTGGAGGTGGCTGAGGGGACCTGGGCAAGCTGGCAGCACCAGCAGTGTGGTCAGCAGGGAACATGGAGAGAGCCCATTCTCTGAAATGCTGTTTGTGAGCAAGGCAGGAGGAGAACAGAGGCTTTGTGCATGATGGACTTGATGTCTCTAAGGGTGCTCCAGTTAAGGCCTGTGACTGCAGAAACCTGCCTGCTGCTGCCCTGGTTGCAGCCTGCAATGGGAGGCAGGAGCACATGGTGTGTCACGAATGAAGCCCGGAGAAGGCAAGGGCAGCACCTGGACTGCCTGGAGCTGCTGGAGACCCTGAAAACCTCAACAGAAAGGGGCTTGACTGCTGAGGAGGAGGTGGCCACGTGCGATACAGCAAGTAATGCCCCACATGGGGTAGCAGGGCAGAGATGCCCACCTAACAGGGGGTAATTTCTGGGGCTCCCGTGCTTGGGTAGGCCTGTTATTTCCCTCTCAGCCCTGCTTCTTCCATGTCCGTGCCACCTCCCCTGACCTCAGACCCTCTCCTCCTCGCTCCCACCACGACCCCGCGGGCCGCGCTGCCGGTGCGGTGCTGCCGGTGCGGCGGGGCCGGTGCGGTGCTGCCCGGGCCGGTCCCGGCTCCTCCTCCCGGGGGCGGCCCCGGCGGCAGGTGGCTGCCCGGAGCAGGAAGCTGCCACCGCTCGGCCCCTCGTGTGCCGCTGCCGGGCTCGCCGCCCGCACCCGCCGTCGGGGGCACCCGTGCCCGCCGCGCCCTCCGCCAGCACAGCTTTTTTGCTTTTTTTTTTGTTGTTTTACCAGCTTTATTCCTCTTTTATTTCCTGCCCTCCGACTCCTCCGCACTCGCACTTGGAAGGACACCGCCGGGGGTCGCGGCGGCTGCACTCGGGGTGCCCTCGACACCGGACGGGCTCAGCTCCGCTCCGCCGCTGCCCGCGGGCGCTGCCGCCATGAGCGCCCCGGCCCCCGAGCCCGGCCCGCAGGACGGGGACCCCGGGCCCGGCCCCGGCACGGCCCGGCCGGGCAGCCCGCAGGAGGAGTTTGACTTCTCCATCCTCTTCGACTACGACTACCTGAAGCCGATCGAAGGTTGGTGAGGAGCAGCCGAGGAGGAGCCGCGGCCGCGCCCCGACGGGGCGGCGGGGCCGGGCCGGGCGCTGCTGCGCCCTCGGCAGCTCCTCGGGGGGCACCGCCGGGCTCTGCCCTGCCCTGACCTGCCCTGCCCGGGGCCGGGCAGTGGGTGCCGGCGATGCGCTGCTCGGCGGGCTCGGCGCAGGTCGGGGCCGGGCGGTTCGTGTTTGGCGGGGCTGCTGTGCCCGGCAGGTGCTTGCGGACGGTCACTGCTTGGTCCCCATCCCGTGCTGCACTGTCTGAAAGCGGCTGTGGGAGCTCCTGTTGGTCCCAAAGTTTTGCACCCGGGAATGAGCGCAGCTGCCAAAGGCGAGGCAAAGGAGCTCGGCTCAGTTGGTCGCCTTGTGATCATCATCGTCATCGTGTTAGAGCGTGTTCTGGAAACTCAAAAAGGCCGCTCAGGCATTGGGGCTTAGAGTCCCGAGGAGTTAATTACCTGCCACGAGTTTGAGCCTCCTGCTTGGATTGCAGGGAGCTGGGTAGATCTGGTTTCCAGTTTGGGTCCAAACACTATAAGCTTAAGTTAAAACTAAGAAAAAAAAGATCTGCAGACTCTTCTACTTCTCTGAGCTTATGCTGTGATACTAAAAGCACCGTGTCAAGTGCTCCCTGACTTATTAAATGATAATTCTATCTGTTGATGATAGTAAAAAGTGATACTTCCTTACCCATAAAATACAGATATGTGTAAACCAGAAAAAGCTGAAAGAAAGAGGACCCAGAGGAATGAATTGCTGGGATATTGTTTCTAAGATACATTCGTTTGGGTTCTGCATGGTCGACAGGTGGCATTTCTCTAGGGCATCTGAAGAGAGATGTTGTGTTCCTGGAGGATGGTGCAGGATGAGACCTTTGAGGCCTGAATCATGGTAACATTAGTGAAACAGAGTTATTAGTGAGTTTTATTCTTTGTGTCCTTGTTTAAATATACAGATGTGCACCAGCATCAAAGCTCAGGCTGGTTAATGTCATCAGATGCACAAAGCTGAATTTTCTTTCAAGTAGATCAAATTGTGCTAAAATATATCCACGATGGTCAGTGATTTTAATGAAAATACATTAAATCTCAGTGAAAGCTTCAGATGCTGATTTGTTCACATCTATATAGTAAGCAGTACTGCTGTGAAGCCTTAAGTGGGAAGTTCTACAGAATATAATAGTACGTAGGCGGAGTGTAGAAAGTTTAATCTTCAAACCACATAAATGCAGAGCAGTATATGCTTGTTGTAGAAGTAACTTCCTTCTTGAGCCTGCTTTCTCCACATTTGAATTACTGGAAACCATAATTAGTAGTAATTTTGTTTGTTCCAAAGATGGAAATCATTAGCATAAAAAAAAAAAAAAGATCACAACCATATATACCAGCATTGTAATCTGGAGAACATTCTCCCTGGCTTTGAAAAGGCACCAGCTAGAGTCTGTAAGCAATCCAGTATACATCCGTGACCTTTAATGTAGAAAAGATTAAAGCATGTTTACATGAGAACAGAAAATGTTCACATTTTGAGGAAGGACTTTATCCACATGCCGGTGGTAAATGATGCTCATTGTTCATGTGCGATTCTGGCCTCGTCTGAACTGCAGTTGAGAAAACAAGGCCTTTTCAGAAGGAGGATTCAAAGTGGAACCAAAACCATAGGAGTGTCTGTGGATCCCAGCACTTCAGTCTGGTTCCTACATTCAGAGCTGGTTTGAAAGAGGCTCTGGTGTCCTCACGGCCTGAGCTGCTCCACCCACTGCTCACGACAAGTCCTCTAATAAAAAATCGCTGTGAGCATGCTAAAAGGGTTTTTTAAATTAAAAAAAAAAAAAATAAAGGGGGGAGACAGGAAATTTGAGGCTCTAGGAATGGACTGGGAAGAAAGTTTATTTCTGATAGAAATTTTTTTTACACACCCAAACCTGTGTTTTAAAAGTAGAATCTATATCACAACTTGTTGCCATGGGAATGCCAGAAATATTGTTGCTGAAAGTGGCTGGTGTTCAGTAGTGCTTAAGTGTGCCTGAGACAACAGGAGCATGGAACTGCTATAAAAGCAACAGGGGAAAGAAGGGTAAATAAAAGTCCTACAGTCAATATTATTAATATTAAATATTCCTCTCTAAGCCAACCGTTTCCAAAAGCAGGAGTGCTGTACAAAGTGCCCTTTTCCCTAGGCCTTCTCCCCTTACTTGCCAGACTTTAATTAGCAATTATCTTCTCAGCATTTGCAAATGAGGAACACCTGCTGAACTCCATGTGCCCAGGTGAACAGGATTTGGGGAGTGTGGGCAGGGCAGGTATCCTGTGCTGTTAAGTTGAAGCTGGGATTTCACTTGGCCATTGAGGAAGTTTTCTGTCTCCTTTTAAAACAAAGTGTTAGATGCATTCCCTTGACAGTTACCTGTGCAGGTGTTGCTAGTGATATCCCAAGTTTTAGCTTATTTCAAGCATGGCAGGTGCTGCATATCTTTGTTTCTCCATGCAGAAGATTGACAGAGTGTTAATGAGCATTTAAAAATGAGCTCTTACAAACAGGGCTCCCTGATGAGTAAGTTCTGATAACTGCTTTGTGTATTCTTCCCTAATACCTGTTGTTGGCCACTATGAGAGACAAAATACTGAAAAGCTGCTCTGCTTCAGCAGCTCCCTTCATGTAGTTTTGTGGTGTTCACTCTGTGATGATTTGCTGACAGGTAAGGCTGTCACATAATTTTTAATTTTTGAGGTTAACCTTTTTGGGAGTTGATCCTCTGAGGGGTGTTTTGAAAATCCAACTAAAACTTATCCTTAAATAAGATTCCAGACAAAATCCTGCCCTGAGACAACAGGTGAGAATGCAGATGGGAAAGAGTATTTTCTCGTGGGCTCAAGCCCTTGCTGTAGCTCAGCAGACTCTTACATTGCATCTGGTGATATGAATCTACAAGGTCTGTGTATATATAACAGAGAGAGGGGAAGCAGGGAGCATCCATAAATATTAATATTCCTCTAAATGCTTGTTTGTATGTAGACAGGCTCTCAGGGACATTGCCACGTCTTGTAGGTGTCAAGCCCTGTATAATTTGCCTGTTCATTTTTTTTTCTCCCAGATGCAAAGCTATTAAAAGGGAAAAAACTGAAAGTGCCTGCAGCTGGGTCCTGGCTCAGGAACACAGGAGGCAGTGTTCAGCCCTGCCATAAAGAAACAAATATGCACATCTAGCAGAGAATTCCAGATTTCACTCAGGAAACCAGCTCTCACTTGGAGCTTCCAAGCAGTTTGTGTAAATAACAGACAACCTGGCTTTTGAAAAATGCAAAAGAGCTCTGCACTGGTCCCTTCAAATGACAATGAGCAAGTTAATTAAGAAAAAAATTGGCTCTTTTACTTATGCAAATAAGGAACTCCATTTAAATCCCAGGAGCTGCACTGCAGCAAGAGGATATGAGGTCAAAACCAAACCTCAGCCCCTGCCCTCCCTTGTCCTGCACGTGTCTGACTTTAGCTTTTCCTAGATGATGATTTGGATAAACCCAGCATGGTATGCAGTTGCTTGGGTGATCTTTTATTCCCTAATTTCATGCTAATTGGCAAGGTCATATTTGGCTGACTGGATGACTTTGAAGTAAGTGCCTTGTTTTAAAGCAGGGGAGGGTGGTCCTCACAGAGCCGCCTATGCACACACTGGTGTGGTCCTGGGCTTGAGGGATCTCAGGATCCTGGCAGGACCCAGCAGGGTTTTCCTTTCTGCCTCTCAGAGGTATGTGAAAAAGAGTTTTATAGATCAAGGCTTGAATCCTTTGAAACTTAAATCCCTTGATCTTTTCCACCTGTGATTTCACTCTTGGGTTCTAAGGGCAGTCCTGAGGGTACCCACCTGGGCAGGCTGCCCAGCTTCCAGAGGGTTGGGGGAGCTGCCTGCACCCTTCCTGGACCTGTCTAGAGGAGCTGGTTTGTTGGTTATTTGCAATACAGTAGCTCTGCTTCCATTCCCTGTTGTGGGGAGAGAGAGGGAGAGGTGGTCTTGTGAACTATCAACTGGGTAAATGCTAGGGAAAAAAAAGGGGAAAGTGAGCTGACAGCTTGGAGACAGTTTGGGTGGGATCCTGGGGGGCTTGGGGCTCAGACTGCTCTAGGTAAGGGACTGGAGTGATACAGGGTAGGCTGTTTGCTGACAGTAAAGCTGAAAGAGAATGTGAGGAGGTGTCAGTGCTGTCTGGGTGAGAAACTTGCTTTCTTTTAACCCACTGTCAAACCAGAAGGATATTTTGATACTGAATCAGAGGGTGATTCAGCAGTGAAACCTCAGGCTGGGAATGCCTGAGTGAAGGAAGATGGGGAAGTGCTGTAACTGCCCATGCAGGGGAGCTGTGCTGAGGCTGCTGTGGTGTTTGCTGAGATGTCCATCAGAAAAGCAGTGAAGAGGACAGTGCTCTGCTGGAGTATTTCGGTCTGTGTTTTGGGATGCAATATGTAGGAATGGATGAACCGCTGAAGGCATCACAGCCTTGGGTGCAAAACCTGCACCTCTGGGGAGCATCTTCCCCCTGCCTGCCCCCTCTCAAACGCAGGAGCTTGACCCTGTTTACAAAAGCAAACTCCTGGTGGTGCTCCTCGCCTGGGGAGGCTGGGGTGTTGGCTCTGGTCTGTCCTCTCCTGGAGCAGATTCCTAACTCCAGCCTGCCTTAGCCAGTTTGGCCAGGAGCAGAGTAACCAGCCCCCTCCTACTGAAGCAATAAGCAGAATTTCTCCTGATTCGGTGGAAGAGCCGTTTACTTCTGAGAGCAGCAGTTGCCGTTTCACCCCTGTGCCCCTTTTCCCTCCGCGGTGAGGTCAGAGCTGCAGCATCACCGGCGTCTCCATGGTGACAGACCGTGACGCCACCGGCGTGGGCAGCAGCAGCCGGGACAGTGATTTCATTGTACCTCTGGAGTTCTGCAGGGCTGGGACTCGCTCAGGAGACCTCCCCAAACCCCCCAAGCCTGGCTCCTGACGAAGCCGTGCCGATGAGTCAGGGCCGGCAGCCTCTCCCCTGCCTGAGCCGCAGCCCCTGGGCATCGCTGCCTGGAGCTGTTCCCTGAGGTTTTGTCTGCAGCTTTGCCCACGGTCCTGCTTTATTGATGAATTTGCCATGCAGGGGGAAAGTAAATATTGTTGCTGTCCAGAAGCTGTGGGTGTCTGCTCGGCCAGGGGCTGTGGCCTGGGTGAGCTGTCCCAGTTGCAGGACCAAGGAGCTCTGTGGAGCTCTTCCCGTGAAGGGAAGGGCACGCTGTGACTTGCTGTTGTGTGTAAACGTTGTGATTAATATCTGAACCGTGGATCCTCTGGGAGGGTGAATGCCAAGGGTGAAAGTGCTCTTTTAAACACAATGTTACAGGGACAAGCAAAGAAAATGTAGGTTATCTAAAGCCCAGTTTTTAGTGGGCAGACACTGTGGGTGGTGATGTTTGTTATTCAGAAGACTTTAAAAATTACACATGCACATAGAAATACATGTTTGCTTTTCCCATATCCTTCAACATGAATCTACCTACACTGGCTTTGCTGATGATACTCTGAGGAGTTTTAGTTCTTTACCTGCTGTCTCTGTTTCTGGCACAGATAAAGCAGTTTAAGTGTTCGATGGGGGCAGCTTCAGCTGTGGGTGTGTTGAATGGGGAAGTGAAAGGGTTGCCCGTTCCTTGACGTGAAGCTGTTCAGCCTGGAGAATTTTTCTGCAATTGCTGGTCACTGCACACATCCTGCCCTAAGCCCTGGCACCAAGCCTCACTGTGTTTGGTGCTGTTTTTGCTCCCTTACATCAGCTGGAATCGGGGGGGGGGGGGGGGGTGGGGGTTGTGCCTAGAGCAGTGGGAGTGATGTTTTGCATGTCTGGGGGGGGTGTGTTACTCTGCTGATGCCGAAGGCGTGATGAGTTCTATTAAAAGTGAATCTCAGCATCAATATCTGGGCTTTATGTGTCAGATCTGAGTGATGGGGATGACACACTATTCCTGTGAGTGCCAAAGCTCTGAAATCAACGATGCTAAAAATATGTTCAGCTCAGAATTCGGTTGCTGTTTTGCCATCCCCAAAACAGCTGCGTGCTGGGATTAAAAGCCAGAGGGAACCTTAAGAAATCTGCAGGCTGGACTCTCCTGTGCATCTCCCCTCCTGTCACAGGCATTCTGTGTGTTGGTTTGTTTACTTGGCTCTTGGGGTTTCCTGCTAAACATGAAGGCTCAGCAGTTCCTGAAAACAAACAGAAACCCCCTGAAATTAAGTAAAAATCTCTCTGCCTGTAAAAGTTTCATTACAAACTTTTGCAGCCATTGCAGAAAGCACAGTCAGCTCCTACCTGGCATTATGCCCGACATTATTTTCTTGTGTCATGTAGGAGTTAGAGAAAATGCTGGAACAGTTATTTAAATATTTAAATGAAACCCTCTTTGCCTGTGGCACATACTGACCTGTGCCCATAATCCCAAACTGTGGAGCTGTTTCAGCTATTTCCTGCTGGATACACTGAGAGCTTTAAAAACATATTAAAATCCTGATAGTACTTTGCATGCTTTTGTGTGATGACGAATATTATTCAGCTCCCAGGCTGGGGAAGCTCCAGGAGCTGATACACGTGGTCTGTCCTGGGGATACCTGGCATGACTCCATTCTCTTGTATGCCACTGGCATTAAACACCTGATGGGGTTCTGGGATCAGATCAGAACCGGGCTCAGTGATGCTGGTGGGAATTCTGTGTTGCCTGGAAGCATCTCTGTGCTCTGCAACTTGGGCATAGTTTGCAAGATGAGAATCTGAAAACTGAGGATTTTTTGCACCAGGAGAGAGGCTTGCACTGAGCACTTCTCTGTTACTCTGTGTTTTATAATCCCTCTCTGGCCAGTTAGGCTGGAATTGGAATGTGATTGCCTGTAACCATGGGGCTGGATCCTTTCTAACTCTCTTTTCTAACAAATAATTGTGAATGTGTTTTCTGATCATCTGGTGCAGTCTTATGTGAAACCTGTCACCCAAACTTACTGACACTATACGGAGCCAAACAAATCATCACACAGAACTGGCTTTTTAATTTAATAGTTTGAGCTCAGCTTTGGTTGGTTTCCTGAAGGGCTTGGCTGTGTAAGAAAGGTTTTTCTCCCTTCACCAAAAGCTGTTCCTCAACCTCTTGGTTTTACAGAGACTTGTTTGGAAGTGATTTTGTGATGTGATGGTCTCAGGCCAGCTCCTAGTTAACAAAATTTGACCAAAGTCACAGTGCCCCAGTTTGCCAAGGGGTGTATTTGACAGAAAGAGCAGGAGGGCCAGCACTGACAGGGGCAGAGAGGCAGACACACTGCTGACCCTTCCAGGTGATCCCTCTAGGTCAGGCTCAGGCAGTGTGGAGGTGTTTGCAGTGCTTCTGTCTGTGCTGCACCTGCTCTGAGCACTTGAACTTCCCTGGCTGCTAATCCAGTACTTTTCACAAGCATTAACTGCAGTTAAAAAGAGTTAAACAAATATTAAGCTAATACCAGATCACAACCAGTTTATAAATATGCATTTTTTTTTAATCCATGATTGCTCAGCTTCTGTAATAATATTTATAGTCTTAAAGAGACCCTTCTTTTTCCAGAAGAACCGACTCCACATAAAACCAACAGCCCACCCTCTGGAGTTACATACGCTCATGATGTCTTGGACTGTGGCCTCAAGCCATGCCCCCTGCCTTTTCCTAGCCTTTCTGCAGATCCCATGGGCAGATATGGACAGCCAGATAGTAGCATAGGGACAACACCTACACACCCTGCCAACGCTGCAGGGGCCTCTGCTCCGAGCCCTAGGATTGAAATTACTCCATATCATGAACTGATTCATTCAGGGGGTCCCTTCCGCAGCAGAGACACAGATGTTCTTTTGGTAGAACATCAGTCAAACTCAGCCACCACTAGCCCAAGGGTTACCCTGCCTGTCCCTGGCTTTGAGGCCTACAGAGAACCACTGTGTCTGAGCCCAGCTAGTAGCGGCTCCTCTGCAAGTTTCATTTCAGAGACAAATGTATCTCCTTGCACGTCACCATGTGTTTCACCAAATAATGGTCCTAGTGATGACCTTTGTCCACAGTTTCAAAACATCCATACTCATTATTCTCCTAGAACCTCTCCAATAATGTCACCACGAACAAGCATCACGGAGGAAACCTGCTTGGGACGACATTCACCATCACCCCGTCCCAACTCAAGGTCTTCATCACCAGGTGCAAAACGGAGGTACTCTTGCACTGAGCTCTACAGCACTCAGCTGCCTTCCACCTCTCCACGGCAGTCACGGACCCCCTCTCCACAATCCTCTCCTCGCATCCCCTTGAGAGAAGACAACTCTTCAGTCACTTACACACAACTGGCCAGCGCTCCTCTTTCCATGGATGCTATGAGCAGCCTTCCTACGGATCCTTCCTGTGGTGTTCCCACGAAAATTTGGAAAACCAGCCCTGATCCTTCATCAATGTCTTCCCACAAAAACAGCATTTCATGTCACGTCTTTCAGACTGTTGACTTCCACGGGCCTTGTGAGCAGGAGGACAGGAGAAACTCAGGCCCAGAATCGATTCTGTTGGTACCTCCATCCTGGACAAAGCAACTGGTGCCTGCAATCCCTATCTGCAGGTAGGTACATCCTTCCTGTGGGGATGTGTTTTCTCATGTGTGGTGTCCTCTGTCATGCATGATGATCCCTAGGGAGTGTTTTCTTGGGCAGATCCTGCTGCAGATTAGAGCTAAGTGCTCAGGGACAGCACTGGTTAATGGGGGCCCAGTCCATTATGATTCTGAGTGATGAATAAATCTGGATTTGGAAGAAACATCACCAAAGTGGTTCACTGATAGCACACTACACTGCAAATTCAAATTGCCAAATTATTTGTCTCAATAGCAGACTGCAGACAGCCCTTGACAAAGGCTGAACATGCTGGTGCCATCCTGCTGCTTTTAAAGAAAATTATGGGATTGCTTTCATAAATTCAGTCACAAATTTCCATCAAGGGTGAAAATGCTTTAAATAATTCCTGATTCAAAATAGAGGACACGGTTTCAAGTCACACTGAGTGTTCAATCAACTCCGAGTGATTTATTGTTGGTGGTTAATTTGTTAATTGTCCCTCAACCCAAATCTCAGCCATTGGCACTCCCCTCATCAGCTCCATCCATTGTCTGGCACCAGTGGCAGGGCTGGACCCTGAGTGATGCAAATCTGCCAGGACTGAGGGTGCCAAGTGTGTGACTCAGCTCCCAGTCACCACTGCCACCCTGCCAGCCCTGCCATCCTGCTCAGCACCGAGGCTGTCCCCTCAATGACATTATTCCAGGTTGCTCCTGACCTGCTAAACACAAATTCTGAGTGAAAGAACACAGGCTGTGACTTCCCTTGGCTTGCTAGACTGGTTTCTGGCAGCAGCTTGTGCTCCCAAAATAAGAGTGATTTGAAATCCAGTGCAAGCTCTAGTTGTACATTTCAGTGTATTCATTTCACATTATAAACCGTTGTGTATTTTTGTAACAGGAAAACTAGTGTCAGGTAAGACACTAGCGTTTTATTCACGTGCATTTTGATATTTATGGAAATCATAAAGGTTATTAATTTGCATAACTGGTAGGTAGTGGTAAATGGAGTTAATATTTCCCAATATGTATTCTGTGATCAAAGTTTAGGACACACAGCAAAAGCTAGATAAAAGAGGGGGATCTTTTAAAAAATAAAACTGCTACAGGTATTTCTGTATAAGAAATAGAAATATTCTCTTCTGCATGGAGATGGGTGCACAGAAATTACTGTCCTCATCCTGAATTTCAGCAGAGTTTGTAATCAGATGTGAGCAGGACAGCATAACGTCGTTGGAATTAATAGCAGACTCCTAAATGGTTCAGCAAGAGCAGCCGCGGTGGGGCGCTGGGAGGGAGGTGGGGTCAGGGCTTTGAGAAATGGAGGGCTCAGGAGTTTCACTGGGGTGTCCTCTCTCTGCCCAGTTTGCCTGTTCAGTCGCTCCCGCCCCTGGAGTGGCCCCTGTCCAGCCAGTCTGGCTCCTACGAGCTGCGGATCGAGGTGCAGCCGAAGCCCCATCACCGCGCCCACTACGAGACCGAGGGCAGCCGCGGCGCCGTCAAGGCTCCGACCGGGGGCCACCCCGTGGTCCAGGTAAGGGACTGGGGAACATCTCCCTAGAGGAAAAGTGGGAGTGAGTTCATTTCTGAAGGGCTTGCTGGGGGCTGGCCCTGAAAGGGGAGGACCCCGTGAACCTGGGCGTGGTTGTGGACGTGTTGGGAGGGTCTGAAGCTGAACTGTGGTGAAGTCCAAGATGTTTGGAAGGTTGGTTTGGATTAGCTTGTGAACGCTTAGGAACTTGGGCAACGTATTTATCACCTTTTCTCGACTATGTGTTAAACCTCCTGTGATCCAGCTCTCATAAGACACCTGGTTATCCTGAATTCCAGCTGAGCCCCATTTTACCTTGACAACACACTCTCCTGTGTAAACTAAGGCTTTTCATGAGGTTCAATATGTACAAACATCAAGCCTGATTTTCCAACTCGTTGTAGCTCATTGACCTCCCAGACTCAGATTTGAAACAAGTGGTAGATGGTGTCAGATCTGCAGCCCCACGTCCTCCTGCCGGCGGTGAACGAGGGTTTTGGAGCTGTAGCCGTCTGGGGCCACATCAGTTGTTTCCCTCTTGTTTCCCTCATGTCCCCCTCGTTTCAGCCCATGTGTCTGAGCAGGAAAGCCAAAGCCAGGCTGGTGGTGTGATAGTGCTGGGGATGATGTGTGGACCTGGACACGTTGGCCACAGCTACAGCTTTCCCTGAGCAAAGTTGGGGTGCACCCTGCAGATGTTCCTCACACACTCAGGACTTGCATGAACCAGGGAAATATTGACATTAATGCTTAATTTTAATCATGTGATCAATACCACTAATTTCACTGGGTTGATTTGTACTTAACTCCAAACATATGTTCAGTATACCCCTGCAGGCTCAGACTCTTTTAAAATCAAGCCATAAATTGTTAAATCAATGAATTTAGTTTACTTTGGTTGAGCTGGACTTGCATGAATGGAGTGGATATTTGAGTAAAGGGTGAAGGATAATAATAAATAGCAATCACATTTGCCATACCTCGATATATGCAGGCTTTTTAGTTTGAGTCTGGCGAGCTCGTAGCCCTCTGTGGTGTGTTTGAAGCTACCTGGATGTAGGAATGATCTTGCCAATCAGCACTTGCTCCTTTCTCAGTTTGCTTACAAATACAGTATCATTTACCTTCCCAAGGTAGTCCTATCAACTGGATATTTACTGCAATGAAGGAGTTTCTCTTGACATGGGGAAATATTAATAATTTGTTTCCTTCCTGTAATCAATATCAATCAAAGAGGGATTTATATTTTCTGTTGGGGGCAGGATCCAATATTCCTAGTTTTATCATAATTTGCCTTCAAGCTTCAGGATCTAAAACTATAAATTCAAATGTCCTCATGAGTTTCCCAAGCAGATGTGCCTCTGCACAGCTGTTCCTGCATCTGGGGAAAATATGGACAGTTTCTTTCTGAAGGTTTATTATAAAGCTGGAAGTATTTGTTGGATTTGTGTTCACTTCAACATAACAAGGTTCATATGGATGCTGAGCAATGAGATAGTTGCACCTGTATGTTTTATGACATTTGAAACTGGGGGAGGCTGGTAAAATCCAAAGCTTTCATGTCAGAAGTTATTTGGCTTCGAAGTTTCTTTTTTTTTCTTTCTCTTTCTTTCCCCTGAGTGAATTTTAACTTTTGCATCTTGTCAGATGCAAACAGAGAAAATGAAATAGGAGAGATTTTTAAAAGGCGGGTGCTGTGTTGAGGGAGGTTTGCATGACTTAAAGGCAACTGGTTGCAAGGCAATTAAATTGGTCTTCCACTATTTTGATTACCTTTTCTAAAATACAATGTATTTTTTTAAAAAATCTGAGTTTAAAAGAATTTCCCATTAAATTAACCCTCCATGTGAGTAATTACCAGCTGAACCTTACGGAGGAAGAGATGTTGGCTGGTTTTTGCAGCACGGTGTTGACCTGCAATATTTTTTTTTTTTTTTTTTGAAACTGCATTTTGCATGCAAGTTTCTTCTTTTGGGTGCTCTGAAGCTACAGACCAGCAGATCTCATATCCTCCAGGCCTTATCTTGTGGTTTATCTTTCTGATGCTGCTTCCTCTTCTTCACGTGTCAAGCCCCAAGAGTTTGTGCACAAAGCTCTGCACCAGTTGTACGCTCCAAGCATGGCAGAAGAAGAGTCTGGTTAATAAAACCTCTGGCCAGATGCACCACATGCAATAAGGCATTTACTTTGTCTGCCAGGAGGAGGAGGAGAGAAGCCATTCATGACATCATCTAATTTCAGGCACCATCTGGAGTCACATGGGGAAGCGTAGGCTCCCAGTTTTAGGTGTTTTTGAGTCACTCTTGGGAAGAACCTAGAGCTTGCTGTTAATTACAGAGAAACTCAGGCTTCTGTTTTAGGGATGTAAGTTGCTGAGAACACCAAGGAAATCCTGCATAACAAGGACAAAGCTGAAGTTTCCATGCACCTGCCATCTAGCAGGTCCACCTGGTCACTGAGACCACAGAGGCATGTTTGGTTTCCTGCTCTTTTTCACCAAAGTTGAAGGACAGCTGCTTATTTGTACCCAACCGCTCCAGCCAAGGCTCCGGAAGAGACCATCCAGTAGCAAAGGCAGTGACTGTTCCTGTGTGAAGATCTTATGGAAGTGATTGGGATAGAGGCAGCAGTCCAAACACAAACCTAGCCTGTAATGGTAAAAATTCAATACATTACCCAACTTTTTAGCTTGGTACAGCATCCAAATGTAGACCAGGGCTACAAAACCCTAATTCCCAAGTGGAGGACAACGGTGGGCACAGTGTAACCCTAACCCATCCTGTGCCTTTGTGTTCTGGTCTCCTCCTCAGTTCTCGTCTTCAAAGCAGGAAAGCTGTACAGAGACCCAACTTTCCCCTGGGTTTTAACTTTTGAAATTGTGGTGACTTTCACTGCCTTTTTTTTTTCTTATTAAAAAGAGGCTGGAATGGCAGAGTTGTTAGTGGAGCTCACAGGAGCTGCTTTACAATAACAAACGTATGTTCCACTTTGCTTTTATATTTGAATTTTTCTGTATGTGTTTTCTTGTGGTTTCTCAGTCAAAGGAGACCTTGTTTCTTAGCCTAGGCTTCCCATGGGGCTCTGACTTTTAACTGTATGTGACTTCCAGCATTCAGCTAATTCATTCTCCTATTAGTGAAACCTTTGATGGAAACTCAAAACCAAATCACAGCTTGATGCTGTGATTCACACTCTCATGCGTAGGGCTGGGCTGGGGACACGCTCCTGCTGAAACCCCAACCAACCCTTTCATGGAGATTTACTGCCGAGGGCACGTCGGGGGAACTGAGTCTGTCCTTTTCCTCCCACCTTCCCAAACGCCCCATTCAGCAAAAGCGAAGTCCAGGCTGTGCTGGACTCGTGTGGCAGAGCCAGCTCATGCTCTGCAACATCTTTGTGCCATTCTCGTGGCCTTCACTTCCCTTTTCTACTGAGTAGGAACTCGGCAGGTTTTGGCTCTTGCAGGGGTTTCTGTCCCCAGCCCAGGAGCAGCGTGTGACAAACCGGTGCACGTTTCACACCTGATTCACCTGCAGGACCACGGGGCTTGTTTGCACAACTGTGATCATTGTAGGGGCCTCTTGAGCTTTGAGCTCACGGGCTGTGGATATATTTACTGTTGTTATATGTGCTACTGCAGGGATTAATGTGCAGTGATGAAAATGGGGATTTTAGCTACATCTGGGAAATTCTCTTCAGAACTAATACCCCATCAAATGTAATGGCAGGTCAGTACTGTACTGTTAATGTGGCTGTGCCTTGAGATCTGTCTATCTGAAAGCTCAGGGAAGCCACTGAGGAAATGAAATTGCTGAATAAATCAAAAGTAGTGTAGGGAAACGCTGGACTGGAAAACAGGGCAAGATTAGAGGAAGAGCTGACTTCTATGCTTCTCTAACTAGTGCAAGAAGGGGAGTGCTGGATAACAGTGAGGATAATTAGCTTCTGGGAGAATTTAACTGGAGATAAGTTGCATGCTCTGTTGCTTAAAGTCTTTAAAGTGAGTGTGCACCCCCCCGTGTGAAAGGGACACTGTCACCCAGATGTGGCTGAGTGCATGCAGCTCTCTCAGTCCCTGAGAGGACAGGCAGGGTGCAGTTGGGGTGCAGAGGTCAGTGAACCCCATAGCCCACGAGAGCAGTGGGATTTTCCCATGTGCCAATCTGCTTTGAGTTAGAAGTGAATGAAAAGCTCTCCCTGAAACTTTTGAGCCCAATTCAGAGTACGTTGCTTTTGACAGGAAAGAGTTTTGGCAGAGGTGAGGGGAAGGAGGATGTACTAACTGGTTTGAGGGTGATGCCTGTGCTATGCAGATCAGATTGTGTGGATTGGAAATATGCCTGGATTAAGCAGATGCATGATTTAGGCTACTCTTTCATGTAGGTTTTCACTGGAGAACTGTTCCATGGGGGAGTCAGTGTGCTGTAAATGAAAGCTGGAATTTCTGGCTGTTTGCCATGAATGTGGACACTTCCAGTGCAGCAGTAACACCAACATAACTCATCCCGTTCAGGACGTGCTCGAGTATCCACAGGAGAAGTTCACACAGCGTGGACAGTGTCCTGTAAACTCACATCTGAGCTCTCTGTTCATGGGCTTCATGGTCCAGCTAAGCCTCCAGTTTCCTCCCTTCCTCTCCCAAGGCCAGTGTCTGTTGAACTGGAAGTGCCTCATGCCAAGCCAGGGCTCACATCTGGGTCTCCCCGTGTCCAGAGGGAGAATCGTACTCACCAGGCTAGGGCTGTTCAGGGGGCACTGGACTCCTCCTGCCTGCTCTATGAATATTTTCTAGAGTCTCTATTTCATTCTGAAACAATTGTTGAAAGCCCGATGCTTCCAACAGACCTGAGTTATTCTTTCTCTAATCATGTCTTGTCTTGTGGGTTTCAGCATGAGAAAGAAATTGGGTAGGGGAGAGGTTCCTGGGGTTGCTATTTTTTCTTCTTTTTTCTTTTTCCCAAAAATGCTTTTTTGCCGAGATCCTTTCCAAAATCTGGCTGACATTCAGTCCAATAGCCAGTGCCTGAGCAAAGGCCATAGTGTTGTTCCTGGACCCCAAACCTGCTTCACAGGAGGCTCAGCACTGAGCCCTGGCAGAAGGGTACTTGGTTCATTGCAGTCAAGTCAATCATTTTGGGCTGAAATGAGTATGTCCAAGATGTTCTTGGTGCTGTCCCATCTTGCCCCTTGTCACCATGGTTCTCTCAAGCTTTGTTGCCTGGTGGAATGATCCTGGGGCTGCCACACTGGGAAGGATGAGCTGACTGTGGCAGAGGAAGGTGAGGTGATAAAAAGCAGCTCTGCTTTGCCACCCCCTGCTCTACTCCATCTGGGCTGAGGCTGGTTCCCACAGTGCCTCCAGTAGCTGGCAAGGGTCCAGCTTTGCTAACTGGTGGCAGAGCCCCACGCTGAGAAACTCCCCCAGTGCAATTCTGTCAAAATCATCAAATTTGCACCCTCTGATTTACTCGTGGCACAGCGAGTTCTGTCGTGCTGGGGAAGTTTAAATATTTTGTCACGAGTGTGTATGGAAGTGCTTCCATTACACAGTTGGGTTTCTTAGTAGGAAAAAGTTCTTATTTTCACCCAGCTATAATGTGATCTCCCAACTCCTTATACCTGTACGTGTGCAGTAGTCAATGCCTCTTCTTTTAAACTTTCAGCTGAGGTACTCAAAGCAACTTGAAAACAGGATCAGCTCTTCATAGGAGTAGGGAAACTGAAGCATAGAGAGGGAACAACTTGCTTACATTGCAGTATAAGGTCAGTCAGAAGCAACTCCCCCCCCCCAATTGCTTTCTCCCAAGAGCTGCTGTCTCTGTCCCAGACCTGTATTTTAACCCCATCTGAAAGCAGAAATTCCAGTAAGACACTGGGAGTCTGGTTGTCATTTGCTGTAAGGAGCAGCAGAGCAAATGAGATTCAGTTCTTGGAATTTTGACAAAGTTGTCACCAAAATAAGAAACACTTAAAACTGAGTATCATAAAAACTCATAATTTAGCAGAATCAGATGTTCAAAGGATTATCTTCGGAGGCCTTTTTAGACTGCTTTGGTAAGGAGCAAAAGGAACCAAGGCAGAGATTTCCTTCTGGTTTGCGTTCTTTTGCTGTGTCCCAAGTACATTAAATTGAACAAAAACATGTGACAAGATTCAGCTTTGTTGCTCAATGTCAGCTCTAAGTGAAGTGGACAGAGAAGCAGCTACATGATACAGTGGCTGGATGACTTTGTCTGAATCACTGACAGTTATTGATATGCCACTCTCCCTGAGACAATACAGGGACATTTTCCATCTTGGGAACAGTATTGTTGAGTAAGGACCTCCTCAAAAATCCTTGAAATTGCCACAAAGAGTATAAATGATGGGGATTGATGATCCAGTCCAAGACATGAAGTTGGTTGCACCAGGAAGGGAGCTGGGCAGGCATGACAGAAGTGCTGTGCCAAGCTGGGGCTGTTCCAAAGAGGACATCTTCCTCTGGTCTGCAGCAGAGGGTTTGAAAACGCTCACTGGCACGGAAACCAGCCCCGGGGCTGATGAAGAGGCTGAGCAGGGGAATAGTTTGTGGTGTCAGAAGCTTTGAGAGACAGGTTTACCCGTGCAGGCTCTCGCTGTTTGTAGAGGAAGGTGGGCGTTGGGGAGCGGTGGCTCCTGCCTGGGGCAGCCGCGTGTCGCTCCTGGCCGGCCCTTCAGGGCTCTCTTATCTCCTTGTGTACAGCAGGAAGGGGGAAACTGTAGGAGGAAGCGATTTCTCACGCGGCTTTGTATTTGCTTCTAATTAAATGTTGCTTGCTGGGCCCTGTTTTCCCACTTTTCACTACCGGCCGGGGATGGTGTGTCTGAATCAGCCGCGCTGTGCTCGGGGCTGACCACACACATGCACACCCCGCTGGGGGAAGCTGGAGTGACTTCCACAGGGAGAGGGCAAGTAATACACAGCGGTTAATGGACCAAGCCTCATGTTACAGTGGGCTGAAAGACGCAAAAGAGCTGATTACTTCCAAGCAAATAAAATCACCAAGACTAGCAAATTAATTCCCCGAATTTATATTTTCCTTCTGGCGATAGCTTGCGTTGTCTAGACAGGAAGATGCGTGCAATCGGCTTTAAAGATGCAGCTTTATACTTCCCACGGGAGAAAGACCTAAATTCCTGACAGGAATCTCTCTGTTGAGATGAATGGGAAACAAATTACTCCCTTGCACTCTTTAAGGCAATTGGCATCTGTATCACACAGGCTCTTACTGGGGCTCTTCAAAGATGCCAGTAAGATTTGCAGGTGCTCCTGCTTTTGTCTTGCAAAGCCCATTACTGTTTGCACAAAGAGTTTCAATGTGCAACACCTAAACTAGAAATCCCCCAGAAAATTTAGCTCTGCAACCCATCAATTAAAAGGCAAAGGCAGAAGCCTGCAATAGAAGTGGGAACTGAGGTGTTGCAGCTGGTGAGTGGTGCTACTGCCTGTTTGTGCCATTTGCAGAATGAGAAAGGCATTCCCTGCAGCAAGGCAGGGCACAGGGGATGGAGAGCTTGGGTTTCTCACTGTGCTTTGGCTGCCTGTCCCTTGCAGGACCTGGGAAATCACTGCCCCTCTCTGCCCTGGCTTCCCTATTAAAAAAGTTGTCTTACCTATTTCTTGTGAATCTTCCTTTCTCTTGCTAATAATGTAATTAAAGATAAAATACAATAATATTTAAACTTGAGAAAACATATCCAAGATTGAAAGCTTTAAATTTCAATGGTTGCGCTAAATTCCCCCTGTATATGCATATGTTGTATCTATAGGTCACCACCTACAGAATCTTTAAGGAATTTGCCTTGCTTTCCAACTCAGCTGTCAATTTATCCCTTGGCTAACAGACAGCATAAATAAGCAGTGTTACAGGCTTCACCTGTGCCAAGAGATTTGCTCTTCATGCAGCACAGCAAAGGTGCCCCTGTGTTTTAAATCCCCCCCAGCCAAAGGCAATGCCAGCTGAAGGGTTTGGTTTGTCTGAACCCTGGGGTAGGGATTGATTTAGGTGTGAATTTTAAACTCCAGCTTTAAGTGCTCTGTATTTTGAGCTGGGGTCTCAATTTGTGAGAAGACCTGAGTTTTGAAATAGTGCAGGAGAAAAAAATGTTTCATGTGCCTGATGTGTGGTCTCGATGGCTGTGATTGCTGATCCTGTCACAAGAGTTGTGTTCAGGTGGGTAACTGGGCAGCTGATAAACAGCAGCTAAAGGCACATCTGCTCAATTTTTTGCATGCAGAATCACACATTTGCCTTTTTGAAAATGACACTTAAATCCCCCTTCTCCCAAATTTGACTGGTATTGATCCGTGCATTGAGAGCAGAATGAATGAATTTTATTTATGCAGAGGTGAGAAGATGATTTTAATCCTGCTGCACATTTCCATCTTGTTTAGAAACCCAATCATAGCTGCAAACCAAACAAGAAAAGTCTCCTTGTTTTCTGAATGATGTTATTTGTTTATCTGCCAAAGTGCTTTGCATTTCCTCAGGTCACAGACCAGCCCATGTCTGGCTATGTTAATATTATAAGAGTTAGGCAAAAGCAAAGTTTAAGAAAAATCTTTCAACTGAAAGAAATAGGATCTTAAAATCCCAAAATAGAGTATGGAAAGGTACACATCATGTCTGGCTTCTCTTTTCCCTTGTGGCAAATGTGACTCAAAGGAGTTGGTTTTTTTCCAGCTTGATCTGTATACAGTTTGGGGGAGTTTTATTGTGAGTAGGTCACCTTATAATACACAAAAATATTCCCTCCCAGAGTTCTGTATTCATAAATCTTTCTCGATTCTCACTCTCTTGAAACTGAAATCCAGATGATTTCGTTTTCTTCATGGAAAGAAGAGTGAGAAAGAGTGGAGGCACACCTTGCTGTGGGGCTGGTGCTCTGGTCCTGTCGCAGCTCCTGTGGCTTTGAGGAGCCGCTGGCTCCCTCCCTGTGAGATGGGCAGAAGAGCAGCACCGAAAAACTGAGACTTTAGAGCAGCTTGGTTGTTGCTATGGAAGGAAAAAATGAATTTCAAAGTTATTATTTAAAAAAACGTTTTAAATCTTCACTTCTCAAATTTTAAGGGTCCAATTTATTCCTTCTTTGCTTCGCCAAAGAAAAGATCAGCATTAGGGTTAAATACTAAAGCAGCTGCCTGGAATAGTGGAGATGAGTGTTTATTGACAGCAGCAGTTTTTTGTAGTTCAGTTTTGAGGAGAAACATATATCTGAAGCATAGCTTTAATGTGTTCTTTTGTTCTAGCTCACAGTACATTTTTCTTTATAAAAACGCAGCACAAAATACTAACTCTGTCCCTGCAGAGCAGGGTTAACATCACTGTTCCCCTGGTATTGGTAAAAAGAGAGGTTTTATGACATGATCGAAGCTATGTGGTAAATTGGAGGCAGAGCTGAGTGTAAAACTCTGATTTTAAAGTTTCTGGAGTGTTTCTTTGGGCTGTCCATCTTCATTTTTTGTTTCTGAGTCACCCTGATGTGTTCTTAGCAAGTGGAAGGTAGATAGAAATGCTTATGGTAAATGATCATCTATAGCCTTGAAAACATAACCAATTAGCTCAAGATTAGGACACGCCCTTTCAAATGGGGATACTTGACTTTTACATATATTTTTCTTTATCCTTGCATTTTATAATGCTATTTGGATTTTACAATGATGTCATCCAAAAACATTGCCATAATGTCATAAATTACCAAAAAAAATATGTTATTTTCTTCCACTGATCAAACAGTTGATTTAAAATCTGGTCCTGTGGAGGACCAGGAGGCCTTTTACTGGGTGTTTTATACCTCCGACCAGGAGATAATACAAACATTGCCATATGAACAGGCAATCAGTTCCTCTCTTTTTTAAGTTGTGTACATTTATACAACACACACTCACAGCCATACACGTTATTGGACGACCATGAACAGTTTTGCCTTGGGAAATGATTCTCTACATGAACAAACACCACTTAAAATTACTTTTAAAGGTGGCCAGTATTAAAAACTATATATGTAGCCAGTTCTGTTACAGCTGCTACTGACTGTGCTCACTGGGGGCAGATTTTCTTTTGTAATTTATTATCTGTTTTCCTCCGTTTCAGTCTCCCACCTATAACTCTGGGATTTTGTTCTGCCAGGACAGAGGGTCAAGCAAAACCTGCTTTGCTGTCACTGTAATAACCCTTCCTGTCCAAAGAATCCTCTTCTAAATGTAGCTGGATCCACAAAGAATTACTCTGTCAGGCATGACAATAAACATGCTCAGTACTTAAAAACTACTCTTCCCCCCACCCCCCTCCCCTTTAAAGATGGCTTTTGGTGATACAATGGCTTTTCACTGAAGGCCAGGAAATCTTGGATTTTGAAAGTACCATACTCGGGGTGAGATTCCATGCAGTTCCCAGTAGACCTGGGCTATGGGCCTCCATGGATCAACAGGGGGTGATTCCTACATTAATGCCTGTTCCCAGGAGATCTGTCATTTTGGCCTCTGTTGCCTTTAATCTCCTATACACTCTATACATTTCTAAATCTCCCCATGGCTGCCGTGGTATTTATCACATTGTTGGCAACGCTGCTTCTCCAATACCAACCCCTGTGCTTGGAGTCCAGCTCTGCTCCTCCTCCCCCTCGCTCCCAGAGCCCACTGACATGTTTGCACAAAGCCTTGTACCCGATTTTCCCTCCTCACCATCTCCCAAAGCGCTTGTGCGAGTGAGTTATCGGAGGTGTCTGAGCTGTGCCTGGGCTGGGTTCTGTAATTCCGTCTTGCACAACCCCTACTTAAGGCTTGTTGACTTCAATGGGGCTATTCATGCAAGTGGAGGCTGTACATTTGGGCCCTTGGGTTGTAGGGTCTCTGGGGCATAGACCCTGTCTTTGTGTGCCTCAAAAATATGTGCTAGATGAGTTATGATAGCTCAGAAGAGTGAGTGTCGCTTTACATTTGCCATACTGAAGGAAGGTTGCCAGGATTGCATTGATGCTGCATGTGGTCCCCTTCCAGGGGGGAATTAATCCTTCTCTGCAAAGATACCTCCTGCTGACTGGTGAAAAGAAAAAAGGAAAAAACCCCTGGTTTGGCCATGAATACCATTAGCTTAATCTTCCTTTTCTCTGATCTTCCAGTACTATTTGCTTTGTATGGCTTCATCAAGGTTTTGTATGTGGACAGAATAATTGAAAACAAATTTAGCATGTCTCAGACCATAAAGTTCCCTTTCAGCTACATCACTGGCTATGCGGTAGATAAATGTCTGGTTTTCATTTTTGGTTATGTGAGAAATTTAGAATGGTTTGATTCGTAATTTTGAACGTTAATAAAGAAGGAGAAATTTCCTTGTCTCCTGGCCTATGGAGGCATTCTGGCTTTCTTGCAGCAAATGCTGTTTAAAAAAAAAAGTTATTTAGTACAGAAGAGTCTGTTTGTGTCCTTGAGGCCTAGAAACCCCAGTCTCCAGGGTAGACTAAGACCTCCTTGTGCTCTTCAGTCTCAGATCAAAAATGCCGCCTCTACCTGTACAGGTAGTATTTTGTTGCAGTGCAAGATGAATGGCTGAAGGTGAACCTGACTGGGGGAAGGATGAGTTTCAAAGAGCAGTGGATCAATGCCATATATATATATCTATATATATCTATGTGTGTGTGTGTGTATATATATATATATATATGTGTGTGTGTTTATATCTATCTGTGTATATATATCTGTGTGTCTGTGTGCATGTCTATAGATCTGTTTGTTTTCCTGACTTGAAGGCATGGCAAGCCCTGTGTGTGATGATAATTTTTTTGGTGTCTTACCAGCTTCACGGGTACATGGAGAACAAACCCTTGGGTCTGCAGATCTTCATTGGCACAGCAGACGAGAGGATACTCAAACCTCACGCCTTCTACCAAGTCCATCGCATTACGGGAAAAACTGTCACCACCACCAGCTACGAGAAAATCATCGGCAACACCAAAGTTTTAGAGATCCCGCTGGAACCCAAAAACAACATGAAAGCAACGTAAGTGTGTTTCTTTTTATTAGCAAAGTTGAGACAGATGAAGTTGGCATGTGGAGTTCCTTCTCTTTGGAAAGGAGTCACTAAAATGAGTAATGACAACCTGCTCTGGCAGGACTCTCTGTCCAACACACTGGGATGATACACAAGTGTAAGACCCTTTTTACAAAACCATGAGCAGCAGGTACAAGCACCTGGGTTAAAGCTGCTTGAGGAGTTACCATTCATCAGCTGACCGTGCAGGCACTTTTACTCTTTATTCCAGTTGCTGCAGTGACTATATTGTAATCACAGAATGGTTTGAGTTGGAAGGGACCTTAAAGATAATTTTGTTCCACCTCCCTGCTATAGGCAGGGACCCCTTCCACTAGACCAGGTTGCTCCAAACCCTTTCCAATCTGGCCTTGGACATTTCCAGGGATGGGGCATCCACAGCATCCTGTGTCAGTGTCTCACCACCCTGCAGTAATCCATCATTGTCAAAGTCAGAATGAATTTGTACTGCACTAAGGAAACAAGACTTGAATCTCAAGTTCTTATGCTGCAGGGGGACAGTGAGAAGCAGGAGCAGCAGACAGTGGAGGAAAGGTGTACAATTCATTTTACAACATTTAATGGAAGAGAAAACATCTCTTCTGAACTCAGCCAAGTGCTTTGGCCATGAAATTGCTCTCTACTGTTGTAATAAGGTAACAGGAAAGCAAGTACAGGCACATCTTGTCTGTATTACTCCTACCAGTTTTATGGAGGCAGAGGGATGAAGTGGGCACCAGTCTGAAACTTCAGGCTTGAATGTGTGCCAGGCAGCATGAGAGTGATTGCTCTGCAGAGGGAAGAGCTGTATCTCCATCCTTCAGAGGATAAAATTGGCAGAGCAGTTATATTTTTAAGCCCCCCTACTTCATCGCAAAATCCACATTCTTTCTTCATATTTTTTTTCAGAAAATATACCTCATTCCTAACAAGGAGCCCTGGAGTAATAAACCTCTGCACATATGCAATGGCGAGGAACCGTGTGGGTGTAGGAAACAGCTTGGGGTTTATGCCTCCCCAAATGTGATTTTAATTCATATCAAAAGAAGAGAAATGATGTGTCTTCAGAGCTGATATAAAAATGGGTTGGCAGTGCCTGTTTAGTAACAGTGCTCACTGCACCCTCTGAGGACTATTGCTGAGCTAAAGATCTCAGATTCTGTAGAGATTAATTGCCACATTCTCCTAGTGTGGACAGGCTTGTTTACAAGGTTACACTGGACTCTTGAGGAGCGATATTAAGTCCACCAATATTAAGTTGCAGTGCTGATTTAAGCAATCCAAATCCTTTCACTGCTACTCAGTCCTGCTCCTGTCCAGGGACACGTGAATGGATGAATGGGAGCAGAGAGCCATTTTCTGCTCTGCCAGGCTTTTGCCTTGGCTAGGAACAACATCCCAGGGCTTTGGACATGTTCTGGGACTGGGCTGCAGAGCACAGTTCTAGCAGTACCACCCACCCTGTCCAAAAAGAGGAGAGAGCAGTTTGGTTCCTGCTGTGGAGTTGAATTCATGCTTGCTTTACAAACTAGGGGGGAAATGTGCCTGGATGGTGCATGCAGTGGTGGTTCTGTAATTAGCTGGTTTGACTGCTGTGATTCCCCATGGAGCTGAACTAATTTGCCCACGTGCAGGCAAGAGCTGCTGTGCAGTCCCTGGGCACTGGGCTGTCTGGAGAACTGGTGGTAGAGGCCCCTGCCCTGGGGTGGGCTGTGCCATCTACAGTCTCTTGCTTAGCACTGGAGGGAAATAAAACCTGAGCTTATAATGTTTGGAGAGTGGCTTCTGCTGTTGCCAGAGAGTGGGGAGAGGTCCAGCAGCATCTGCTAGAGTTCAAGTAGCATTGGGATGATACTCTCAGGCACATGGTGTGACTCTTGGGGATGGTCCTGTGCAGGGCTAAGGGTTGGGCTTGATGATCCTTGTGGGTCCTTTACAACTGAGCATATTCTGTGATTCTCTGATCTCTCATGTGCTGAAATGTCGATGTCGAGATCCTAAACAGAGCAAGCACTTAGAGGTGTTCCTAACGCAGAGGCCAAAGCAAACCAGCTCAGTCCTCATGGCTGTCACCCGTCCCCAGGCTGTGGGAGAGCGGGGCTGTCGAGCTAACAGTGTGTGTTTGCAGCATCGACTGCGCGGGGATCCTGAAGCTGCGCAATGCGGACATCGAGCTGCGCAAGGGCGAGACCGACATCGGCCGCAAGAACACCCGCGTGCGGCTCGTCTTCCGCGTCCACATCCCCGAGTCCAGCGGCAGGATCATCTCCCTGCAGGCGGCATCCAACCCCATAGAGTGCTGTGAGTATCCCTGAGATTGGCTCCTTCTCTTGCAACAACGACCATCCCGTCCTTTGGCTCCAGGCTGGTGCCCTGCCCTTCTGTGCTGGCTGGGGCTGTGCCGCCGTTCAGGTGACCTGTGGCTCTTACCTGTATATGCTCCCTGTCCTGAAAGGAGCTTGTGTGGCTGGTGGCTCCTCAAGGTGCTTAGAGCTTGTGAGGACAGCACAGGACCTGGGGGCTTTTGCAAAGTTTATTTATTAGTGTGTTGCTGCCGGATCCCTCTGGCTGTCAGGTGGTTACTGGTAGCAGGGAGCCAGCGTGGGTGTGTGTATATGGCACACATGCATTCTCCCTGTTTGTGCATGAGCCGCCTGCCTTCCTGGCCATGGCTTTAGTTTGAGAGGAGGCACAATCAGAGCTCATTATCCACAAGCTGGCAGGTGGTTTGGGAGTTTGAATTCAGACCTGGGACAGATCCTAGCACTGTGGCCAGTCCTATCTGCCAAAGGAGTGACCACAGCCCTCTGATCTGAGCTGTGTCAGAACACAACTGAATTGGAGGAGCAGATTTGATTTTGAGGCTCAGGTGCATTCTGGTTATTGGTTTTTCTAGCTGTCAGTGCTAAGGGGTGCACAGCTCAGGAGGCTGAAGCAGGGAAAGCACAGGTTGTTCTGGTATTCCCCTGAGGGACAAGAAAACTCACAGTTTTGATTTCTGAACTGCAAATCCTTTAAGTTATAAGCTGAGAAACCTGCACCTCCCACGCATTTTAACGTACTGGATCCTGAGAAAGAGAGGCCTCTGATGAGGTGCCCCCCGTGTCACAGTCATTTCTGGAAGGGCTCCACCCACTTTGCTGGTTCATGTGCATCCTGTGATGCTTTTTGTTGGTAAATGGTGCCTTTTTGGCAGTTTGGGGATTTCACAAATACCTAATGAACAGTTTTCCTCTCCCTTTAATGAATGACTCACCCCTTTAGCAGAACCTGTCTTGCCATAAGTCATATGAAGTTACTGAAGTGTTTCTCATGTGTGAGTGTTATTTATTGAGATGCAGGCTTTAACTTAAATAACAACTGCTTAGAATGAGAGAGGAACCAGTTTTGGATGGGAAATCAAACTGGAGAGTGAATTATTGATGGCAGCTTTTTAAAAAACAGTACAAATGAATAACCAAGGCTAAGGAGTAGGTGATGGATACGTATGATCTCTTGGCAGTGGTTATGAGAAGCTACCAACTGTCAGATTATTTAAGCAGCTGAGCAAATCTCTGGGCACTGTGATGGGAAAGGGAGAGTGGTGGGAGTAGCCACCACCTTTCTCCATAGGAAACAGTCACGGTCCTTTATGGGACCAGATGGCTGAAACAATAGTGGCCTCCACCCCAAACATGTCCCTGCTGAAACAAAGGTCCATTTGCTAAAGGAAGCGTTCAATGGGGAGCTACTTGGGTGGGGAAACTCCAGGTGTAACTCCTACTCCCACTGTGCAGGAAAACAGCACGAGCCCAGAGCGGACGGTGGATGGTCACACAGGGTGTCCCACAGATCACCCCCCACTGACTCAAATTCTCCTCAGGAAAAGCAAATATGAGTTAGCCAGGCATTTCTAGGGCTCTTCCACAACTGCACGTTGTGTTTGTGCCCATCGCCACAGGGCACTCAACCAGAAATCTGGTCACGGTTTAAAGAATAAATCACATTTTTCTGAACTGTATGCACGCAACTAATTTGCCTGTGCAATGACTGCTATGGCAGTGGCTAGATTAAGATGTCTAGGCTTTTATTCTGAGATGTCTTTGCATTGATTAGTCTTAGGGATGTAAAAAAGCCAAGAGTGAAGATACCGGTATAAGTGGCTTATTTTTGTTTTGTTTTGTTTTTTTTTTTTCATAATTAAAGTATTAAAATGTTGACTGCATAGCAGACAGCAAAGCTACAAGAAAAAATGTATTTTATCCCTAAGGAGATAAAACCAGAAAGTTTTATTTTTGGGATACTGGATATATGGAATTTGGAGAGATATGTTAGGGCCTGTGCTTTTCCAAACTTGTGGAAGCAGAGTACAAAGTGATCTGGAGAAAGAAGCCTCTTCCATTCAGTGGGTATGCTGCATATTTAGCACTGCTTTTGCATTTCAGTAGCACTTCCTGATCTCAGCCCAGTTCTGGGAAGATGGTTATAAACATCAGTTGGCTCAGCCAGCATTAGTAATTCAGACTGAATCTCACTAGCAATGGTAAGCTCAGCTTCTCCCAGACAATCTGCACATGCTACAGAGCTCACAGTCAGTCTCAGGTAAGCTCAGGTGCCCTCCCAAGAAGGGCTATGTGACATTTTCTCCTTGTCCTACTTCCCACCTTCATGTGCTGCTGGGATTGGCTTTTTTCCCCTTTGTTTGCTCTTCTTATTTTTTTTTTTTTGACCTGGCCACCTGAGAACCCTTTTCCTCAGGGACTCTGTACGATCTCTCCTGTCTGGTAGCAGTTAATAATATCCCGCTGGAAAAGCCTCAGTAAGTAGCAGCTCTAAGATAACTGGCCATTTCCCTACCAGTGGGGTTCCCCTGAGAGCACTGTTGCTACCAACAGAACATCTGAGTGTTCTCCTCGGCAGGAGCCGATCCCAGCAGAGAATTCCCATCGGTGTCAGCAGATCATTATGAGCTGCAATGAAGCAAGAACTGTGAAGTATCTGCTTTTCACAGGGTGATTCGGTTCCACCTCATCTGTGTCACATTCAGCACTTGACAGATTTTAGGAGGGGATTTCACGGGTTCAAAGCATCATCCGGAGCAAGTTCCTCCCCAGGCAGATGTGTGGGAGGACCGAGGAGGTGATATGTTGTTAAATGATCAGTTGTGCCTTAAAAAGGACCTCATATCCAGACAAGCCTGCACATTCAGCAGCTCGCGGCCTTTTTTCCTCCTGTTGCCTGTTGATTCATTCTGAACCCACTGAGGAGGCAAAGGCATTTGAAATCCCTCTGGCAATTGTAGCAACAGGCCATTGCTTAGGTAGGTATAAAAACACTGTCTTGTAGGTGTGGTGCCCTGGAAACAACAAGCCACTTGGTAGATCACCCATGGAGAGCTTTGACACCTGTAGACCATTATTTTCAAACCATGAAGACAATTTCTGTAGCAGTAGTCCCATTCCTTTGCTGTAATTTGCCTCTCACTGTGACCTGGAGCTCGTTTCTCAGTGAGTGGTCTCTGGTGTTAAAGAGATTTTTGACATGAGGCTCCATCTCCCTCAGACTTGTTGGCGCAGGTCAGTCATGATATCTGGTAGCTCCAGCAGGGTGCCTTAACATCTGGAGTTGTGTCTCCACTCATCTGAACTGTCCAGAAGGAGCAGGATGGAAGGGAGTCCAGAGTAGCCACATGTAGCTTGTTATGCTCCATTCTGTCAGCAGCCAAAAGCTGCTTCATGCAAGTGTCTGTGAGATGTGAGTGTGAGGCTTAGGAGTATCCCCTGCACTTTGTCCCAGTTTTTATGCTAATGGATCTTGGTTACACCTTCCCAAAGCGTGTCACAGTTCTTGTTTTGTGTAATCCATGTTTGCTGATACTAAGCTGTGCTCATGAATCCCTTAAAATGCAAACAATTACACTTGGCACGAGAGAAGGAGACTAAAATCTTGTTCTTATAATAGATATTCCGAGGTGGTAGAAAAACAAAACAAACAAAACTTATTGCTAAAGAACCGTGTGTCCATCTAAGGAATTTAAATAGTTTCTATTACTGACTGTATTTTGTTCCATTAATTGAGTCAAATATCTTATTTCCCTTTAATCAATTTCCCTGGAAGTTTCCTTTATTTTTCTCTCCTTCTAGTAGATTTTCCCATAATATTAGACAATCTAAGCCTATGATTTGTGACACATTAATAACTACAGAGGAAAGAGCTAGTCATGTAAAAGAATGTTGTCTTGGCAAGCCAACGAGTGCTTTTCCTCAGCTGGGAGTTGTGCTGGTTGGAATATAAGGGCAGGCAAGAAGGAGCTCTAGTTTATTCAGATAAAAAAGCAGAAACAAATGGTCTTTTGCATTTGGGAGATACCTATGTGCAAGTATAACCATAATCGTGATTATTATGGGAGTATTATGGTTTCCAGATGAATTAAATGAGTTTCTTTCTCCCTTTCATGTCAACTTCAAGACAGTCACGCAGTTAGCTGTAAATACAGCTGACACAAAACCTGGTGCTTTCTCTAAAGAGAACATTTTCTCTCTCTTAAAGCACAGAATGTAAAAGCTAATTCTGACAACATGTACCACTTTTAATATGCAACCAAAATACTTCAGTCTTTGAAGTCTGAGTCAGAAGGGAAGTGCCTGCCCTTTTTGCAGGCTGCAAGCCTTGCTCCAGGGGTAAACTCCTGTTTACTTCTTGTCTTTGCAGTGCTGCTGTTGGTGAAAGCAAACGCCCCAGCATGTTACACAGAGCATGGATTTCTGAGCATAATTTAAACTCAGCAGCTCTCCTCCACAAGGGATTAAAGGGAAATGCTGTGCATACCCACAGAGATGATTGACAGAGAAGTGAACCGAGGCCATGGTTTTCCTGTCATTAATCACACACTGGTTTGGTGAGCTGGCTGCAGTTCATAGAAAGTATCACACTGATCTGACACTGCTTGCCATCGGGGCTTGTCACTCCTCCTGTGTGAGGGCATCATAAATTATGTGCAGAGAAGGAGGTGGAGAAAAGCCCTCTATTTTTGGTGCTTTTAGCTTGGATGGCTCTGCACAAACTGCTGATTAAGTCTTGCTGGCAACAAATTGGAAACTGTTGTCATTCCTACTGGGTTCATTTCATAGCGTTTAGACCATGTTTTCAAGCTTTCCCATCTAATCACAGGGGCTGGAAATTTGCTTTATTGACTTGATTCTAAGTCTACCACTACCCCATCCCTCTGATTGCTGCTCTCTAGGGTGTGTTGCTGATGTCTATCTGCCTGCTAGAGATCTCTCCTCCCCTTGGCCCTCCCCTGGCTCCCATACTGCAGCTTCCCAACCTTTACGTCTCCTGCCACCAGAGAGCTCAGGTTGCTTCAGCGTGTGATGGATGGGATCAAAATCTCTCACAACATTAATGAGTTGGATAAGCATTGGATACAGGAGTTCTGCTCCTATCAATCCTACCACAGGCAGCTCGTGGTAAATACATGCAGTGTGACAGCAGGAATGGAATATTTACTTTGGCTCATTGAGGTTTGCACTCAGGTGGAAGAATTAATCCCATAACAAATTACTCCTCTGCTATTGCTTCTAGGGGTCAGGCTTTTTCTAGCACCAGACACCCAGCTCTCTCTGCTCTTCTCAAATCCAGCAGAAATCAATGGCTGGATCCAAGAGCCTCTCTTTAACCTCTCATCAGCAATGGGGACAACAACCTAAGCTCTGGGTTCTGTGTTGCAGTTGTCAGAGACAGCATGGAGAGGTTTTGCTCTAACAGGTATTCATTGTAGAATCACAGAATGTCTTGGGTTGGAAGGGAGCTTAAAGCTCATCTTGTTCCACTCCTGCCAGGGGCAGGCACACTTTCCACCAGACCAGGTTGCCCTGTCCAACCTGGCCTTGAACACTTCCAGGGACGGGGTATCCACAGCTTTTCTGGGCATCCTGTTCCAGGGCCTGGCCACCCTAACAGGGAAGAATTCTATTGTCACAGAGGTTTGCCTGGAGACCTCAGCCACTCTGCAGAAGGTAGCACGGAGGTAGTGCTGGTACTCCAAGGCTGGGGAGTATCTGTGGAGTATCTCTGCTCTGGAAGTGTCAGTCAGACGGGCACTGCTCTGCACAGAGTTCACGAGTCTGTTCCTCCTGAGGGGCAGGTCACAATAGTGGTTTTTTCTGTGCCTACATTACCCCATCCAGCCCTTGTTTGTACTGCACATACAGGGAGAGAGATTGCTGAGACAGTTCCTCTCCAGAGGCTGTTAAGAGACATTTAGCTTCAGTTAACACTACTCATAAAACAAGTCAGCTTTTGGGCAAGACAAGGCAACACTTGGAAGCCCTCCCAAGCTGGTGGAAGGAAACATGATGCTCAGGCAGGGAGAGAACCACTTGTCCCAGGAGATGAGTGCAGGAGGAGCATGGGCAGGGAGACGTGGGAGGAGAAGGGCTTGCAGGATTACCTAAGGAGCATGTTATGGAATACAACTGGTATTGTCATTTGTAACCTGCTAACAGCAATGGGTAACACTCTCCTGGGGGAGATTTGGAGCCACAACAGACTTATCCAGGTAATTCAGTTGTCTCAAAACATCCTTTTTTTCGCCTTTAAAAACAAATATCCTCTCTGGTGAAAAAAGGAACACTTACAGATGCTGCAGGCAGGTGGAGAAGGAAGAAACACCTTTACCTGCCTTTCCATACTTCCTTAGGGTCAGCCTCCAGGCTTGTGCATCCCATGTGAAGCATTCAGAGTTTTAGGCCTTCCTAACCTTTCCTCCACCTGCCGCCATAGGGAAGGGAATAAAGGCTCAAGCCCCAACCAGTGCAGGGTGCACGTGAGCCTGGGTGGGCTGTGGGCAGAAGGGGCTCTTCCCTCCGGGCTGAGGCTCCTGGAGGTGGTGCAGCACTCCAGGACAGCGGCTCCCTTTCTCTCCTGTGTCACTGCATGCATTGTATTTCTTGGCACCAGGAACCCATGACATCTTGATTTGCAAACGGTCAAATAAAATAGAAAAATAATGTCCCCTGTTAATAGGTTGACACACTGCTTCAGGCCAAGTGTGAGTATTTCTATAGCATTTGCTTTGCTGCCTTATGTCAGTAACTGTTGCTATTGAAAGTAAACACCCCAACTGGTTAAATCAACAGCGTTTTGTTTATTCAAAGCTCATAAACTCCAGTAGCTGTAGGTCACTTTATGAAGTGCCAACCCCTGGGGGAAGAGAAGGAATAGTGTGAAATTATTGCATGCAGTCCACCCATCGTGAGCCTTAGAGGAAGGGGATTTATTGGCAATTTATATTTCTTGCAGAGGAAAAAAAGTAATCCTATTGAGGCAGCTCCACACTGAACCCTGAATCTCCATACTGGTGGAAATGGGGAATGGGATGAAACCTTCTAGGTTTGGGTTAAAAAATGAGACCTTTGAAAATGAAAAGTGTTTGGTTGGTTTTTTTTAAGAGCATCCCTGCCCCTCTCAGCCTTCCAGGCAGTGCTGTTGAGGCTACCCCAGCTCATTTGGGGAGGGCAGAAGGGTTTTTGGCACTCCCCAAGAGCCAGGATGCACATTCCTGCTGATCCCGGGCTCCTTGGTAGGTCGCAGTGTACACAAACACTGCACTCTATGGAAGTTGGACAGGGCTTTGGTCTTCAGCAGCAATTTCCAACTTGCCGAGATCCAGATGTAAATAAGATGAGTCAGATGGTTATTTCCAGGCTAAAACTTGTCCTTCCTCGTCCTGAAAAAGCCTTGGGAACCACTGATCTGGGGGATGTCAGGTACCAAACTCTCTATTAACACAATGAAGTCTGAGAGATGTAGGTTAATCTGGAATTTTGATGACCTAGAATGCTTTGGAAGTGAAATTTGGGTATTGTGTAGGAATAAACAGTGTCCAGGGCAATGCTTACATGCATCTTCTCTTGACTATTGTAGACATGGTTTTTGATGATTGCTATTTACTCTTTAAGATCTGAGGTTAAAGATGTGTCTTTGTGATAAATCCAATTATGAACTCATCAAAAATCAGAGTATTTTGGGAAAAGAATTAATCATACAACCATATGAAAGAAATTATAGCTTCTGTGAAAATAATCTGAATATATATTCTTAATTGGCAGTATCTTAGCCCAGATGTTGTTAAATGCTTGAAAGGAACAATGAGTCATAAGGTTGTTCTAAATAGATTTAAAAAAAATGCCTCTCAAATAGCACAAGAAAGTTACAAACGTTAAATTATCTGTAGTCTTTAACAAGAGCAAAATCTCTGCCTCGTGACTGAAGGGTTCAGCTGAGCTAGAAAAGTTGTTCCCCACTTCTGCAGAATGTATGAAAAGTTTAATGCTGGTGTTTTCTCACCGAATATTTAAGCATTTTCTTCATGTGACGAGAGCCTTTGTGCAGCTCTCACTGTGGCCAAGAGCTGTTGGGTTTGGGGCTTTCTGAAGCTTGCACAGCAGTAAAACAGTGCCAGGTCAGGTCACAGACAGCCCAGCCCTGCCTGTGTGTGAGTGCAAGGCCAGCTGAACATATAGGATATCATTTCCTGATTTTTGGCTCGGCAGCCAACGGTGTTCAGTGAAGACACAAGTGCTCAGGGTCTCTTTGTGAGAGAAAGTTAAAATCCAGCCAAGGCAGCTGTTAAATAGATGAGCAGGATCCCCTGGAGACCTTTCCATTTGGGGTGGATGAATCTGGAGGAGTTTGAGTGCAGGTCATGAACTCGCAGCTCACCAGACCCAAACTGCTGCCCACCTGGTCTGGTCATAGGGAAGCTCCTGATATTTTCCAGCTGTAGGGAACCATTCTCACATCTTCACTTTCTTCAACTCCTGCTGCTTGATAGCAAACAGTTGAAATGGCTTTGCAGGGATGGTGACCAGGATTCTCCAAAGCTTTTCTGACCATTTAAATGTCTGGTTTAGTAGGATGAGAGGAAAGTATGTGGAGAGATGGTGCTATCCTGGTTTTCTGGAAAGAGAGAATAACTTGCCAAAGTCATGCTCCAAATTTATGACCAAGAGCAGTAAAGACCTTAGAAAGCCTTGATGACGTGTGTGCCCATCTGGATCCCACCCTACCTTTTCTTCCCTTGCCTTTTGTAATCAAACTCAGTCTGCAACACAGGGCCCTGCTCCTCGGATGTTCAGGCTTCTGCAAAACATGCTTCCAAAAATCCTGGGCTGCAGCAGTCCCGGGGTGACCCCCCTGCTCTGAAATGTGGCTTTGTGGTTGCCCCTCTTGTGTGCACAGGGCTCAGTACCTGCACATGGAGACAGGTTGTGTTGGCAAACACGCTGTGCCAGGCCCAGCATCACCCCTGTTCTGTGGGAGGCAGTGGGATTTTGTAAAAAGGCTCATTTTTTTTCTTTTTTTTTTAAGGAATTCAGTGTTATTCAGTGGAATCCTCTGTGCAGGTGGAATTTTTGGGCTCTAGGGCTGTAGTGTGCCTGCACTTGAAAATTTGGCCATTTACTTGGAAAGAGACATGGGCAAGTTTCAGCTCATTCATCCAAGCTGTCCTTTCTCAAGGACAAGGAGTAGGGCCAGCACAGCTGAACCGCTGCAGCCAGCTCCTGGATGTTTCCAAATAAAATGCCTTGAGTAAGTTTATTTTTCCCTCTCAGACCTAAATTTAGCGCCCTGGAGAAGCTGCTTTGGCAGTCAGTGGATGGTAACGATGACAAGATCGATCTGTGGATAGTTCTGGGAAGATTTGGAAAGTCCTGGTAAAACAGAGTTGGTTTCATTCATGTTTGCAATTTGTCCACAGCCCAAAGGTCTGCTCATGAGCTTCCAATGGTTGAAAGACAGGACATTGACAGCTGCTCTGTTTATGGAGGACAACAGATGATCCTGACTGGACAGAATTTCACAGCAGAGTCCAAGGTGGTGTTCACAGAAAAAACATCAGGTAAGGCAGTTTTTTTTCTAGCTTTCCCTAGTGGGATAAGGCAAATCTGTAATGCCAAGTCTTGTTGTAAGATTTGTGCTGATGATTAACCCTACTCAAGTGAGTAATCTCATTCAAGTTCATGTAAGTAAAACCATGTGAGTAAAATTAGACTTGGGAGCAAATATTTGTGTTATTGGTTCACAAGAATGCAGGGACTGGGAATCAGCAGGAACAAGAAATGTTCCAAAGAAATGAGATGACCATTACATGTTCCTCTGTGCTTGTTCAATCTCATGCTTAGTGAATGCTACTGTAGAAATCATAATTGAAATGAACATTTTTTTGTTGATATGAACTACAGGCAGAGATTGTGTTTTCTTCCCTTTAGAAGTCTGTGGAGAAAAAACAATGTATATTATATTATTATACGTAATATACATAGTATATATTATGTGTAATACACATAATATATTATGTGTAATGTACATAATGTGTATTTTTATATCAAAGTAAAATTATTTTTATATACACAGTGAAATACAAGAATGCTTCACTTCCTCTTCCATATTTTTTATTGTAAACTTTGTGCTGTTAAGAAAAGTTGTTGCTCCTAAGTTTTCTGTTGATAAACTGAGGCAGAGGCAGCTTAATCCAGTGACTTGCAGGGGTTTAAGAAGTTGCATTGCTCGAGAGAACTACATGTGCATGATCTATGGGGTAATGCCTTTGGCAAAAAGTAGGAATTGAACCAAAAATGAATGTATATGGGCATCAGTTGGTGACCTGGGAGGGGAAAAAGCATTCTGTGGGTCCCAACTCCTTCTCACACCACCAGCAAACCAGGCTATTTTACAGCAGGTATGAAAGGATCTGCAGAAATGTGAAGGTTCGGATGAGCCTGTGCAGTCAGAGGAATTTTTTTGGCATACTGTGTTTCCTTTCAAGCCCATGTATTAATTCCTTCCCACTGTGCTGCCACTGTTCCATCGATGTCAGCGAATTGTGAAGGGGCATGGGAACATACTTGGCAGCCCACAACAGTACCTGTCCCAAGAATGTTTTGCAGTAACTAAAGGAGATGATACACTCAAAGAAGGGAGCCCTTAATGCCATTTCGAGGAAACATCCAAAACACCCTGCCCCTATTTCCATATAAGAGCAGAGAAGGCTCTGGCTGGAATAGATGTTAGAAAGTAAAAGGAACAACAACATTTTCCACACACTAAATCTAAAGCTTTTTTTCACTGCTGGGGAAACTGTAGGTTTTTTTCTTCTTTTTTTCCCTCCTGGTAGGGGAGAGCCATGACTTATCCCAGTGGTTGTGCCCAGTCTGGAGCAGGGATTTGCTTGCTGGTGTTCCATATCCTGCCTGCCCCGCCACCCCTCAGTCTCTGCAGGCAGCCTCAGTCTGCTGGACTTTGCATAAATGATTGGCAGAGGGGGAATTTAGAGGATGGGAGGTCCAGAGTGAAATCCTTGGTGTGAATCAGAAGTCTGTGTGGTATGCAATGGGTTATCTGGGGGACTCTGCTCTGTGCTGAGCCAGTTCTTTGTGTCCGTGCACTGCTCCATAATGCAGCAACTCCTCTTACAGAGATGCCCTAAAGTGCTTTTAACTGAAGATTGCTTTATTTAATAGGTATATCTTAAAGTGAGAAGGTTGAGAAGCTGAGGTGGATATGCAGATCATGCAGGGCTGACTGCACCATGCTGAGAATTCAGCCAGTCTGATGAGTGTCCCAGCCTGCCTGAATGTTAGGATATTGTACACCTGAGACTTTCAACTTCCCTCATTATACACTGTTTACAATTGTAAATATCGCTATGAGGCCATGCCTAGTTGCTGCTGCATTGTGCTGCCTGAGCACAGAACAAGGAGCCCAGTTGTGCAGCCCAATTTATCGATTCGAAGTCTCTGGGTGGAAGGAGGAGGTGGATCCTGCACTCACCTCAGGCAGCTCGCTCGCTGCAGACCCGTCTGCACCTTGCAGAAAGCGCTGATGAGCTGCTCAGAAGCAGAACAAGCCACAATAAACATCCCTGTGGGTGGAGAGCACATTGCTGGCGTGACCCTCTCATTGTCGCGGCTCTTCCCGAGCGAGACCGACGCTGCCCCCGGGGAGCCTGTGCAAGAATCACACCTTTCTCGAGGCAGGAAGGTGCAACAAGCTCGCAGGGGGGAGCTTGGTTTTCTTTAAGTTTCATTTTAGCAGCTCTCAAGCCTTGTCTGTGCTAGCAAGTGGTACTGGATTTGCCACTTTTGCCACCAGTTTTAGCTTTGCTGGCAACGACAAGGGTGAGAATAGTGGTGTGGGTAACCACCTAATAGCTTTCATCAGGCTGTACTCCATAGAGCTCTTGGACGTGGCTTGTGAGTCCAGTGTTTAAGATGAGAGCAGCAAGACTGGTTTTTTCCCCAAAATCCTTTGTGCAAGTATCTCTGTGCAACAAGATGTTAACTGTTTCATAGCCTCCAAAATCTGGGTGCATCTTTGAGTCTGGATCAGTGTCTGATGATGAGAAGCAGCAATTGGTCACCTTACAAAACTGAGGAAAATGCAGTTGGGGATCACAATTGTAAATTAGGTTTCATCCCTCAGGGGAACACTCAAAACCTATTTCCATTTCTTCTGGATCTTGTAGACAATTCTTCACTCACTACTTGCAAAGCAGAGGGACGTAGAACTGCTCATAACTGTGACTGAAATACAACGAGGTTCTGAGAACAATAACGAGCAGCTTTTATTTCTCTGTTTCATAGAACTACAGAGACGTATATTTTTCCTAAGAAATACCGGGAAAATAAAAAGACCATTCCCCAAATTGAGCCAGGATGTCCTTCTGAAAATAACTGCCTGGTGTCACGCGAACTGCAGGCTGTGGCACCGAGTTCACCAGGGACAAGGCTGTGAAAGTCGCTCGTTTTGGGCTCGCGACAGGAAATGGCAGCAGGAAGTGAAGTGAAGGGGCTGGAGCTCAGTGCTCTAGGGGGACAGAGTGCTTGTGTTTATGAAATGCTGATGCATAAATAGCATTAATTTTCGTAATGATAAGGTTTTATCAACGTGCAAGTCGTAGACTGGTTTTTTTAACTTTTTTAAGGTTCTCTCTTCCCGATGAGAGAGTGTAATCTGTAGCTGCTGTAAGCCAGGGCAGCTCATAAATTTGGTAAGTCCAGCACACAAAAGCAGAGTTTGGCTGAAGGAGTTTTAAGATCTGAACTCAGAGACACGTAACTGAGGCCAGCTAAGTAAAAATAGGTCAGGAGAAGCGACTAGATTAGATTGTACGGGTAGCACTTTTTGAAGTGCATATATTCCTTTAGTTTTGATCTGAAAGAGAGAGCTTGAAAAGCAGTCCTAGAGCTATCAAGGATTTGGAATATGTTGAAGGTCAGGGGTGTCAGTGTTTGGTTGGGGCCCAGACCTTACAGTGCAGTTAAAAAAAGAAAAGATTTGGAATTCCCCCTTTTATTTATTTTAATTGTCATGTAATAATTTGCAAGTCAGATGTTGGTTGCATTGTGTTTACTCCCATTTGTGTACTGGTTACTGCTGCTCTGCTGTCAGTGATAGGGGAGTTTTGTGTTTCTCTGGGAGAGAAGTGCAAATGGACTGTGATTTTCCCTGCCAAACTCTTCTGGTGGCCACATGGACATCGTGAATCATCGCTAGGACAATGTGGGTGGTGGAGGAACAACCCAAACAGAGCGTCCATCCTTGGAGGGGATCCATCATAAATCTTTCGGTCCATCCACGCAGTGCAGGGAGAGGAGGTGGTGCTCTCTGTGCCCTTTGAACTGATGCAGCTGCCAAGGCCCCTGAAGAATGGATGTTCAAAGTCCCTGTGACAAAATAAATCTTTGCAGCTCAAGACTCAAGCAGTGGTGCTTGAGTGTCTGCTGGTTTCAGGAGAGCCCACCACAGGGTAGGATCAGGACCATGATGTTCAGTGTGTCAGTGGTGAGTTGAGGTTTCATCCGCACAGAATGCACCTGCCTCCATACCCTAGAAACAAACCATGGAGCATGTGCCAGTGGATTCCAACATCCAGGAGTCTTTCAGGGCAATTCACTGTAGAAAACTGTGGTGGGATGGCATCATGGCATGTATAATGTGAATAGAAGGTGGCTTGTGTGTTGTTTTTGATGGTAATGAGGAGCCAGGGCTGATGGTCATGTCATTTGTTGGAGAGGTGAAAGGAAATTCTAACAATGTCTACAGCAACATTCCCTTTTCTGTTGTGTCCAGTCTGAAATTCCTCACCATGCCCCAGCCAGGGAACTAAATCCCTGTTTGTAGTCTGACAGTTCCATGAATGATCCAAAAACTCCAGGAGAATGCAGAAAACAGCAAAGTATTTTCAACATTTAAGCCTGTGAACTTAATAATGCAGAATTAATGGTGCAATTTTCTCAGGCAAATTAAAGATTAAAAAAAACCCCCAACTTTAAAAATAATTTCATTTTTTTCCCTCAAGTCCACCCAAAAGAGGGTTTGCTATTTGACCAAATAAACAACTTTAAATATTGAATGCAAGCACTGATTTCTAAATTAATAAACTTAAGGAGAATTAAGAGGAGCAGGGCATATCTTAGAACAAGGCTAATAATGCAGTGATAGATGCAATCCAGTGCTGAGCATGCATTAAATGTAGGTTTGAAAGGCATCTTATCCTGAGATAAAAATCCAGCATCTGGGGAAAAATCCCAAACTATTGTTTGATTTTTTTTTTTTTAATGGGAAAGGCTAGGGAAAAAAGCACAAATATTTGGTAATAGTTATAGAGTCAGCAAAACTGAGCGTGGTACTGTAATCTTAAATGGTTCAGTTTGTTTGCAATATGTGAGGGTCTGTAGAAAGTATATTAAATAAATTTGCTACCTTGCTATTTTCCTGACAGTTTTGAAAGAGCACGATCCCTGTTCCACTCAGTCTGTGGCTGGAGTCCAGCATGTAAAGCTGGATGCATATCCCATCCACCCTAAACCTGCAGAGTGATGGGATGGACTGGGGGAATACATTACAGATGTCTCTGTCAGGAGTTCCACCTGATTTTTGCATTAGCCAGAGATGTCACTGTCCAGGTTCATCTCCCTCCTCAGTGCACTGAAGTAAGGCAGCAGCAAAGTGACTCAAGGCTTGGGAGTTCTCTCTGCAAAAAGGTGTCAGAAGTGGGGAGGATCAGGGAGGTTTTGTTCTCTTGGAGTTTCTTTTCTGTTCTTTCTGTGCAGAAGAAGGAGGTGTCTCAGTAAATCCCACCATTTGTGAACACTGAAGAGCAACAAGTGTTAATCAGGATCAGCCTGGTTTTGCTGTGCAAATTAGAAAGTTTCAGGGTAAATGGGGCACCTTCTGCTTTTCCTCACTGTTATAGCTGCTAAAACCCAACAAACCTTTCTACCCAAAGGTTTTCCTCCTGGCTGAAATGTGCTGCCTGCCCCAGGTGTTCTTGTAATCCCACGGGACAATCGTCAGTCATCTAACTGGGGATCCCAGAAAAACACTGCAAAACAGGAAAAAATCTAAGGATCACACACACAAAAATGCAAGAGAGTGTGGCTGCAGAAACGGAGTTGCCATAGCTGTGAGAGACTCAGCGAGACAGGGTGGAATCCAGTGTTTTGGAAGGTTTCCCCGTATGACACAAGATTTTGGAATTTTACAGCTGGTAAATCCTTATTAACACAGGCAGCCACTACTGGCCTGGATTCCCTGGCTCACTGTTTACTATGGGGGCGCCTGATGGAAGATTGCCTGGTCCTGATTATTCAGCTCGATTGTTTAGGAAGAATATTAAAAAATAATAATAATTCTTGGTATAAACAAAAGGCAGAGAGACAAGCTCCCATCACCTGTTGACAGAAAATTGATCATGAAGAAAGCTGGCATGGGGAGTGGAATTCCCTGTTCTCCGACTTAGTCATCGCATCCTGGTGTGACTCATTTTATTACATGGAGGTTCCCAGTGGTTTTATTTTGAGAGAAGCTTTTGTTTAATAATTTATACACACACACACACACACAAACACACACTTATAATCTTAAAAAAACAACAAATCTATTTGGATGAAATGGCATAAGGAATCATTTGGAAGAGCTCTGGAATGAAATACTGTTCCTGCTGCTTCACAGTTCAACTACTGTATTTATGTTTTATTTTAATGTCAAATGAATTCCTCAACAATAGATGGGAGAAATCTCCTCTAGACTTGTTCTCACTGTGCAAAATGTCAGATTTGGGGTTGGGCTGGATGGTGGATGACTAATCCATTGCCCTTTTACCTCCTGGACCTCGACTTGTATCTTTGGCCTTGGTGACTCAAACTTATGTCCTCAGTGAAATGAAGGCACTGGGCTCTGCTTATAATGAACAGAGCTCCATTAACTGCAGTGGGCAGTCTTGCTTCAGAAAGAAAAAGAACTACATGAAAATGAAGCTCAGAAAAAAAATCAGTTGTTCTACTTTTCCTGAGTTTTAAATACATTCGTGCCATGTTTGCTGTAAAGTTTGAAAATTATTCTGAAGTAAGAGCTTAGAGGGAGACAACTGCTTAGAACCAGATGCTGAGCAACCTTGCACTGACATGGAGCAGAATAACTTCCCAGCTGAAATCAGATTTTGTCCCTGAAAAGGGCAGCAGAGAGGCTGAGTGAGCGTTCCCTGCCCTTAAGGTTTCCACATCCCAGAGTGGTGTCTTTTCTGCTGGAAAGCATTCGTTGCTCTTTCTTTTGTTCTTGGGGTGGCTCTGAAAAACCTTGTCTGTTTTCCAGAGATGTCTGTCATCTACTGATAAAAGCTGACAGAGATAATTGTTGTGCTTTTTTGGAAGACCTTCCAAGAAACACAGTGAATAGGGAACTCTGCAGGAATGTGTAGTTGCAGCAGCTGTCCCAGCAGTTACCAGGCTCGGTTTCCTTGGGGAACTAGCATGGTTTGCTGCCTGGGAGAAAGGTAACAGGTTGTTCACTGAGTAATTTGTGTAATGCTTGACTGAAAATCAATGTACGTTTTCAGGCATAAAATCATATGCAGGCATAGAATCCCATACAGAATCAGCACAATAGTATATTTAGTCTTCAGCTGGAGAGAATTGCAGAGAAAATTTCCTGAACCTCTCAGTCCATCAGTCATGCTTGTTCAAATAAAGCAGTAAGTTTGTTTCTCTGCTAGTTACTGACCCCAAAGTCATGAGTAAGGGGTCGTGAATAATGTGTAAAGGCTGTAACTGGTTCAGAAAACCTTTAATTGGCTAATTAAAAAAGGGCCTATAAGGGGCTGCAGAGAATCACCCAAAATGTTCCTAATGCAGGCTGACATTTTGATTTTCCCCAGTTTGAAGCAAGACTTTTGGTATGATCACAGTTTGAGTTAGAAAGGGTAGAATTACTTTCTTCCAACAACTCATTCATTCCTCCAAAGAGTGCTGACACAATCAGATCTCTCATCAGGGTTTAATGCTAAGTCTCATAGCCCTGAAGCAGCACAAAAATCTCTATTTCCTGAACATTTCACTGACCTGTGGTGTTAAAGACTTGCCAACTAAGACAAACCATTAAATGAGCAGGGAACCACAACAGTAAAAATACTGCGTGAGGCAGCCATGGCTGGTAAGACCTCAGAGTCTACATCCAGAAATATTTTATCGTCTTTAATGGAACTACTGCTCTTTCCAGAGGTGCAGATTGAATTCTCCGTAGTGGAGTCAGAATTTGAAAGATACCACACACGTGGACATGACACCAAATTCCTGTGTGATCCAAGCATGTCCCAGGACATCCCTGCAGTGCCCTGGCTGGTGCTGGGGCAGCCCAGCATTGATTGTGGCTTGCTGAGCACACCCTCTCTGTTTTTCTGTGCTTGTGCTCTTACAGTATTTCAGCAGAAATGGTGCTGTTGCTCTTTTGCAGTTTTCTTCCCTGTCCATTGTTGAAGCGGGTCTAATTATAGCAATAGAGAGCTATCTGTACTTGTAGACTTTAGATTAAATTATTAGTCAGGCTGGGGTTTAATCTTCTCGGTTTCCAAGCAGGAGGGAACCAGTCATTTGTCCCGCTTGTGGCATGACAGAATTACAGGGTAATTGAGGCCAGAAGGGACCTCGGGAGGTCGCTGAGCACAACCTCCTGCTCAAAGCTGAATTTGTCTGTAGTGCTGAGGCACCACCTGAGTTGTGACACTGGCACTGGAGAGAAGAACCCACCACAGTGTACCCAAGTTGTGACACATGTTTTGGACTGGGGGCTGTGCTCTACCATCACATCAGCATTATGACTTTTGCCATAAGAATCTCGTTTTTGCAGATACCTTTCTTCAAACATCCACTTTAATTTTCTCCTAAGAGTATTCTGATTTCTGCTCATTCTGAAGATGATCTGTTGACAGTTTGGTGCAAGTTTTCTCTGTTCGAAATTTCCTCAGGTGATCCTTAGACTTCTCAGTTTATTCCTCCTACTCTCTGTTAATTCCCTGAATGTGCATAATCAAAAGTTTTCTTTTCATTACCAGCAAAAAGAATGGGTTAAAGTAGAGAGAGATTTCTGAATGCAGTTGTATTTTTCATTTTATGCACACCCTCCCTCATCCTTCTGCCAAAAGCTCACCATAATGTGTGTATCCAGAGTGGTTAAAGGAAAAGCAAATATTGATTGTCTCGAGCTAAAGTGAAGCAGTGAGACAGATGGAGCCACATCATCATATTTAAGCATAAAGGTCAGGGAGTGAACTGCAGAGTGGTTAAATTCAACAGGGCTTCAGTGCTCAAAAAACAGGGATTGCTGCTGCTGACAGATTTCTTAGAAACCTGTTTATCTGCCACCAGTATGAATATATATCCAAACAGAAACATCTATCATTGTTAGAATGATAGCCCCAAATACATTTATTTCTTGTTTGGTTAGACTTTTTCTCATTTTTACTCTTGTTCCTCACAGGCTTTGGACTCAGGCTAAACATCATTTGATTTGTATGGTTGGCTTCATTAGCTTTTAATGCAATTTCAGTGGCTCAGTTACTAAATCAAATCCACTGTGTTGTGGTTGCATGTGCTTCACAGGCCTCTGGAATATGGCAGATGACTTGGAGCCCCCTTTCTACTTTAGTTTATGCATTTTGGACCAACAAATCCTTTTGATTTCTACCTTCTTTGTGAAGTTAGTGCTGTTGTATCTGCACAAGACTGTTTGAATTTAGCAGTACAGAAGCAAAGATGAAAACATTCTGCCTGGAGCAAAACCAGTGTAAAATATTCCTTCTTGGCTGTCCTTCTTGTCAGGACATCTTCATATTGCTTTGCTGAGGCAGTTCTGATGTGTGTCTCTATCAGAGCTCATATTTTATGACATGTGTGTTTCCTTTTCCCTCCTCTTTTCCTCAGAGGACTATAAAAACTTATACCTTGGGTTTCTTTTCCTGGAGCCTGGGGAGGTTCCTTAACACATGCTGTGGTGGTTTCTTTTCGCAAAGGTCACCTAGAAGAGGAATCCCTCCACTGAGTATTTACTGCCTTGTCATCTGGACAAGTATTTGCTGGATTAAACCCTCGGTATTTTGGCTTCTCCCTTCCCTGACATGTTTGCTGCCTCAACAGCAGTAAGATGCATTAATAGGGGTATAGACTGAACGTGCAACAGCCCAGAAAAGTGGCCAAAGTGAATGCTTATGTTAAATTACATTAAATAGTGGAGTATTTTCCATCCCTTTGCACAGAAGTCTCTTGGGATGTGGGGTGAGAGCCTCACTGGCTCCAGTGACACAGCTTAGGCCATCCCAGCTCCAGGGGCCACTCATCCACATGTTGGTGTAGAAAACACAACTGACTCACTGGGGGGGAACTCGAAACACTTTAAAAAAAAGAAAAAAAGTCCAAGTTTCTTAGTGTCTCCTCCTGCAGCAGGATGCTCTGGCAGTAGCTGGGTGAGGAGCTGGAAGCCTGGGATCTCTCTTCCCCTCTCCTCCTCACAGGCAACTGATGGATGAAACCAAACTTCCAGCTATTCCTCGGTTGCCTCCACTTCCCCAGTGGGAAGGATTGGGATGAGGAGGCCCAGTCAACACGGGGTGCCCACTGGGTGCCATTCCAAGGGAGGAAGGGACATGCTGTGGGTGATGCCCTCAAGGAAAACCCGTCTATCCCCAGTGCGTGCTCAGGGACCAGAATACAGCAGAGGTGTCTCAGGTGTGGGGTGGTGGGACAGGTGAGGTTCTGGCACGCTGGAAAGGACCCCCAGGCTGAGAGGACACAGAGCTGGAGCAGGCAGGGTCCCCCAAGGGCTGTATCCTGGCCATGGAGCAGCAGCTGAGCCCATCTTGGGTTGAGGCCGCCTGGAGAGCCCAGCACATCTGTCAGCTCATTGTCTGGGCCCAGCACAGAACAAAGGGGAAAACAACAGAAAAAATGCAAAATGCATTTAAAAATACTCTTTCATTTCCCTTTTCGCCAGAAGCAGAAGTGCTTAAATAACAGAGGACAAAAGCAGCTCTTGCAGAACTTCCAAGAATTGGGAAAAATAAAAAGTCCTGTGAGAAGGACTGTTTTCAGGAGACTTCCACCCTTATCCTGCCCAGCCTGGGCAGGCAGCCTGGGGAACCCCCAAAGAAACATGCCTGGAGCTGCCTCCCCCCTAAAGCAAACACAGCCTCAGGCTGCAGTATTCCCAGTCACGTCAGGGCCTTTGGAGACGTGTCCCCTGGTCATTCTAAAATCAAACTTTCAGGAAGGTATGAGGCAATTTTTATTTTCCTTCCCCCCCCATCAGTATTTTTCTTCTGCAAATTGCTTGCCTAAAAGGCTCAACGGAATATAAAAATCAAAGGGGTAAAGATTAAAATCTAAAAAAAATAAAGTGAGAAGGAAAGCATTGCTAAAAAATGTTTCTGGGGACACAGTAGATTTAAGGAATATTTGTAACCAGATGAAGCACCCATTCATGCACCTTTATGTATGAATGTCCTGTTACTAGTGACGTACTCTTACAGCACAGGGGTTACTTTGGTGGGGTTCAATACAAGGGGATCAAATTTTATTTTCCTCTGTAAATACAGTTTTGTGGAGCTCAGAATGGAGAAGAGCTGCATGGATGTGATTAAGAGCAGAAAGAGTTCCAGTGGTTCAGAGGCAGAGGCTGTCACACATGCAATGAAGTGCTTTTACCCTGAGCACAGTGAATAGTTGGTGCTTTTTAGGACTGTCGCTGGCATTCCGTGGGAAACCATGTGGTCTTGGCTTAAAATGGCAGAAAGTGACCATTAACAAGTTATCTGACCTTCTGATGCCCTCCATCAGTCAGGATGGCTGAACTCAAGTCTGGTAAGAAACAGATGTTGCACCTGTGCTAAATATTTCATTCCTCAGTTTGGCTAATTTCTACATAAACATTTAATTTTAATATGTACCCAGGCTTTTTCCTGGCAAGAGAAGTGTTCGATGATGTGTTTAAATTAAATGCTGTTGCTTTTGGTTAGGACTGGGAAGGTGCTTGGAATTAAGTCCATTTTGAGAGCTTTGCTAAGTTGATGCCCTTAATTTGTGTCCTTTTTTTTTTTTAAGTCAAGGTCTATGATTAAAAAAAAAAAATTACAGTGAGGTTAACACTGTGATATTCTTCTAGATGGGCAGCAGATCTGGGAAATGGAGGCAACAGTGGACAAAGATAAGAGCCAGCCTGTAAGTATGCAAAGCACTAGATGTCCTCTCCTCGAGCTTCTCAGAGAGCAAGTTGTATTCAAGGGGTAGTTTTGAAAGAGCGTCTCAAAAGCAGAAAGAGCAGCAGTCTTGCTGCTGGGATGAACAAATGTCAAATGCTCCAGCAGTAGATGTGTTGCAAAAAGAAGCGATTCATTTAGCGGCAACCCACAGCAAATTGAATAACTGCTGGATTTTGTGTTCTTGCAGAAGACTCTATTGTACCAGCCCAACCCTCTGCAGGATGCTGGCTGTCCTGGCTTCCTTTGCCTGCGTGGAAGCCTTGGGTGCTGTGCTCTTTGCAGGACAGGATTTGTCCTACAGTGTCTCGAATGAACACTGATCTTTCAAGGGAATGAGCCTCTTTGTTCACTTTGCTTAATGGGACCTTCCTGTAGTCAGTCAGTGCATTTAGGAGCTGCACTGACACTGCCAAGGGCCATGCCTGCCCTGGCGGAAGGGAAAGGGAGACTTGCTCCTAATTTCCGTGGAAGTGGGATCCGGATATGTATAAGTGAAAAGCCTATAGAATGATTAAGTTCATTCTGACAAAAAGAGGGAATTCTGTGGTGCACACTTGTTTATCAAGCCTGATGTGATTAACAGTGCTGCTGCTTTTATCACCATTTCATGTGTTTTATTTGTAGCTGAGGTTTCTCTTTCCAAGTTCAGGACAACATCAAGTGCAAGAGAGGATTCAGTACATAGAAACCAGCTTACCAGTACCAAAAATCTTTATCTTGCACCATCTGCCCTTTTTTCCTTTCTTATTCTCATACCCTTTATAGTGATGATGGGAAAGATTTCCCTTCCTTTGTGCCTGGACGTGTAGCAAGGGGAGATGCACACAGACATCTCCAGTCAGCCTCAGTTAGTAATTCTTTGTTGTCACCCTCTGTTGTTTCAGAGCATGCTTTTTGTAGAAATACCTGAGTACCGTAACAAGCACATCCGCACGGCCGTGAAGGTGAACTTCTATGTTATCAATGGGAAAAGAAAAAGAAGCCAACCCCAGCATTTTACCTACCAGCCAGGTAATTCTCAAGTCAGTTGTTGCCTAGCTCTCATGAGCAAGATTTGGTTTTCTGCTATGTTGTTTTATTGCTGTTATCTGCGGATCTAAATGTCACTGATTTAATTCAGCTAAGTGCTCAACAACCGTTTGAAGGATGTGTGTGATTTATGATCAGGAATTGCCATGAATTTGAGGTGACGGTTATCTTGGCAATGGGTTGATATTGCCCCATTCACTTGAGGGAAGTTTGCCAAAGCCTCAGTGGGAACAGACTCGGTCTGTGGCATGGTGTGACCCCTATGAAAAGCATGAGTGTTGCCTTCCCAGCTGACATGTCCAGCAGTAAGATAACATCAGATCTGGGAAACAAGGCCTTGGTATGGAGGAAGGCAAGCAATATATATTCTTCAGAACAAGGCTGGTGGAGAAAAATATGAATGCTTTTCTGATGATCTTCCTCTTGGGAATTGGTCAGCCATGTCACAGTAAATGCAATAGGATTGCTAATGAGATTCCCAGAATTTCTCAGCTCTGGCTGAGAGACAAATATTGTGAGAAAATCAGAGTATTGTGTTTGTGGAAACCAGAATGCATAAAATAACAGTACCAGATTTTATGCAAGCTTCAAATGATGTCTTAATTTAACTTTTCTCTAAGGAGAGGCAAACATTCATTCTGATTCTTATTTTGGTCTCCTCCAGCCTGAAAATCTCTGGTCCTCTCCCTGAATTTATGAACCAATCACCAGTGTGAAGGTTTTGTGTAGTCGCTAAACTGTTCTGCTTTGGAATAGTGTTGAGAAATACATTTCTATCTCAATACAATCCTTAAAATAGACTACTTAGGGGAAGGAATCCTTACACTTCCGAAAAACAATCCTTTGGCATGACCGTTACATGGTTTCCATTGTATGGTGTTTCTGTAGTGAGTTTTGGGGAAGATTTGACAAAAAAATCATTAGAAATGCAAGAATTTACCTGTAGAGGACCATCATTTATCCTACCGAGATTCACACAACTCTCACTAAATCCTGATCTTTTAGATGATGATGTCAGAAAGATCTTCAGTTCTTAGCACTGAGGAAACCACATGCAGCAAAGGAGCTAAAACAAAAGCTCTAAAATAGTTCAACTCTGCCTTTGATGTCTAGCTAAAAGTTTGACAGAAAAATGAGGAGTTGCATATGTCACAGGATTTCTATTAATTCAGTCTTCCTTTGAGATGGAAGGACTACATGAAAAACCTATATATGGCTTCTTATTTTGCATGTGTACCAGAATGGCCCTTAAGTGAATGAAAATATGAGCTGAAGTATTGAATTTTCCAATTTTAGAAATTTGTGGTTAATTAGTACTTTAAAGATTTTCAAGAACCTCTTAGTACAGAGTGTTTTCAAGAGAGACTCTGCCATGATTGCATATACGTGATGCATTAAACTTGGTGCCTGCGAGATACGAGTTCACACATGCAAATCTTGTAAATGGCTTTAATCTCTAATTACTTCAAGGAAAAACCTCTCTGTTTCTCACCAGCTCGTTACGAATAATGTCCTTTGCATGCTTTATTCTAGTACCATCAATCAAAACAGAGCCCATTGATGACTATGATCCAGCCATAATCTGCAATACAGTACACAGTGGTCTGGGAACAGTAACACAGCCTTACTATTCACAGCACACAATGGTCACCGAGTCCCCTTCCTGCCTTGTGCCCACTATGGCCCCTTGCCAGCAGTTGCGCTCAGGCCTTTCCTCTCCTGATTCTCGATACCACCAGCAGAACCCGGCCGCTGTGATCTACCAAAGGAGCAAGAGCCTGAGCCCCAGCCAGCTGGGCTACCAGCAGTCCAACCTGATGGCTGCACCAGTTGCCATTTCAGATGCCCACAGGTCGGTGCTGGTGCACGCAGGTTCCCCAGGCCAAACTCCGGCGGTGCTCCACCACTCTCCAGGCAACCAGCAGTCTTCTCCTGTGATTCACTATTCTCCAACCAACCAGCAGCTGAGGTGTGGAAGTCACCAAGAGTTTCAGCACATCATGTGCTGTGAAAATTTTACATCCAATGTCGCAAGATCCAGCCAGCCCCAGGTCAGTCAAGCACAAAGGTTAAGCCCGAGCTCGTACCCGACGGTGATTCAGCAGCAGGCAGCCTCGGGCCAGCGAGCAGCAAAAAATGGACCACCAGGGAGTGACCAGAAAGAGGTGCTACCAGCGGGAGTCACCATCAAACAGGAACAGAACCTGGACCAAGCCTACCTGGATGATGGTAAGTGCCTTACTTCTCTCTCATGAGTTGGTTTGCTGGAGGGAGGGGGCAAGTTTAGAGCTTCTGAATCCCACCTGTTCCTCAGCGTGGCCTGCTTTTGTTGGGTGTGGATATTTGCTGTTTACTCGTGGCATATTTGAATCCTGTATTTACATCCTATTATATTGGGTCTTTCATTAACTGCATTTTTGGTAGATGGTGATGCACTTTGGCAGCCAAGCAAAGAAATAAATGATCTGCAGAATCCCTCTGCTTCGTGCCATGGGCTGAGCTGTCAGGTTTAACTGTTGCCATTTTGTTTCCATTTGCCAAAAGTTGGTTTGGAAAATGGTGACTCTGAAATGAAATGCACTTTTAAATTATTTTTTTATAATTATTCATATCAGGGCAAAGTCCACTTTGTAAAATGCCCTTGTACATTTTGTACCAAAAAAAAAAGCCCATTGAGCAGTCTAGCAAGGCCTGTAATGAATGGGATAGTGCTGCAGGCAAAACTATTGCAGATGTTCTAGATGAACAGTGGGACATTGATAAGCAAAACAATGCTGTTTCTTTGTTGTGAGCCAGCTGATTTAGCCCTTAGGAATGAATATAAGTTGGAGTAAAGCTTTCTTTGAACATACCCTGCTTATTGTTAGGTAGGCAGCTATTGGTGATCTGGTTGATTGGCTCTTTAATTAAAGCATGTTCCTTGCAGAAGGAAATCAATGCAAAATTAATAGTGAGGCTGGACACATAAACCCAACATGGATTTTAGTGGGAGCAGAGTGAGGTTGCTGGATATATTGCTGCAAATACTGGATGTTCTTATGTAGGAAGTACATACCTGATGGTCACAGATAGCAACTGCTGCTGCCCTCCCAGACTGGGCAATCAGATCAGGCATGGCTTGATCTTGTAGATGTGCACCATGATGTGCTGTAAGCACACATAAGTTTGGGATTTTTACTGTGGTTACCCACCTGGAGTTGTGAAATTGTGCCCATGAAGGTTTTACTTTCTGCAGTTTAGGTACTGAGTGTGCTCTGTGGCTCTGTCATGTACAGTCTTCATTGCTGGGCAGAGTAGAGTTTGGATGGTTTTCTCTGGTTTTCTCTTTGTCTGGGTTTAAAATGTGCTTGGTATAGCTTTGGTGCCACCACAGAAAAATCTGCAGTGTTTTTACTGGTCCCCTTATCTGAAGAGTGTTGAATTGGGTTTTAAGAGTGAATTTCATTTAGGAGATCCACCTCCTATTCAGGGAATTGAGCATGTAACAAAGCAAGATGGAATTTTTAACAGGAAAACTGAACACTGTTTTTAAAGGCACTTTTAATATGAGAAGTTGAGAGACTTTTCCACATTTCTAGAAATACTTGGTACAAACCTTGTAAAATAAATAAAAATTACAGAATTCTGAAGTGAAAGCTAGCAAACTTCAGAGTCAAGCCAAAGTCTTTTCCCCCTAAAAGAACTCCCCAAATGGACTGCAAAATTAATTTCACTGGGTTATGAATTGAGCCAGTGACATCTGACTACAGCACAACTCACAAGGGATGTACTCAACCTCTGTGCTAAGAGGAGACATTAGGCAGAACAGCAGCAAGTTAGTAGTGAAATTCCAGGCTTCTGCTTGGCTGACTGGAACATCTTGAATTGATTTCAGGAGATCAGTTTATCAATTATGCCACCCAAGTCAGGCCAGGGGAGATTGGTCTCATGGTGTCTCTTTAATGACCTCAGTGAGTTCACATCAGCTGGAAGTGTGACTTGGAGAATTGGGATTTACTTTAGGACTTTGCAAAGCATTTCATTCTGAAATGTTCAGGACTTCAATTGAAAAGCCACTTTGTTTGCTGCTGAGGAAAAGTGACTCAGAATATAACAAAAGCCATGTTTTTCCTGACTAGAAAGTTTGGGTTTGTGCTTTACAGTATTAAAAGAAAGCAAACCCAAAGGATTATGGAGGCTTTACCCTCAAATCCCTTTTATCCAGACAGCTCTTCTGAGATAAAGTGAGCTGTTAGCTCTTGCTGGGGTTTTCACGGATGGATACTGAGATGAAGGTTACCCAGCCAGGCTTGGCATGAGCAGCTGTGCTGCTGCTGCTGCACAGGCTCTTGGGCAATCACTGTCTTGGTGTCTCTCGCTTCCCTTCACTCCTCTTCCCTTCCCCCATCTTCCCCCTCCCTCTTCTTTATTCTTCTTTCTCCGTATTTCTGCTGAGAGTCCAGCTTTCATCCCTTTGCTGTTGTGACCTCCTCTCATCAACTCTTGTCCACTGTCTTCATGGTTAACACACAGCTTCGGTGTTCTGGGCTTTGTTTCTATTCTGAGCTTTGCCACAAACTTTTTAAGTGCTGTGGGACTTGCCCCACTCTGCCAGTTCCTCATTCCTGAAGCTGGTGCCTCTCAGCGTGGGCATGCTGTGCCAACCTCTGAGCTCTCCTGGAAGTGACCATGACACACATGACACAACATGACACAATTACTGTTTCTCTTTACCTCTTTCAACTTCCTCCTGCCACTGCTGGCAGGACCTGTCATTATTTTCTTCTCTTCATTTGTCCTTCTTCCTGAGACCGTGGTTTGGTTGTGCTCAGAGCTTTCACTGCTCCATGGGGCACGTAATACTGGGCACTCAGCACACTTGACCTGTCTACATCCTGCCTTGAAAAGATAAGAACTGTTTCCACCTCTGCAGAACCTGTAGGCTCTCGAGGTTGAATAGCACCAGCAGCACAGCTGTGGTCCTCAAGGCAGGTGATAGCAAGTATTTACCTGTCTTCTCAGGTGGGTTTTGCCATGTGCAAGGACCTCTGTGCAGAGCTGCTCAGCTGGTACCATCCATACTGGCTGCCTTAATGACAGTGACATCAGTACTCATTTCTGATGGTACTGTGGGTGTAGAGACCTGCCACGTGCTTTCTTGGAAGGAGACACTCTCCCCTCTTCTCCTCCTGCTGCTGGTGCTGCCTCAGAGCAAGAAGTGTCTAACCCAGCCCATGCAGCCCTCTTGCAACTTCCCGCCTTTCCCCTCCCAGACAGAATTACAAAACGAATTCTTACTGGAAGGAAGGTTCCAGCCATCAAGTCACAGAGGCTGGATTTGAATATGCACCCATTAGGGACTGATGCAAGTTCAACATTGCCACACATACATATATATATATATATGTATGTCCTCCATATACTTCCACATTTCTCTGTAAAAAGTAAATATATATTTATTTGTAACTTTTTGATGTCAAATAGTGTAAAGAATCTCCAGAGGAAGGGAATATTCATGAAAAATCGTCAGGGAAACCTTTGTTACACACCTCTGCCTCAGAGGTTGACTTTGGGAGTGAAGATAGGCCGTGTTTAGGAGACCCTTCAGGATGTGTTAGGTGTCCAGGTTAGTGCTGACAAGCAGTGATTAGCTTCAAATGCAAGTGAAAGCCATAGGATGAGAGAGTGATCAGCACATTTCAGCCAAGGCCTCATCTTAATATTATTCATAACCAAAACCACCCACAATGGTAAAAGTTACCCAAACAACCACAGAAATATGTTGACAAATAGAGCTTAGTTCTCCCATGACCTTCAGAGCAATGAGATGAACTATTTAAAGCACAAACCCAGCTAAAAATGTAGTTATTTGCACTGGTCATGCCCTGGACTGCCCATGTTCATGCTGCAGAGACAGAGGATTCCTCTGTAGCCCTGGGGAAGCTGCTCAGCTGCCATGTGCCAGTTCCCCATCTGCAACACAGAGATAGAAGGCTCAATTCCACATACAGATAATGGACATGCAGCATGTCTCGAGTGTTATCAACTTGCCTACCTTAGATTTAGTTCTTTTTGGTTCAGCTGTCCTGCTTTTTACTTTACAAAGAAAAATGATTGTCATTATTCAAACAGTAACTGTCTAACCACATCTGACACTCAGAACTGTCTGCTTGATACAGCAGCTCTAAATTATTTTTGGTGCAGCAGTAATCCTTCCTGGGGAGGAGAAAAGCAAGGCAGATGCTTGTGGTGGTTTATCAGGCTGATGATCAGCCGAGATGTTTTAATAGTGAGCTCAGGTATTTCACAGAAAATTTTAGACACATCAGATATTTCTTTAGAAAATGGATCCACAGTGGGGGTTGGACTAGATGATCTCCGGAGGTCCCTTTCAACCCTCAGTACTCTGTGATTTTGGGCCCCTGTGTGCGATTTGATGCTTCTAAATCACCCAGCGCTTTCAGTCACCTTCACTGCCAGCAGTGGGTTAATTTGTACAGTTTTGCTCCCCACACAGGAACCATTGCCCTGACCATGGGTCTCATCCAAGACCACTCAGAGTGTGTTAGATCCCTACATTTTGTTTTTGTGTTCTTTCATTCAACAACAAGAAAATCCCTGTAAAAGTCTGTCCCCAAGGTGTCATGAAATTCAAATCCCTTCTGTCCTTCATGTTCAGCAAGAAGCTTTCTTTTCTGACCAACTCTTTTCTCCTTAGGCCAGTAGCTGTTAGGGACAAGGCTGGGCAGGCTGAACCTTCAGGAAATCCCCGGTCTCCTGGGGATCCACAGAGCAAAGCCACTGTGTCAGCCCTGAGTGTCAGTTGGGTACTGAGCTCATTTTGCCAGCTTTGGTCCCTGCCAGTCCTTGGGACTCTGTCTCAGGTGCTGGCACGTTTTGAGCATCCTACTCACCCTACCCAGTCCCTGCAGATGGAGGAGGTGGCACAAGGCCAGCTCTGTCAGCTTGGTGGCAGCTGGGGATCCCCCTGTGCCAGGGAACCTCCGCTACACCAGGAAGGCAGTTTGGGGCCCTCCATGCACCAGAGCAGTGGAGCTGCACAAGCCTGGCTGTGGAGAAACTGCTTTTTTGTCTAAATGCTATTGATTCCATCCCCAGAAAGCACAGAAGATGGTGGCTTTAGGAGCATGTTTTAGTTCGGTTTGTAGTTGTTTTCATCATGTGTCCACGTGCAAAGCAACACAGGGCAGAGGGGGAAATGTTCCTGTTTCCTGGCATTTTAGACAGGAGTGAATTGCAAACGGGCTGGGGCTCAGTTTGAGCAACAATTTGCATCCAAAAAAAGCCATGCTCTGTTTTTAATTAGAACTACTTTTCATAGAAGGTGTGGTCACTTCTGCTCAGGCAGAGTTTGACTAAGAGTGAAGCCTGTATGTTCTCCAAAACATTCTGCTCAAACACTCGAGCAAATCTATGTATTCATCAGACTCATTCTTGAAGCTCTGACTCACATTATTACGGATTTTCTGTTCTCTTCTGGGACCTTACAGCACTTCTTGGGTACACTGCAGGCTTTATTTTTGGTTCACTGCTGTTGCAGGTCTGTGTGGTGTTACAATTTGCATGCCTCAGTCATATGTCAGTCTTGCTTTTCTAGAAGCAATATAAAAAGAGAACAGAAAGGTGGTTCTGCTCCCAAAAACCTGTAGTTTGTTGGCAGGAAGTAGAAAGATCAGTATACCAGGAGGAAAGTCTGGGTTGAGTCTGAGTTTGGTCTTTCAGCAAAGTATTTAACTTCCCTGTACCTTAGTTTACCATTATTAAAAAGTACCTTATTATCCTTCCCTCTAACACAGTTAGGCATTTAATTCATTCACATTGCTAAAACCCACATGGATTCTCAGAAAAACACGTAAACTTGCATACCTGAATAAGAACTAAGAATTGTATTGTTATGGCTGACTCCATCTGATCTTCTTCACCTCTAGAAACAATTTGCTAATAAAAAGTTCGAACAAATCCAGCCCCGTTTCAAGACTGCCCTTTCCCCAGCAGCCTTTCTGAGCCGCTGTCCCTCTGCCTGAAAACAAAGCGAGAAAAAGAAAAACCCATACATCCAAAATCAGCAGCGGAGGAAGGAAGAAAATGAATCAAGTGATTAAAACCATAGTTCCACTGGCACCTCTTTGTTCTCGAGCTCAGGAATCTTTAATTGGTGCAGTAAGTGCCCACAGGCAAGTTGTGTTACAAAGCGTTTCCTGTTCAAAGGAACATGCAGACTCCATTAGGAGACCACGGGCACGGCTGCCAAGGGCTCACACTGGATGGGTACGTGGACACTGCCTCCATGGGCACAGTCCCACCAGGAGCTGATGCACCGGGACAAGAAACCCCAATTCCAGCGATTTTGGGTGGAAGGCATGTGCCCGTTTGCAGGCTGGACCAGCGCACTGTTATCAGCAGAAAGCGCTCAGTTTTCGGAAGGCATCAAGCGATTTTCAGTGATAGTTTTGAAATACTGGCAAAGAGTTACTTGAAAAAAAAAAAAAGAGAACTTGTTCGTGCAGTTGGGAATTGAAAGCTTCTAAACCACAATAAAGTCCTTTCCCAGACTTGCTGTCCATTTACTCCAAGCTCATGGCATTCCTTAGACAGTCTGAATCACAGGCAGCAGACAGCTCTTATAAAGAAGACCATAGACACCCATCTGTTGGAAGACATCTGCCAAAATAGACCATGCATTTACTTTTATTCCTTCAATCCACTTTCAATTTAAAGGGATAATAACAATAACATTTTTCAGTCCAGTGACACTATTCATCCAGTGCAGCGAAATGAATTAAAATTATTCCCCTGCAGAAAGAGGCAGACGAGCTTTTCCCCAGCTCTCACAGATGGATGAAGTGGGATCAGAGCTTTTAAGGGACTTGCCCAGCTGATGCAAAAAGTCATTGGTAAAACTGTGGCTTGCCTGGGGGATCCCAGACTTCCAGGGCCCCCAGCTGCATCCCTAGCACAGATGTGGGGGTACCAAAGGCACGTGATGCTGTTGTCCAGGTCTGCAGGAGCTGGGGCAGCACTGGCTGTGCTGTAGGTGGTTAAACATGTTACACTCAAGGGAGGGTTCGGCAGAGCTACTCTTTCCTTTTTCTGTCCTTCCACAGACTCACTCCCTTCACGCTGCATGTGTCAAAGAATGGCATGTGCTTTCTAGAAGTGAACAGTTGGTTGCTGGCAGGCAATGCACTGTCACAGAGGCAAGGTGTGTCTGTTAGAAACACTCATTTTTGGGGGCAAAGCCTGAGACAGAGCAAAGCTGTCACAGGAGCAAGTACAGGAGGTAAGGAACATGAATCACTGGTCTTTCTACCAGCCAGGAGTGACACTGAGTGCTTTACATGGAAATTCTTTTAGTTCAGTCAAAATCATAACTGTTTTGACAACAGGTTTTAAAAAAGGGGACTTTGGAGATGAGAAATGTGTAGCTAGAAAATGGCTTATAACAAAACTATGCAAAGCAGAAAAGGGGGTTAACTCTTTGTAGTGCTGAATTCTCCATTTTGTGTTGAAGCAGAGAAGTGCTCTCTGGAAACCTTGAACAAAACTTGTTTTACACCTTGGCAGATCACCACAGAACTGTGGTGGTTAAGGTGGTTGGGTTTTGGGGTTTTTTTATTTTATTTTATTTTGCTAACACAGCTATTATGGTAAAATCCCTTGTAGAGACACAGCTCTGCTGGTGTAAAAACACTGGAATCAGCACAGCTTAGGCCAAGTCAGGGAACCACCTCTTCCACTGGAGGCTGTTCTGTTGTGCTGGGATCACTGTGTCTGCACTAGAAGGAGGGTTTGTACCAGCCCTGCCAGTGCTGCTAAGCTGGCTAAACTTCTAGGGGCAGCTAATATAATAAATACAAATATAAGGTGTAATATAAGGGATTTCCACAGGGACACTAATTGCACTGCTTGCTTTGTGTGTTGACCACCTCAAAATGAATCCTGGTGTTAGTAGCTCCCAGCAAAGGTGATGCAATGAGCTGGATTCACTTATTAGGAAGATGCTTATCCCTGACAGCTATATAAGGAACCTGCAGCTAGGTGTGTATTTGTCCTCACAAACAGAGAGGGGGATAAAATCCTCTTATCTCCCCTTTAGAAGGAGCATCATGTAATTGAATAAGTATAATCAGTGAACTGGCTTTCATCCACGTGGCAGCTCCAAGCTTTTGCTAATTCTTTGCAATTTTGTTGTTAATTCTTGCAATATTTATAGCAGTTTAAAAGTCCCTGTGCAGGTGATTGCAACAAAATACAAGAGTTATTTTTTTCTTAACGATTTTTTCAAGTTTGATCCAAGAAAACCCAAAACAATAAAAATAAAAACCTTGATGTTTTAGTCTTTTGAAATCCAGGCAGACAAAAATGATGCAACTTTAGGGGTGGGGATTTGATTGCATGATTTTTAAACCAGTCTCATGATTATTGGAAGCCTGACTCAGGAACCCTGAACGCCTGGGTTTGTCATTGCTGCTCTTCACAGTTTCATTTGTTACAGATTGCGTTAATATTCAGAAAGTGCAAAGGTGGGGAAAGGGATCTTTTCACCCCTTAAAGCTCAGTATAATACTTGGGAGGATTCAGCTCCTCCTGCAATGGCTCAGGAAAAGGCAGCTCGAGCCATTTTTGAGATGCACTTCTGAAATCTTGTGAGCAGCTGCAAAGAGCTTTGCTGCTTTGAAAAGTTTGGAAAACATCTGCGCATTTCTTTAACTATTGTGAAATAAAATGCCTGGCAAGAATAACCATCTTAAAGATCTACAATCTTTTTATGGTGCAAACTGAAAGCCAGTTATAAAGCCTTCTACTGTAGAAAAATACCTGGATTCTCAGCATTATTCACACAAGCAGAACTTTTCCAGGTCAGGTCACATCCTGCATGGATAGTTGGTAGGGGACTTTTTGTCTCTTTTCTCTCACAAGAATGCAGACCTAAAGGTGATTAATTTAAAACCCATTTTTCTTCCACCCGTTTTTCATACTTTTTTATAAATAATACTATCACTTAAAAATCTGTGGCCATTTTTAATTTAAAAAATGAGGATGAATCATCTGAATTTTCCATCAAGTTAGTTTTCTTATGAGAACTCTTAAGTAGTGAGAGCTACTTTTCTTCCCAGCAGAAGCTGGTAGGGCCTTATGCTGCCTTGTCATTTTATAGTGCTGTTTATTTACCAGTTCCAAGAGACTTCTGTGCTCTAATTTGGAGGCAGTATGTGTTTAGAGGATTTTAAAAGCAGACTGGACAAATGTACAAGAAGACAATCCTGCACTGGCTATGAGAGGTACTGGATGACCTAATAGGTCGTTCCAGCTTCCCTGAGTTGAAAAACAAGCAGCATGTACGTAGTTGAGCCAGCAGGAGAGTCAGGGATTGGGGGAAGAAGAACAAATACTTGAAGACCATAAAACTCCCCTCCCAGCATATTAACTCCTAATTTGAATTTTCAATCCCATCCTGGCTTTCACACTCTTTTGTATTGTGTGATATAACTTTTTCTGTGTTCACCAAGAAGAAAGCAGAGGAAGATAAAAGCCAACCTAAAATGTGTAAACAATGCAGTTTTGTCTGAATCATTGCTCCAACTCTTCATGCTTCAGTTTTGCAAGCACAGAAATCTGGGCGTACATCCAGCTGGGAATTTCACAGATGACTCCTCACTCTAAAAGGGGTCTGCACAAAAACCCCAAATCCAAGTGCTCCCAACTTTGCACACATTCACATTCTCCAGTGTAGGTGCTCATCTACTAGAAGTACTGCGGTCTGTTTGGAATTAAAACTCTGATCTCCATATTTGCATGACTAATGGTCTGCAAACAAAAACTTGGTCTTGAGTTAGATTTAACCAATGTTAGGTATAAAAGAGTTAAATCTTCAGCTACTGTTAACTAGAATAAAGGATCAAAGACCTTCCACAGTGATGCCCATGTGACTCGGCAGAGCAACACTTTCTGACTCAGTGAGAAACTAGTCTAATATTTCCCATCTTCCTGCAGGTTCTCCTAATCCATTTTAACCAAGCCGTGTCCTTTTGTGGATTTTTAATTTGGAAACTTTGCATTCCAAAACATAGACTGCCTTCAGCTGAACAAACACTATTTTTTTAGTGTGAGATCGTAGTGAAACTAGATGTAGTGAGAAAAGTGTTACTGACTTTGCCCGTGGTTGTTGAAGTGAGTGATAGGTTTGCATCTGAGGGAGAATTTTTCTGGATGGATAATTGTCAGGTGTGGAAGTAAAGGTCAGAACGGGATGTCTGTGCTTCCACCCAGCCGTGTGCTTTGGGCAGGCTTTGGGCCGTGGGTGTTGGGAGGAGGCTGGTTGTGTGCCAGAGCTGTTTGTGCACCAAGCACTGTGTGACCACAAAACCTTGAGGCCCTGCAGAAATAGTCTGGTGACATCACTGCAGAGTGACAGGAGTTTGTTCCCTTATCAGTGCTTACGTGGTGAGTTGCTCTGACTTTTTGCAAGGAGCCTGAACCTCCACTTTCAACGTGCAAAGAATAACTTGGGCCAGGGCTAAAGCAGCAGTAAATTAGAGGAGTGTGAGTTTGCAATCATACCCTCTGATCATCTCTGCCACGGGAGTCTAGTCAAAGATTCCCAAATTGTGGTGTGGTGTGGTGTGGTTTGGTTTAGTTTGGTTTCTTAATGATGAATGACTTCATCATCCGTGAATGAATCGAGTCAAATGTAGGACAAATAGTGAGACACATGAATGACTCTTATGACATTTGCAGTGTCTCAATGGTTGCTGGTTTATTTAGGTGGTTTCTAAGTCTCTTTGGAAAGACTGAGAATGACTAAAAGAAGGGGGAACCATTTCAGAAGTATGGGAGTCCATGGTGAAGGTATTGTGACAGTTAAACCTTCCTGGGTTTAAATATTTGTCATTATGAGCAACTCAGTATTGGTTATTTTGTAAGATCTCGGTTCCAGGAGACTCTGTAGCCACAAGGCCAGAGGAAGCTGGATGATGTATCGAACACTGCATTCCCTTTATGGCCAAATACCTCCTGGTGCTCCTGCTGGGTCTTCATCAGCCACTTCTGGGCTTTCAGTTCTTATCAGCAGGCAGCAGGACTGTTCTTCTAAAGTATCTGTGAAGGTCCTGACTTTGAAAGGCACCAACCCTCAGATGCTCCGTGTGGTTCTGGTGCATCCACAGTGCCTTTGGCCACAGCTTTCCAGGGAAGGGGCACTGCTGGAGGCACACAGGGCACTGCTGTCCCTGTGCTGTAATCACAGGTCTGCCAAAGCCACTTAAAAATAGGGGCTAACATTTCTGTAGGTAAATGGTCACCAGCGTAGGAACCTGTCCTTAGGACTTGGAGAAGTGCCCCAGTTCGAGCCACTGGAGATGAAGTCATTATAATTTTGTACAAATTGATGTTTGCAAGGGCTGGAAATACTCTGCACACACTGGCCACTCCAGGCATTGGCAGGACCAGGGAGAAACTGGCTTGGCTTAAACAAGAACAGAGGCAAACTGGGGGGGAACCTCTAGCAGCTGTGGTTTTTTAATTACATTTTGTTTTGTGGGTCTTTTTTCCTCAAAATTACATTACATTTTCTCTTGTCTGGTTTCTTCTGCACACATGTTCATTTGCTTTGAGTGGAGTGCTGTGTTCTTTCTCAGAAAGCAACCCAAGATTCCAGCATCAAAGATTCCAGCAGGTAGACCCTAGGGTGAGATTCTCAGCTAGGTAGGCTGGGTTACAGGAGAGCTCTCCTGAGGTCATCCTGCAGCTTCATGCCTTCTACTGTAACTTCTACTGTGTTTTCAGATACGTTTCCTTTTTAAAAAAATGCCATTGATTTTTATATAAATTTGTCTCCAGGACAAATTTTACAGGCTATTATTAAAATAAAACATATACCAAACAGGTGCTATACCTCTTTTAGAAGTTAATATCCCCGGACCTTTGTTTTATACTCGATTACATTTCATAGCTCTTTCTATCTTCAAAACTAGTGCAAATTTTTGATCAAGATTAAGGCTTTCCAGCAATTCAGATGGTTCTGATAATGGTCTTGGTTTAAGTGTAGCATTAAGTGCTCCTCCAACTGTTTCTCCTGTGAAGAAAAACGTCTCTGCTTTTCAGAAACTGCTGAGCGTCTCTGCAGAAAGGCTGAGAGGAACCTGTGCCCTGAGTGACATTCCAGTGCAGCCCTCAGGGAGCCAACCTGTGCAGATAATCTAGCCCTTAATCACGGTTAGACTGTAGTATTTACTAGCAGTTCACAGATTGTGGTCAGTAGAACAAGGCATTCATTTCCTCCCGGGTAGGCAGCAGCGATGCACACGTTGCCGGCTGGGTTATTCCAGGAAGCGCGCGGTGCCGCACACAGACATCGAGCTGGGGCAGCTCAGCCTGGCAGCATCACAGGTTGTGGAGCGACAGTGGTTAGCACAGGGCAGCCTCTCCCCGGCCCCTGCACCAAAGCTGACTCTCATGGTGCCACACAGACCAAAACCTCTCAAGGTTTTCTCTTTTCAGGACGTCCGCGGCGTTGAGCCGCCAGGCAGATGCTCTGGTTATCTGGGGAGTCCCTGTCTGTGGCACACAGACAAAAATGCTCTGGCAGACAAATCAGCGAGGAAATTAATTTTCTTGTCTTCAGCAAACAGTGCTCACCATCAGCCTGGACAGATCGAATTTGTTATGATAGCAAAACAAGTTCTATGGAAACCATTGTGAGCCCCGAGTGAGGCTGCCCAGGAGAGTTGGGGAAAGCCGCTTTTGTTTGTTGTGCTTGGCATCATTTTGCTTTGGATGAAGATGCTTTAATTTTGTGGGGAGACCCAAGAGAGCATTCCTGTTTTTCCATACCAGAAAGCCTTCCAAGCTGGCATAAACGTCCCCTCTTTCCAGCTGCTCCTTTCCAAACACACTGTGCCTCCTAAAGATAGTCTTTACAGTGGCTGGGGCTGGTGGAAAACATGAAGCCTGCATGGATTAGCAGAGGAATTCATTTGGGCTGACGAATTGGGTTTCCCTCTATAAACAGCACTAGTGTTTTCATCTTCTGGACAGCACAGCAAACTTCACGTCCTCCTGCTCCTCGCCCCGTCCCTCCCGCCCTGTGCAATGCCTGCATCCAGCCATGGGGAAAGGCACAGCAAGGCCTGCTCAGGGGGGATGGAAAACGTGTCCAATGAGGTGTTTTCAGCTATCTCCCCTCTCAGACAGGTTTTTTTTTCCAACCCTTAAAAGAGGCAGTAGAGTTATTTTGTTGGTTTTTCCCAGTTTATTTTTCTTTCCAGGTAAAAGGGAAATTAAAGTAGTCCCTTCTCCACTGGCTTAGTGACATTACAAGCAGCCCACACTATGTATTCTCTTTTGTACTTTAACTTCAGTACAATGTGCTTATCATTCACAGGAGTTAGGGATTCTTTAAAGAGGATTTTCCCTGTCTTTTCCAATCCCAGGGCTTTGCACAGCCTTGCACAGCATCACTGCCTCCTGGGCCCATCCTGCCCCTGCCAGGAAAGCACCCCCAGCACAGCCCTGAACACCTCTGCTGCTCTAAATACACTTTGGTATCCCTTATAACTTGTTTCAAAGCTTACTTGGTAAATATAATCATCAAGGGTTATTAATAACCCAGTATTGTTTCCATCACTGCTTAGGAGGGGAAACACATGTCAAGGCCAGTTACTTGATCAGGCTGGATTTAGTGGTGTTTTGTATTTACCTGACTGTTCAGAAATGGATTTTATCCATGTCACTGAGTAACTGAGCATGGAATTAGAGTTATCATGGATAAAAATGGGGGATTTGGGATTCAGCTGTTAAAGTCAAGAATTATTTAAGTAATAAAGCCTTGTCCCTTAACTAATCACCATGTTTTCACATATATAACCCACACCCCATTGAAAGTTTGTTCCTTGGAAATAAATCTCAGCGAGCCCCCACCTCCTCATAACACTCTTGCAGTCTCTCCTGCCCTTTCAAAGCAGTCTGGTCCAGCCATTCCCCACCTCTAGCAGGGATGTCTGACCTGGGATAGAGGGAAAGAAGAGGGGATTATTGTGGCTGAGAGAGAGAGCAGGCAACTAGAACAAGCATGGGAGGAGCATCCTGGAAGTGCAGGAGTAAAGGCATTAGTTAACCCTCATTCATTTATAATCTGCCCTGTTGCTGAATCACAGTCTTTTTAATAGATAACATTGATTATACTCATGACAATATGGAATTTAAAAAGAAAAATAACAAAAAACCAGAAAACCTGAAAGTGAATAGCAATGGAATTTTATTGATTGGTTTAACAAAAGTGTTCTCTCTGCCACATCATTTGATTTAGATACCTGCTTGTGCAGTTCCTGATTTCCACACTCAGCTGGTGTGATTGCAATAGAGTTAAGGATTCCTATTCTTATTAGAGTGTTGAGGAGGCTGCCCAAGGGGAGCCCCAGGGTGCTCTCAGGGGATGAGATGCTGGCCAGGACATGGGCTTTCATGTCTGGTTGCTTTAGGCAGGCTCACTGGCTGCCAGGGGTTTGCAGCTGGAGCATCAGCCACACTGAACCACACGAGGAAAACAAAATGCAGCAGATTTCCAAAATACTAACAGCTGGATGCAGATGACATTTTTGAATCAAGAGAAAAAAAAAAAAGAAAAGAACCCAAAGCAAAGCAGTTGCTCTCGTGTTGCTCTCTGGCCCATTCTGATGCTGTCCCCACACAGCTCAGGGCCAGGCTGGGGCACAAGTCAGTGAAGAAGAAATGCAGCTGGGGGGTGTTTCTGGGGCACCTACTACAGGTGGTGAGAAGAGGAGAGTGCCCACTGGAGGCAGTCACACCCCTTGAGCCACAAAAATTGCCTCTCTTTGTGGCCAAAAGGTTGCAGCTCTATCTGTCCTTGTTGTCCTTCTGATCTGAGCCAGGATGAGCAGTGACCAAACCCTCTCTAGAGACTCTGCTGGCTGTTGCTGTTGACAGTGGTGATTTCCAGCCCAAATATAGGCTGCAGAATTATTTTCAGTGTTGATTAGTCATGTTGAGGGGACCCCGAGGAAAGCCCCGTGCTGTGACCTGTGTGTGACACATCCAGGGAAGAGCACAGTCCCACCCCACCCCCTGTGCCACGGTCCCCAGAGGGATGTTGGCTGCTGGCTGGGCCATGAGATGTAACTGAGTTCTACTTGGCAGGGCTCTCCCAGGGTCACTGGTTGCTGTCAGCTCAAAATGGGGGCAGTTTCAGTTCTGTGATGCTCCTTCTCCCCTCTCCCAGTGTCCACTGTAGCATAAACTTGCTCTGAAGTTACCAAGGCTTAAACACCCATTTAAAACTTCAGCCATCAGACCTGCTCCAAAGTCCTAGAGCAGAGATTATGGCAGTGCTGTGCAGGGTCACTCCTTGATGAGGATGATGGAGAAGTCACATCATGATGTTGCAGCATCATTCCTCATGGCAATGCTTCAAGGAACATGTAAGCAGTCAGTATTACCTCCCCACCCATGAGTCAGCCCTTAATAGTATAAAAACCTTCCCATCTCTACTTGGCATCCCAAAGAACAACCCCTAGTTGTGATTATAGGACATCTTCTATTGGTGTTCCCCAAGATTTTTTCCATTTCCTCTTTCAGGGACATGTTGGGTACAGATCCCAAGAGGTGACGTGTGCTTGTCTCCCGTTGTATTGGATATTTTAAAAAGTGGCTAGATATCTAATCCACAGACATTTAGTTGAGAGCTGGCTACCAAAGTACCTGCAGAAATCTGATAGAGGATGTCCGGTGGCTCCATATGGTTTCACTACACTGTGTGTTAGTTGGGGTATTTTGTTCCTGTTGGCAGCCACTCTCCTTCCAGGACTGCTCAGAAGGAGTTATGGTGATCTTGGCCTTCAGCTTTGCTACTGCTGTGTCTTCCAGCTGTCTGTGGCTAGTTCCCCAACTGCAGGACAAACAGTATTCCCATTCAATCCCTGTTCCTGGCCGCAGGGATGGCCTGCCAACTGCTGCTGAATGTGTGCTCTAGTCAGATGAGATCATATCAAACGTAAGCAAGTTTTGTCTTTATTTTAGGCAAGAGGGTGTTTTATCACGCTGCGGTTCCAAAGCCTTCATTGTTAGGTTGGAATTCACCCAGGAAGTGTAGCAATGGATGGTTAAATGCAAAGTAATAGGTTCAATATGAGCCACAAGTACAGAGCTTGTGAGCTGGCTGTGCAAACTCGTGTGGAGAGGAGAACGTTGTCATGCAGCTGGTGAGAACTTGGGAGTGATTTGGATAGTCTTGCCAGGTACTCACAGCATCTCGCACTGTGCCCCTGAGACACTGCCATGAGCACAGGATTTTACCTCCTGCCTGGGCTGTGTGGGGATGCACGCAGCCCTCAGACCTCACAGCTGGAAAATTTGGGATGGCTCATCATTAAATCCTGGGAAGGATCCCTGGGGCAGTCTCTTTGGGTGGTTGTTCCTACATCTTGATCTGGAATTGGGATGGGAGATCTGGAAGTAATTGAGGGCTGATTTCTGAACAAATGTAGGTTTTTGCTGTTGTGGTGAGGTTGGAAATTGCCCAACCTCGATAGCACCGGCTGCACTTCAGCTGAAGGGGAGTTACCCCACAGCTACTGGACATCAAGGGGCTCAGTTCTAGGTCTGGTAATTGATATCTCCTTTTCCTTTTCCTTTTCCTTTTCCTTTTCCTTTTCCTTTTCCTTTTCCTCTTCCTTTCCTTTTCCTTTCCTTTTCCTTCCCTTCCCTTCCCTTCCCTTCCCTTTCCTTCCCTTCCCTTTCCTTTCCTTTCCTTTCCTTTTTTTCTTTTCTTTCTTTTCTTTTCTCTTCTTGAGAATGAAAGTCTTCTTCTTCATGCCATTGATGCAGATTGAAAGTTTGAAGTCTTTGGATGATGCATATACATTTTTCTTGTTCTCTCAAGCTACTTACTGTCAGATGTTCCTGGCCTTCTTGAGGTGAGATGCAAAGCCAGTTGCAGTAACTGCTCCCCATAGTCTTTTGCAGTCCTTTTTCTAGTTATAGGTGTCTCTTATAATTAGCTCTATCTCGTGGTCTCTGATTTATACATATACTCCATAGTATTATATAACATTTTTATTATTAAATTATTTTATGTTAGAAGCCCCAGCACAGATGAGAACTCCATTGTGGCAGATCCTGTGTTGACTCTAAAGGATAAAAAGCAGTTTCTCCCTCAAAGGACTTACAGTCAAAGTGCAAAATAAAAGCAAACAGATGGATGTGGCCAGACACGCAGTATCTTGTATGTGGCACCTCCTTGACATTATTAGATGTGAATTGTAACACTCTGTCAATAACCACTTAAATATTTAATGGTCTGGATTCTTTCCAGCTGGCTTGGGAGCAGTAACTGTAGCCCCAAAGTTAAGTGCTGGATTCCTATTGCCAGGACCTGTGGAGGCAGTTCCTAACCCAGGGCTCCTCAAACAGCCCTCCCCATGCCACGTCTAGGGCAAACGGAGGAAGAATCTTGCCCCAAACACTCCTTTGCTGAAGGATGTGGTGTCATGATAAAAAATAATCTCAGTGCAAAAGTGATATTGTGCGTTTCCCTGGTCAGTGTTGTGCCCTCTTGAAAATAAAGCACATAAGAAACCAATGCCTTCTGCACACTCTCTGGTGTGAAGTTGTTTCTTAAGGCAGAGTAATTGGAGGCAGAAGGATATTTGCATGCCTGGTCCAGAGGGGAGCTTAGTTTATTTGGCAAAATTGTTTGTAAGCCACTTGTGCATCTTCCCTGTTACCTTGGGACAGGGATTTTCTGCCGGCTGTTTTCTCCTGAGAACTGGGCTCAAAATTCAGTTCAAACATATTTGGAGGGAAACCTGGTTTGCTGGACAGGCCCAGGTTCTGCAAGAATCCACAGGCCCTTCGGTGGGGATGCTTGCAGAGTAACACACAGCAGAAGAGGCCAGAGAATTAGAGCCAGTGAATAGTTTTGTGGATTAATAGACATAAGCACTAGTGCTCAAGGGAGCTGCCTAAAGGGAAGGGTAATATGGTTTGTTTTCCCTTAATTAAATATTTGTTAAATGGTTTGTTTCCTCTCAATTAAATATTTGTTCTGGTCGTTCTTTTGTGACAGAAATAAAAAAGCAGCAGCTTTGCCTATCCTGTGCATGTTCAGCTGATCCTGAACATGCTGTAACTATTCTTCTGGTCCTACCCCCCAATTATTTCCTGTAAAAAATAGCTTTCTCCCTTCCATTCTCTTTTTTCTCTCTGTTTTTGAATCATGTTGCTGAATGACTCATCCTGCCTCTCAGTAAATAGGTTAAGTCCAGGAGAATGATGAAACTGCAGAGTGACATGTGAATAAATAGTGCTATTGCTCATGTGTTCTCCCTGATGGCAGTTACTGTTTTAGAGGCATTGTGGTGTCTAACACTAACTTCATCAGCTTTTAAACCATGAGGTGCAAGCTATTGGAGGGGGAAATTGTCACCAACCTCCTTTGGTTTTGCTGATTTTAATGTAAAAGAAATATATCTTCCTACCAAATGGCACTGCTTATCTCAGCAGTTCTGTAGCAAATTCTTAAGGCCCAAACCACACACGAAAAAACCAGATGCAAGCAGAGTTCACCCTTGTGCTTTGCAGCAACACCATCAGCTGCCACAGAGTTAAATCAAGAGTTAGGAGACTCTTGCCTTGTGTTTCTTAAGCTTCAGTCTATCAACCTAATATTTCTGTATTGCTTTAGCCAACTAATGTGGTCTATAAAATGAACTCCATCCCCTTCTGGTATAAGTTTTTGTGTATTTACTTATCATGCACTCATTCTACTCGGAATATTTTACTTGGTCTCGTTGCATGTAAACTAAAACTAAATACAAACTTCATCTTTTCTCAGTAACTCGCTAACTATCAACTAGAGAGAGCCAACTCCATGACTCAAACACGTGTCCCTTCCCTTGCAATTGCAGCCAAAACTCTCTGGCATCGGAGAGCTGCAGAATGAAAGTCATATCTAAATATATGTGAGCAGAAAGAAAGTCAGTTAAAAAAAGACTTTGTTATGGAAAGCTACTACAAACCAAATCCACGGTGGCCTGGAGTTCCTCATCACACCCAGGCTGAGCTAGTTTTCCACTTTCAAGGTACTCTTCCCAAAGCAGCTGCTGACACTCATTAGAGGAACTGCACAAAGCCAACTCAGCTTGTTGCAGTCCCTTTATGCCTCCTGTGTAGTGACTAAACAGACCTAAAGGGTTTATCTGATAAATAAACAGGATATTTATCATCATCGTAGCAAACAATAACACGAGAGCTTTTGTTCCATATTCATGTAGCTCCCAGAAAGGCCAGCACTGATATTCAGAGCCAGTCCCTTGTCAGGTAACCCAGGAAGGAGATGGGCAGCGCCTGGCACCAGATGCCACCCTGAACACCATCCCTTGGGTTTGGTTTCAGTATCTGCAGTGCTTGGACTGGACACAAAAAGGGTTTGGAGAGGGAGATTTAAAGAAACACCCCAGTTTGATGTGATGCTTCTTCCCATTCTACTCTAAGTACCTGAGATGCAACCCCTCTAAATGAAGGTCAGGAGTCTGACTGTGAATGAACTCCAAGGGCTGCCCACAGGGATGTGCTGAAGCCTGGTGGGGCAGGAGGGAAAGGGCATGAAATTGTTCCTGAAGGTGCCCTTTCCAGATTCTCAGCTGATGCTGGTTCTCCCTCCAGCTGATGTGTAGGCAGGCTTTGCACCTGTCTTAGGATCTTCTGATAAAAAAAATGATAACTAAATACTGAAATCCATCAAGCAAACAGCAAAAAATTACTTTTTGTCTTGCTGTTCCAGTCAACAGCCTGGAATTAGAAAGCTCATGTGTGTGTGCATGTGTGTCCTGCAAACATCACATAAGCCCAGTTTCCTGACTCATGGAAAAGTTGCCTCGAAAACTCATTGATTTCCAGTAGATTCAGACAGGGATCAAGTGGATTAAATAACCAAAAGCACCACAAATGGCACCTATCAGCCTTAGGATTCCTACATTCGGCTCACTTTAGGGCAACCTTTGGCACTTGTTTCTGCAGGAGAACATGTCATTTTTGAGCAATATCATTCTCCTGTATATTGTTTGCACTCATATTTCAGGCCTCTTACTATGGGGTCTCAATAAACTGGTCTTCCAGGGAATTACACAACCAGTTAACACCAAATCCTTTTCTTAACTGATTAACTGTGAAAGTCCTCTGGCCATGGAAGTGCAATGATTGTTTACTAATCACTTGCAGGTTTGGGTGCAACTTATTACTGATTTACAAGGTTGTAACCATTTGTGTAACAAGCTGAAGTGAAGCATGGCAGTGTAGTTGAGGCACCCAGCAGTTCTGGGCATGGCAGGAGAGCAAGCAGAGCTGCACAGGCTGCACCTCATCTCCACTGCTGCAAACTGCTCTGTTTTCCTTCCCTCATAACGGGTCACTTTGCTTTGTGTCACCGAGGAGAATTTGGCTGGAGAGGGAACTTCTGTCTGAGGGTAATGCACAAATAAGCAAAAACAAAGGGTTGTTTGTCTAAAAAGAAATTATTAAGGCTACCAGCTGTGTGGGGATACCAGTCCAAGCCTCCAGCAGTCAGTGGCACCTTCTCACCAGTGGTACCCCAGTGTCTTGTAGATCAAGGCGTCCCCAGGCTGAGGATGCTCTGTAGTCTCCTCACTTTAGGTGCTGTACAGCAAAGTCAGAACTGGTCACTGTCTTCAAAGTGCTCTCTGTCACCTTTGTTCACTTAACTTCCTAATGGAAATACTTAGGACCTGATTTGTAGAGGTGTTTAGCACTCCAGTGTTCACTGACATTTTTAGATTAGTAAATTAAATCGTTGTCTGTTGGGATTTTCGGAGTGCCTGAGTGAGCTCAGCACCTGGCTGTGGTACTTTGAGATCTAAAGGATCTGGAGTCCTACCTAAGGACTTGAAAACATTCCTGTAGGGGCTCTTGAAAATGACTGCTCTACTACATCGACACATAGCACAGTGGATATACTACACAGTATAGGTCATTCTGTGCAGGTCAGTGTCATGTCAGGCTGGTTTCTGTTAGCTAAGCATGGATTATTTCAATTCCATGAGTGTGACTTACACAGACTTTCTGCATTTTTCGGAACAAGACAGATCTGTAATAAATCTGGTCCTTCAGGGATACTTTGGACTCGGCCAGAGCCATATGGCAGGATGATCACAGAACAGAGGTTCAAACTCTGGAGTCCCACTGACCACTTTTTCCTGACATTTTTAAGGCAGTTTTGTAGTGGCTGTTCATCTTTTCTGGAAGTACTCTGACAATCATGAAAGTACTGAGAAAATCCTTAACATTTCTGAGGTGGTGTCGCAGAGAGATTTGTGTTTCAAGTACTTCCTCTGTGATGATTTTGATCTCTAGTGTGTTTAGGGCATTGAATTTTTTTTTTAGCAGAAATTCTATCTTTATTTTCTGCTCTTTTCTTACAGGCACACCCAGCTTCCTGTTAAACATTTTGGGTAGGATAGTACCGTAGGTACTGGTCATTTTATTTTTGCACCTCACTCTGGGACTGTACTGAGATATAGGGGAAGGATATTTAAATGTCCTGAGTGAAATCCAGATCCTGTGAATCCTGAGGTGTTTATATATGGATATCAGTTGGGACAGCCTTTAGCCAAAAATATGCATTTTTATTTAGATTTTGTTTTCCATCAGATATCTGGGTTATGTTGTTAAATGCACGGAGTAATGTCAAGGGGGTTTGAGTCTGTTGAAACTACTGTAGCAAAAATGGATCCTAGGACTTGAATTGCCACTTAGTTTGAGATCAGTAACTTCCAAGGGTTTGCTTAATTAGTGGAGATGACCTGATTCCTGTTGGGCTGGATGGTGTGGAAGAAGTTTATACACAGACTCCATAGATTACAAGCAGGACAGGGAAGAAAAGTTGCCGGGTGTATCTATTGACATTATTTCAGTAAGCAGAAAACCCTTTTCTTGATGTGTAATTAAATAAAGCTTTATGGCCAAGAACATCTTAGCAGTTACATGTCCCAAATTTCCAGAAAAAAAGCTTTTTTATTGCTGTTAATTTATAAAACAACCCCACACCCCCAGTATTTTTTCCCCAGCACAGTTTTTTGGGTTTAGGCTCCTTATGCCTTATCCACCAAAGTTTGTATTTAGCAGTCAATGAGTTGCTGTGCTCACATGTGCAAAAGCTGATTTTCCAGGATGCAGAGTATAAAATAGGCTGTGTACTGAGTGGTAGGTTCCAGTTTATGATACGTGGCTGCACAATCCTTGGGAGCCAAGTAAAATATTTCTTTTCTATATATAGTCACCTGAAATCCAGCAGCAGAGACACTTCTGAATCTTGCACTCAAAACTTAGTTTTTAAGAAGCAGTTTTTCCTCCTTAAAATTGCGATTCTTTTTTTAATTTCCACGTGGTTTTGCAGAAGTGCCAAATGCTTTCATGGTGATTTCAAACGAAATTTAAAGAGATTAGATAGGAAAAAATGAAGCAGAATATCTTTTTTTATGAGAAAAAAAATCACCTTATTTGTGTTTGAAGCAAAGACTGTAACTTTCATGATTTCTTTGCTCATCTTTCCTGTTCTGTAAAATTAAGGCAAAGTCTAATTTACACAGCCACTATGGTTAGATCTCTTAATTAAAAGGGACAGACTTTTGATTTGGCATAAATGTATTGTATCTTACTTGGGCCACTGAGGTGATAACAGACCTGACTTTTGCAAAAGGCAGTGACTAGTCTTTGACCTGACGTACCAGTCGCAGGGACCTCCTGTGCCTCTGAAGTCTCAGATCAAATTATCAGCATTTCACGTGTTTTGTCATCAATTTAGGAGTTGTAATTTTTGGCATATTCATTTTTAGATAATACCAGCCGAGAAAAGAGGGGGAAAAAAGTAAAATCTAGTGCTGGATCTGAGCAAACAGAAAGGTCAGCGGTTCAGTTCTGCCTTATGTATTGTGTGTGCTGAAATGTCCTTTTAATAAAATAAACCACAAAATGAAAGAGTAGCTGAAAGCTGTAACATTTGACCGTGCAACGTAGGTCAAAGGTTACCTTTTTTTCTCAAAAATGGTTTTGCAAATCTTTTTCAGAGCTGATAGATACACACCTTAGCTGGATACAAAACATTATATGAAAAAGAATGACTGTGATCTTTGATCCAAGCAATCAAAAAGAAAGGTAATTGGTATTTTTCTGCCTTTTCTCCAGCTGTGTGTTTCTCTTAACCTTTATTTATTTTTTTTTTTTCAATTAAAAAGTCATGCCCCTTTTTATTTGGCTTAAAGGGTTTAAAATCTTATTTAATTTAATTTTTTTTCGTTCTTTTTCTTCCCCACTTGTGAACCACAGAACTGTCCTGAAGTAGCTGGGGCCTGGTGGGCAGGGAAGGAGAGATGGGGCTGTGCATGCTGGGCTAGAGCATCCTGTCCTTCCCAGGCAGCAGCTGGACCCACAGTAGGACTGTGGTTTGCCTGGTCACGTTTTGGGGGCACACTACAAATCCAGGGTTCAGCTTTCCTCCCCAGCCCCTGTTATTCCATTAGTTCCTCCCCACGTGCCTTGTGTTTGCTTTGCATGTCAAAACACTTCTTGGATGGGTCAGTGGAGCAGACATGGACTATTGCAGGAATATTGCAGGATCCCTGCCCACTGCAGGGAGGAGCCCACTGGGGCTGAGCTTTGCCCCCTCTGATGAGCCCCTCACTCTTGCAGGATCCCCAAAGTAAAGAGGCTACAGACACCCTACTGCACCTTCCTTCTGGTGCTTTTTTTCATTTTACATGAGAAACAAGCAGCTGTAATTGTTTCAATGCAATAAATGAGACAACTAAAGTGCCTTATAAAAATGATTAACATGTTATCAGGTGAAAATGCTAACAAGAAAATTCAAGTTTTTACTTGTTTATATATTCAGAATATATTCCAAGTGCATCACTGCCATGGGTGTAGTACTGTGACAACATCAACTTCATTGGTGTTATTCCAGACAGATCCATGGGACAACACTGGTGGAGCTGTCACTTGGATGTGTGGCTGTGTGTGCACACAGGCAGAGGGGGGTGTGCACGTGTAGAATCAACTGCATGTATAGAATCAATTACATGTATAGAATCAGTTCCATGTACAGAATCAATTCCAGGGAGCCTGACTCTCTGCCAGCTGAACTGGGGGCTGTTTTCTGTCTCTGGACTACCCAGTGGAGCTTGGTATTTAATACAACCCACTGTCATCCTGCAAGTGAACACGCTCCAGATTTCTATCTGAGGGGATGTGAATTAGAGGCTTAAATGTCTTTGAGGCCTATAACCTGAGAGACTGACTCTGCCCCATCAAAGCTGAGCAATTAGGGGATCACAGACATTATCCCACGATTCCAGCAGCCTCTGCAGTGTCTGATGGGGTCTTCAAGCACCAGGGTCATTGTTGTGGTTGCACAACAGTAGTGTAACAGAGGATATGCTGAAGGGATTCAGGGCCAACCTTGGTCTGCATGGCTGATGTCAACTGTAATTTCAATATCCTTTTTTATGATTTAATCTTTTGTTATCTTAACATATGTCCTTGTGACCCCATTTAATCATTAAACATATCAATAGCTCCAGAGCAGCCACACTCCAGGCACCTTAAACAACAATATTTTATTTCTTAATCACATCATCTCCATTTCCTCTCAGCTAGAAATGAGCAAATAATGAGAACTGATACTTGAGCTACATTTTAACCATGCTACTAAAAAAAGATAGATGGGAGTAGAGAAGAGCAAGTTCAGCACATGATCTCGGCTTCCTCTGAGCTTTAGATAGGTCTCAGTTTGCCAATTTTGTTCTGTTGAAACCCAGATCTGTTGGATTATGCCTGGATCTGGATCCATGTGCTCCCAAATCACAAAGATGTGTGATTTCACTAGGCTTGGTCTGGAGGTGACTCCAAGCTGGGAGAGAGATACTTGCCTTGGGATCCATTCCTGTTACATTTATATATTCATTAGATTTAGGGACTCTGGTTGTAGATCAGGACTTTTAGTGCAGGGACAAGCACTGACTTACACCTTTCACTCAGAGCTCCTAGACTACTGTTGTCCAGCCTAAACTGCACCTGACACTCCCCTCTCCACTTGAGTTTAGGTGAAATTCAGGGTGACTACAGGACCTTCAGGCCAAGTGATCACTGGGAGCTCTTGTCATTCAGGTGTCTCCAACAGAAAACCTGTTCGAGCTCGCAGGGAGCAATCTCAGTCCTGCAGCCACTCCGTGGGGTTCTTGTTTCATGCTGTTCCCTGCAACCTTTTAGCTCTATTCAGAGTGCAGTCCCCCTATAACCTCAGCCCACAGAACCCACTGCTGACCTTCTGTTCAGCACACAGGAGGGAAAGTGAAGTTTGCAGGCTGAGTCAGCATTTGCCCACACCGTCCAGCCAGGGAAACAAACAAATCTGGACCCCTCAAAAGCCTGTAGGTTTAGTAAACTCAATTATCTGTTCATGTTTCGCTTGTATTTAACCCTTCCTAGATATGATTGTTGGCTCTGATATTTCCATTATTGTATTAAATAAAAGGAAATTCATATATGATATTTTTGGTACACTGGCTGCTCAAACAAACGTGTCGATAAATAAATCAGCCTCCAGCCTCAGCCCACTTGTTTTTAGAAAGGAAATGACCCTGTAAGAGTGGGTGCCCATTTCTTTTACCTCACTGCTATTTTTAGCTGAGGCTGTGAAAAATTTCCATTGAAGACCTGCTCCTCTCATTTCCTGGGTAGAGCAAACAGGAAGCTCTGACTGAGCTGGAGGAGGTTTTGGCCTCAAAGTGGACCAACCTCACCTCCCTCTGGTTGCTCACTTGCACTGCAGAGCAGCACCACACCAGATCCCCACAGATGGGCTTGATTTGCAAGAATTCACCCCAGGGGCTGGTAGAAGCCAGCAGGTGATGGTGGCAGGTAGAATGTTGGGCAGCAGGAGGACAGGAGTTCTGTCAGCAAGGCTTTTTTTCCCCATGTCATCTCCAAAAGGCACCAATCTGGTTGAAATCAGGCACTTTTCCCAGCTGGAATTAGAAAGAACTAAACTGTGGGCTGTTGATGGTGGGATTTGTGAGCATGGAGAGATGGGAACTTTCTGCATTTAAGTTCTGGAGAGCACTTAAATTCTAGAGAGAGAACTGTTGTTCCAGGAGGTACCAAAGGGTGCTTTAGGCAAGTAAGAGAGGAAGTTAACAGGAGAGATTGGTTGTTATATATAACATATACTACTGGTCTGACTTTTTAAACAGAGAACAAAGTTTTTCAATGTCTTCTCTTGAGTTTTATTAACAAGCCTGTCCCAGCCTCTGACAGTATCCTGGTGGTGCATGGAAGTTGCTTATGCTACAGTCTACAAACAAACATAACAATGTAGAGCAAAGAGAATTTAGAGTGAGATTATCAATTAAAAAAGAAAAAGAAAAGCAAACAAGAACCACCCAAACACAAACTACACTTCCTCACCTGAATTGCAGTCTCTGTGTTTTCTTCACTGTTCACTGTATTTCCTCCAAACTTGGCCTTTTTTCTCTTCAAAATAATCTTATTTCAGCCTAGTGAATGTGTTTAAATGCTTAGAGACTTCGAGATTTTTCTTTTTTCCCTCGGGTAAGGGCAATGTCTGTGCCAGAGGGCAAGTGTTGTGTGTGTGGGATGTGGCAGGTACTGGCTTCCCAGTGCAGCCTCTCAGGTGTGTTTTATGGTACTTGAAGCTGAACACAGTGTAAACCCCCTCTCTCCACTCCTTCCCCCTTGCCTTCCAAAAATGTGTAGTCTGGGTAAATAGGACTAAAAGTTTTAGGCTTTAATGAAATTATGTTATGAATGGAGGGGATGTTTTCAGCTTGACAGCAAACTACCCAAGGATTGCTTTTACTTTCCACTTGTCCTGGGTTTGAAAGTGCTTTAACATTTCCTCCTCTCTCTTTTATTTCACAGTTAACGAAATTATCAGGAAGGAATTTTCTGGACTCCCTGCCAGAAGTCAGACATAGAAGAAGAGATTTGTGAGACAACTTTTACCGAATCCTTCCATAACTGACCTCTTAGGTCCTTCCAGTGCCCCTGCAACCTCCAGCTTCCTTTACAGTTCATCTCAATGCAAGGAACAATGTATTGGCATCAAGTGACAGCCTTGACTAAGCAACTTGCCACCTCTCTCTGTAAACACCAAGAAGGACACCCTTCCTTTCCTCCAAAGATTGTATTGTTCTCATGTAACAGAGCATCTGTCTGAGGAAACACTTCAAGCCTGCTGCAAAATATCTATGTATTGATCTATCTTAGTGCTGAGGGAGAAGTGATCTGTCACTCCTGAACCACACAAAGCAAGGGAGGTCGTGCATTAGAGCTTATTTGGGTGGGGTGGGAAATGGGGGAAGAAAGAGTAATATATTCCATAAAAGAATAACATGGTTTGCAGGTCGCTAGCAAGGACTTGCCCTCCAGGTCTCAAAGCCCTTCTGAGAAATTTTATTATTGTAGGAAACTGAGGCAACCCAAGCTTGCTTGGCCTTTATCCAACCTGGGATCAAAAGCCATTTTTTTCTGACTCTGAGCACTGTGATTGGTATTTCAAACAGTAAATGTCAGCTGAATCCAGGAGTTTTCTTCATTTTTCGTGTCAGACTGGATAGGAATTTGAAGGAGAGGGATTCTCACTGAGAACCAGTGAAAAAGAACAATTCAGCAGTTGCAACACCTGTCCCAAGGTAACATAAAGGCAGATAAAATAGAGATTAATATCTAGGAGTCACAGTAAATCTAAAGATTTTATGATTGATCCTTATTAATATTCAGGCAGTGTATGAACACAACTTAGATATTTTCTCTCTAACAAACTGTTGCTGTTTCTTTTCATGTAGAACCCGCTATTGGCCTGTAACTTGTCTGATTGTCTCATTTAGCAGCTGGAACATTTAATCACCCCAAGCTGCAGAGGAAAATAATTGCATCCTACAGAAGCCATACATTCCATAAAAAATATACGCTTACTTATACTCACCTTGTCTCTTTAGCTTTGCAAAGCTACCAGCAATCTCTGGAAAAGTTACATTTCCACGTGAGTTAGTATTTTGTTGTGTTTTGCTTCATGTGTTAGAATAGCTTGTGCTGACACTGCTTATCACAATACCAGGTAACCGCTGCCACCTGCAGTTGCACATCTACAAGTCAGAACACTTTGGAGTGTCAGTGCCTCCACAGGGGGATAAAAGGACATCCTACGTGGGTAATTGATGTGCAGTAAAAAACAGCCATAATATTTTAGGAAATAGGTTTTATAAATGAGGAACACTGATACTTCTAGGAGTGTTGAGCCTGCTCTCTATTCTAAAAAGCGCAGTGAAATTAATCCTGTTTTCGGTTGTTTCCCGGTAAACTTTGCTGAATACCAGCGTGTCCACGTGCTCACAGCAGGAATTACGTTATGGGAATGCAGCAGAGCAGCCCCAAAATTGGTTCCCTAATGGCTCGAGACAGATCTTGCACAGTCCCTGCAGAGTTTGTGCTCAGTCCAACCAAAATCTCTTTGTGAGTATTGAGTTTGTATTTTTTACCGCTAAAAGCTGGTGCTTAAAGTCTGCAAGGTCTTGGTGTTTAGAGTGGGAGGCAGATTTGGACCCTCCAGAACACCTGACCTGGGTCTCAACAGGTCTGGATCTGAAACAGAAATCTGAATTTCACAAGAGCAGCCCTAAACTCCGGATTCAGCCCAGCCCGGCTCCAGAACCCAAGCAGAGCCCTGCACATCCCAACCTGGCGTTAATAACACACCTTGGGGACTTGGCTTCTGTTTCCACTTGGTGAGATTCAAATATTTTGTCCCAAAATGAGTCCCCCGTGTCCCATTTCAGCAACACCAAAAACTCCCTGGCTGCCTCAGTTCTGGTGCTCATGTTGTGAGCTCCACACGTTGCGGCAGCACGACTGGTGAGATGGCCCAGCCTCAGCCTGTACCTGCAGAGGTGAAAATGGCCTCTTTTTTTACTGCTGACTTTTATAGAACCAAAACTGAGGCCCAGACCAGCTGAAAGGACTCCAGCACAGGGGAATTACTGTTAAACAGCACTCACAGAGTACTTTGACTGGCTCACATGCCTCAAATAAGCTATTTTGGATTGTTTTAAGACTGTCAGTGTGCCAGAATCTGACAGACATAGTGGATTTTTAATGCAGTCTGATGGACATATTCTAAAGACCAAAGGTTCCCTATCAGGAGTTCTTTGCTGCAGCTGAGTAAAAGAACAGACCAAATGTGTCTCCCAGTTTCACACTTGGAAGTATTAAAATGTCTTTCCCTGGTCCAACCTGTAAAGTATAGGAGAAATTTAAAAGCAATTAAATAAACAAATAAACCAAAAACCCACTCACAGAAAACCAGAAAATCGCAAAGAACTGACAGAACCTTTTCCTTTGCTGGATTTTAAACAGAATCTCAAGAATATAAAGGTTTTTTTAAGATCTGTAGATGTGCTGATGCTGTCTATAAGTATATTTGGTGATTGTAGCAACTGCTCATCAATTTAGGAGTATAATTTTTTGCATATTTATTTTTAGAGTAATATCAGTCAAAAAAAGAAGAGAAAAAAGGACAATCTAGTGCTGGATATGAGCAAACAGGAAAGTCAAGGGTTAAGTTCTGCCTTACATATTGTAGATGCTGAAATGTCCTTTTAATACATCACAAAAGGAAAGAGTAGCTGAAAGCTGCAATATTTGGCCATGCAAAATAGGTCGTGGACTTGTAGCAAAGGCTTTTCAGTGGTCAGAGGGCCCCAGGCAGGCAAACCCCTGAGCCCCTGCAGTGCTCCAAGAACTCCTGTTCAGGACACACCCAGGACACCTGGGCTCTGTAACCAAAATGTACATTTCCACTGTGCTTACATGTTCCTTCAGGCACTTTGTTTTTGAGGAGAGAGTGTTTGGGATTTGTTTGTTTTTTTTTTTAAATGTGCTACAGGTGCTTTTGTTGCTCTTGCATTAGCTATATTCCTTCCTCATTTTTAATGCATAGATATTAATCTGTTTGTGTGTTTGTGCAGATGCATATACATGTAGTTTATATAATATACCCACATAGACAAGGACGGAAGTGACAGGGCAAGGGGGAATGGCTTCAAACTGACAGAGTAGTTTTAGGTTGGATATTAGGAAGAAATTCTTCCCTGGGAGGGTGGGGAGGCCCTGGCACAGGTTGCCCAGAGAAGCTGTGGCTGCCCCTGGATCCCTGGAAGTGTCCAAGGCCAGGCTGGACAGGGCTTGGAGCAACCTGGGCTGGTGGAAGGTGTCCCTGCCCATGGCAGGGGGTGGGACTGGATGAGTTTTAAGGTCCCTTCCAACCCAGACCATTCCTTGATTCTCTGATCTATCTGGGTACATTGTATAAATACGATTTTATATGAACACACACAACCCCATTACAACGTTGGGTCACGATCCTGTCCTGGCTCCAGCCCCATGTGAGCAGCACATGGAGCCAGGACTGAGGGTTCATACCATGTACATACTATAGACTACATTTTAGTGGTTTTATTTACAGCTACATGAGGTCAGGCTGTGCTGCCCTATCTACTTTTATGTGCAACCAGTAGTTAAATAATACAGCTTTAACCAACTTTGTATTTATTTCTGGAGAAAAGGAGCATCCTCAGACATAGTGTTATGCATTGTTGTCTCTTTTTACAATGAAAACTGATACATTAAAATTATATAGCTTGGCTGAGGAACTTCAAAATATACAGTACTAAATTATTTCCTGTTCTTGCTGAGCAGTGTTTTTCAGTATTAATATTTTTGTTACTTAATACAACTTGCTCTCTTTCTGTAGAAACATGAGCTTAACCTTGGAAGAGTTAATACCATTTTGTGAGTAATTTGTTCTCACTTTATCTGGAAGATAGCCATATTTGCACATGAGGAAATTCTGTCTTTCCTCAGTTATCTGAATGTTTCACCACAGTGCCTTCCTGCCATTGTACCAAAGGCCTACAAATATCTTGTCTACAGGGTGAACAACTCTAATGCATTTTCCATCAAAGTTACACCATGCAAAGTACATGGGGCTCGTTGGAACTCAAAAGTTCATCTCTTTTTGTGTGTCTGTGTGTGTGGTTTGTTTTTTTTTTACTTCCATTTTTCCATCCAAGCTTTGGCTGCGAATACAGGATGAGCTTCTATAAACTTCTGCATCAAATATACGTAGAATAAAAATCATCATTCATGATATGTAAACAGTCTGAGAGTGGACTGGGAGTGGACAGACATCAGGAAGATTTTTTATTTTTTTTTGTCAGTTATGAGTGTTGGAAGTCGAGTTTGCCAGGAGGGGAATTGCTTGTGAAGATACTTGCAATGAAATATGAAGTCCTGTTTTTGTTTTTCTCCATGAGAATGAGCAGAATGTAAGATCTGAGCAACAACAATGGAGTGAAAGTGTCTCATGTATGTGTTTTTATGGTAGAAAGAATGTAGAAGAGTCATGGTTTTTGCACTTGCTTTATTTGTATCCATGTAAATATGTATCACTTCCATGCTCCTTGTAGGAATACAGCATTTTCTGAATGTAGAATATTTCCCAAACCAGCACTATGTTATTCTCTATTGTATAAAAAGCTGCTGCTTGATAACATATCTAAACCAGTTCTCAGAGTAGCTAGCATGTTTTTAAAGTATATTTTGTAATCCATATCTTTACAAAAAAGTGACTATGCTTTTTGTCTGACCAAATATGCAACACTTTTTGGATTAAGGTTAGTATTTATAAAGGATCGATTTTCATTTTCTCAATGTCTTAATTTTCTATGCAATTGTTGTTGAATTGTTATTGTCCTAAAAAAACCCATGTATTTGATAGATTTCCCAAAGACTTCAAAGAGAGCTTTAAATGCTTGAGAAATATGTTTCTAAATATTTCAATCTGACTTTTCCCCCTGCATTTCTTTCCAAATTGCTACTTAATAGGGAACAATTATCTGCCAGATGGGACTCCAGAAAATGACTGTCTTAATTTCAAATCTTAAACTGATTCAGATCCTCATAATTTTTGCACCACTTAAAGTCATCTGACGTTCCGGTTTATCTGCAATTCTGAGTGTTTGTTATTTATGTTCCATATTCCTGTGCAATAGGAAGAGATGCTGATGTTGGGTCTAGATGGGCTGAATTGCAAATTCCTCATCGTTTACATTGCAGTTGTTTCTTACCTGTAAGAGTAAGGCAACACTCTGCTGTCACACATGGAAGGTTATAATTCTTTATTCATCTCAGTTCAGAATGAACAATCCACCTTTTTGTATGTTTGCCATAAGATTGACATCTGTACCTTTAATATCTGCCCCTTTATAAGTGCAGTGGGTGGCAGCTGATAGTGATTTGTTAAACTGCCTGTCAGTGTCTAACCCACTCAGGGCTGTTTAAGGTTTGTTTAGCCATTTTTATTGTTTCTGGGGTGCAAAAAAATATGAGTTAGCCCCTGACCCACATTGCAGTAAATTTCAAATGAAGGTGCTGATGCTGTGAAAGATGATATCAGCTGCAAAACGAGTGGTTATCTGGGGATTGGTGGTTTGAGTTCCTTGTCAATAACTCCCATAAAATAGCAAAATGGAGTAGAAAGTTCTACAATGACTGTCACAAAAATGACTCATGATTTATGTGTTTGTAATAGCCCAGAAATCCACAGATATGCTGTTGGAATCCTCAGCTGTTCCAGGATTGAGCTGCCCTCAGTTTAGTGATGCTGAGCAGCACCTGAGGCACAGGTGGTGTGAGACCAACGGGGAGTGGAGGGACAGCTCAGTATGAACAGTGATGGCCTGACTGGGACTCACAGATCTGTGTGTTTGAGTGTGTGTGTGTAATTCTGAAGTGATTCCCCCTCTGAAGTCCAATCCCCCCGGAGCCCTGCCCTGGATGTTCAGGTAAAGCCATATGTTAACAGACACAGGAGTGAGCATTTGTCACTCAAATCACCCTAACAGATGTCTTTTGAATCAAATTGCTAGTTCAAAAACCTAACTTCCACAACTGAAAAGGGGTTTCTGTCATTCACATTCCTACAACAACGTTGTTAACCTCCAATGTAATGATTTTTTTTTCTATCTGTAAAATATTTTTATATATTGCTTGTAATATGGTAGATTAGCAATAAATGAAAGGGCATCATCTGCTGCAAGAGTGTTTGGTCTGTTCTTAAACACCGTTATTGCCTTTGCTAAACTAATGTCAAGGGGCTGAGTCACCCACTTGATAGTCTTCATGTCCTTGTCACCCTCCTAAATACTCACAAGTGGGATGTGCATAAGGATGTCAGAGTACAGAATATTTCTTCTTTAATGAGTTGCTCAGTTCCCCTTTGCATCAAGATCCCACTCAGGTTCTGTAGATGAGATAGATCAAGTCATACAGGGACAATTTTATGAACTTCTTCATTTTCTCTTCTTGTCTATTTTCACCTCTTTTGATTTTCTATTCCCACCATCCCAATAAAAAGCCCCAAACAATCCACATAACAGGTACTGCAGACTTTCTACCTTAATAAAGAATTAATTTCTATCTGAGTAAATGTCCTTCTGCATCAGTAGATGCTTTTTTCAGAGACTGGGGATGTACTCCATTTCATTGTTGTTCATCTAAATCCTAATCCTACATTTCTCTACTGGAGACACTAAAAGAGACATTTTCATACTGCTGTGCTGGAAGGGTGCCCAGAGCCCATTATGCCTCAGTAAGAGGCGAGTTTATCCAGCATGCAATTAAAGACATTTACCTTAACAAAATCAATATTATCCTTTGCATTTAAAACCAGAGAATTCAAACCATATTTGATGCGTTTGCTGGACATGGAGCAAATGCTTTACTTTGCTTTGCTTATTCACAAAAGCCTCGGAGCAGGCACCATGTGGAAGTTCTTAACTCCCAGAACCCTGTACAAAGGCTGGGAAGCTCATAAACCAGACAGGCCTCGCCAACAAAGAAGCTGTTACTGGCTGGGAGAGAACATTTTATGATGAGCAAATATATGGCACACAGGATTTTAGCTTTATTCAGCAGCAGGAAAGTTTAAGTAACTTAACCTGGAAATTCCACAGTTAAGGGCTGAGAACCCGAGCACCTGACCCGATCCTCTGGCTTTAATTTATGTCTTGGGTCAGAATTGAAAGACTACAACAGTACCCCTGGTTTTTCGTCTTAACGGGAAATTTCCTGGATTTTGTAGACTTAACTCCCTCCTTTGTAACCCTTCAACATAGCTGACTCTTTTCCCAGTTTTCAGGGTAGCAGCAAGGAAGAACAATCCCTGTTTCTAGTGAACATCTGGGTCTCGTATGAGCCCTCTCTCGCTCGCGTGCTCTGTTGTGTAAATATGCGATTTACAACTTCTTTTTCTTTTTTTGAATACAAATGTAATTTAGGCAATTTAAGAAGCTGCCTTTCAGCTTCATACCAGATTCTTTTCTAAATACATCATCACTGACTTGCTCAGGTGGCAAAGCTTAACTGGGCTGCTGTAAGGGAGCTTCACAGGGAAGATGAGCTCCCACCCTACACCATCCTTATCTTCCCTATCCCTGGACCTTAGTTGGACCATCTGCTCCTGTGAACTCATCATTTCAGTGAACTCATATTATAGAGGGGTTTGAATTAGTTTTATTTAGGAAGGGAAGGCCACAGCAGAGGATTTGGGCTCCTACTGACCCTAAGGGCAGCACTGCTGGCACAGCAAAATTGCTGAGATTGTGAGCAACCACTTACCCTAAAAACCCAGGGGAAGGAGGTGATGGGAGAGGCTGGCAGGAGCTGCATGCACACCAATGGGCCAAAGCCAGGCATTGGAGGTGACTGCAGTACAAAGGCACCTCTTTATTCAGCAGACCACTGAAATTATAGCTGAAATCAAGAGGCAGAGTTCAGAGGCAGCCCAGAGCTCGAGGGGCAGGCACTAAAATAAAAACATTATCTGTTGCTCAGATATACACACAAACAGTAAAAGGATGTATTTTTCTGGGCTTTTGCAGTCTATTAGCTGCCTAACTGCCCATGAGAGCTCTGCTCTGCCCGGGGAGTTTGGATGAAATGGACTCTCAGGCCGGGGATGGGCTGTGGGAGCAGCCAGCGTTCACCATACCAGCCTTGTTTTCCTCAGAAACCAAGCTGAAAGCACGGCAGCCCTTCCCAGCCAGCTGCATCAGTCATGCACAACTCTGGGATTTCATGCCATTAAAGAAGTTATTTCTAGGTGTTATTAACTGCTCCAAGGGCTGGGCTGTGCCTGGTAAGAAACCAGCAGCAAGAAAAAGCAGTTTAACTCCTTGTACCCCTGGGCTTGACCTGAAGGTTTAAGTTGGCCTGAGTGTATTTTTCATGGACCCTTTATTTAACCTTATTGAAATATGAGAAGGGTCGTGAAAGCCTTCTCAGCTGTCTGCTTATATCAGCATGAACAGACCACTGAAATCAAAGCCCAGCTGATGTTTAATTTCTAAGCTTTTTCATATTTCTAAGCTTTTTTTAGGCTTCACTAAAGGAAAAGTGGGGGAAGAGACCTTTCCCTTTTGAGTTAAGTCTCCAGTGACCAGTTCAGTCAGGAGCACCTTTCTTTCCTTACTCTTTTTCCCAGTTCTAAGCTCAGTTCTATAAATCAGGATTCATTCTGGCTTCTATACAGGGCTCTTACAAGAAACCATATTGGCTTCATTTACCTTTAAAAAAGATTTTATACCATGAGAAATAAATGGAAGGAATAAATGTAATTGAGCTGTGACCGTGTATCTTACACTGGCAGCACTATGTTAAGAGTTGGACTCTGATCTTAAAGGTCTTTTCCAGCCTGAGTAATTCCATGATTTTCTAGGTTTTGGTGTGGGAATGGGCAGTGTAACACTTTGCCTCACAACACCACCACTCCCTCTCAGCTGCAGGCTGGGGCCAAGCAAAGTTTATAGAAAATGTGCTCTTTATACTGCATGGAGGGTTGTGTCTTTTTTTGTTTTCCCTAGCAAGAAAAAAAGTCTGGGAAAAATGCAGGGAAGGTTTGCTGCTGCACAGGATATCAGTGCCATCTGCAGGGAGCTGAGCTCAGCGCTGGTCCTGCACCACAGCCTCGGGGCAGGGACTCATCTGAGACCCCCAGAGGGAGCAGGAGATGGGCCGACCATGGAAAACCCTTCTCAGGGTGGCCAGCATTTGGGGAGAGGGATGCAGGGTCCTGATGGCAGCAGCAGCACGTGCTGCACCCTCTCACATCCCAGCCTCCCACCCAGCACCGTGTCACGGCTGAGCTGTGAGCAGGTGTCACAGCCACTCTGATCCTCCCCACTCTGACAGCCAAGGACAGCTGAGGCACTGCCAGGCAAAGCTGTTACCCCCCAACACACACCTGCACTTTTCCAAAATCTTGGTTTTCCAGGCTTCCATGCAGTTTGGTTCACCTTGTGCCTGCTCTTTTTCCCTCCAAAGAAAGCAGGGAATTTTCTGGGCCGATCTCCGCTCCCATGTCCCACACAGCAGGCAGGGGGTGATGGTCAGGGATGAGGTCTTTTCTATTACTCACAGCAGATCTGTGAGTTTAACCAGTGTTTGCACAGCAGCTGTGATGACAACCAGGCACAAACCCAGTTATCAGAAGTCTGAGCCCACATCAATACCCACAGCCCTGCTCCCCCAAATTCATGAGGTTTGAGGTGGCTGCCGGCATCTCTTACCGAGGAATGACCCCTGAGGGAGGCTGAGTGCTGCAGGTGAGGGTTGGCTCCCTGGAAGGTGAGCAGCCTCAAGTTCCATGGAATCATCTGGCATGGAAACCGCAGGTCACGTTGACACTGTTGCTGTTGGCACAGCAATCCTGCTACACTAGGAGGAGAAACACCAGCCTGTTTTTCATCTGTCCTTTGTTTCTGATTTATGGATCCCTCTAAAGCAGAAGTGAAAGGTATTCACTTCATTTATGTTATGTGGTAGAAAGTGGGACTTCAAGAATGGCTGAAATCCTGCTGCAAAGACAGCAAATTCCAGGTTTATTTCCATTTCAATGGGTACAACATTTGCATACTAAGCAGGAAGTCACTGAGCAGTTGTTACGAGCAGAAATTCAAGGTATATTTCTACCCTGTAATAACATGGGTTTATTAATCACTGCTCAAACCCAGACCTTGCTGGTTTAGAGTCTGGAGTTGCCCTCTGTGTATTGACATTATACCTGACCCATTTTGCTGCTTCCCTTGTTGTTCCCCTCTGGCTCTACCAATGGCACTATGCCTCAGTAATCCCAGGCAGCAGGAACTGCAGGAGCCTTGGCAGTAGGAAGGGGTGGCACCCAAAAAGAGGGAATCTTGGCATGGTGTAGCTGCAGGAGCCTCTCACCTGGCTGCAGATCTGGCTGAAAACCTGTCAGCACTGGAGGCAAATTGGATTTCATCCCCCTTAGGATCAGGGGCTGGGTCCAGCTGTGGGAAGGAGAGGGATAGGCTGGGGTGAGATGACACAGCAGAGAGAACAGCAGAGCACTGGCTGTGCCACCAGGGCTCTGGCACAGGGACATCAGGAAACCTGCCATGCCTGGCTCTGTCCATGCCCAGTAGTGGCCTAAACTACCCATAAGAAAGCCTCTGGCACAGAGTCATCCAGGTGCCAGACAAGCTTCTCTCTCTACCCTGTACTGTCCCTACCTGGGGTGTTGTTTAAAGCCCAGTTCATTCACCTGTCCCATTTTTTTGCCACTCATCTCTGTGCAATTTTAAATATCCCCCTCCAAGATGTACAAACAGATAATAGCCCTCAGGGGAGGTGCTGCCCATCAGCAGACACAGAACCACCCACTGAGAGCACTGAGTTTTCCCAAATCTTTTTTTCCCCCTTAGCTGCTAAAAGAGAAGAGGGGGAAGAGGGAGAGTTCATAGACAAAGTATATTTCTTGGTTGCTGAGAGACTTCAAATCTCCCTAATGAATAAACACAGTGCACTTAATTTTGTTTATGAAAACAGACTTATTGTGATGGCAAAAAGATGAGTCAGTGCCCTGGGTGAGGGGAGAGCAGCAGCTGGAGACACTCACCGAAAAGCAACGCCTCGGAAACCAGAGCAGCTCTCGTGTCCAGCAGAGCCAAGAGATGCAATTTCTCCTCTAACAAGAACCACCAGGACACAGGGAGTGGGAGAAGCTTCCTCATGACCTGGCAATTGGCTGCTGAGCAAGTATTGCCATGAAAAGCAGAGGATTTGTGAACAAGCAGAGGACACTGCACATCCTACTCCCACCCAGCTCATCCTGAGGATGCTCCTGGAGCTGGACTGAGCCTGGCCTGGGTCTGGGCTCCTGGGGAACAACTTCAGAGCTGCTGCTGGTCCCTCACTGAAACAGAGCACAGAGACACCAGGGAAGGTGTAGATTTGAGCCCCTCAAGCAGGAGGAATCGCTGACTCCAAGAAGCACATTCCCCATCCGTCTCTGCATCCCCTCTGATGTTTTTGGCTTTTTTTTTTGATAAATATGAGTGAAGGGGGATCTGAATCTGTCCCTGTCACTTTACGACCAGGTGAAGCCTCCTGAGGCTTCACATAAGCAGGTGCAACATGAACATTATTTCCTTTAAATAATTTTACTGTCTATAGAAAAGTCTCATCATTAGAGTGACTTCCCACACAAGTCCCATCTTCCCAAGATGTCCAAAACACACCCTGCCCTGTGCCTGTGAGGAGCCCTGAGTTGTCAAACACATTGTCCCCCTCCCTGCAGCACTGGGTGACATGTCACCCTGCCACCAAGCACCCCTGCAGAGCCAGGCTGGTCAGATCTTCATCTGGTCCTCAGCACGTTGCTGGCACTTCATAAATAACTCCAGCCCTTCCTTCAGATCATGGGCCTGTTGTTTTCCCTCCTCAGTTTCACTGATGTAAATCTGCCACGTCTGCACGAGCTGTGGTGATGAATGACCCTGAATAAGGACCCACTCAGCCAACTCTCCCTGGACAGAGCCCCATTGTGTGCTGGGGGGTAACACACAGGGCTCTGTTCAAACAAAATCAGCCCAACACAAGTTCAAGACTTTTCCTTCCTTCCTTCAAAAAGAATTGAAAAAAAAAAAAAAAAAAAGAAGCCCGTTTGCTGAAGGCCAAGCATGGAGGAAGGAAAGAAGTTTCAATTAAAACCCTTAAAAGCCTAAAATTACTCAGCTTACATTGGTGCCTGGATCAGATATGTAGGTGAATACACTGGACATAAGCGCAAACCATACCAAGATGAAGGTTTTTAGGCACCACAGAGGTACCACCACTTCTGTGCTCCCTAAAAATGTCCCACAAAGACTGAAATGTGTAAAGATTTAAAATTCTCTGTGTTCTGCTTTCCACATAAGGCAGAGAAGAGCCTGTCCCTGCAGTTACAATCTCTCATGGCTAAAAGACAACAAACAAAAAAAGAAATTATGGATTTTAGCACTGAGTTATCCATTATTAAGGGGCCTTTCAAGCTTTTGCCCTATAGCAGAAGAAATCAAGGGCTCCTGGAGGTTGGACTTTGCTCAACAAACACACAGTTGTTATTTTCAACTATTTAAACCCATTCTCTAACAAGCTAAACTATTGCATCAGTGCTGATAGAGAAAGGATGGGGCTCATGGATTTTCATCACTAAAACTTACACCTTTAGTAAAAAAATCACCAGCTACAGAAAATATACATAAAAGGATAGTAACGCAGAGTGTGTAATACACACCCAGGCTGACCAAGGTGGATTTTTACACTGATTTTGCACTAGCACACATTAAAATACAGGTACAAAGCACCAAGGTGTGACTCTTAATGGTTCACAGTACAACTGTTGTGTTCTATTAGTTGGTTTTACCTTTTATGTTATTTCTTTGTCAGTGTGATTAATGTGCTCTCTGCCTCACCCAGCCAGTGCTCCCCACATTAAGAGGAAACTGCTATTTCAGAGGGTTATTAATTCAGCATTTTGCAACAGTAACTGTATGCCCAACTTTAAAAATTGTTTTCAAAGTGGGTTACATATCAAATGAAGCCTTGGATAAATAAAGGCCATCAAGCAATAAACTGTGTTAGTTACAGGCCAGTACTTTGTGTTACTGTAATTCACAGAAAAACTGTCATAAAAGAGTGAAAACTCTGTAATCCAAGACCTTTTCCTCTTTTTTTTTCCTCGTACCAGACTTGTCCCCTAAAGCTTAAGATGGTTGAATCACAGATGGATCCTTTTCCAGTTCCTTTGAAGTTCCTGATTAAGCAGTGACTTTTCATTATCTTCAATACAAAGCCAATTTCTCATCTGCCACAAGAGCAGCAAATGAAAGAGGATGTGACACCAGCCCAGACCAAATGCCAGAATTTTCCACAGAAAACTGTGGAAATTCCTCTTTGAATTCTCAGAAAAGTCAAACTTTTCAGGTTCCCTGGCTCCAGAGCATGAAGTGGAGGCACCATCTCCCTGCAACTCTGGTTCCATGAGAGCCCACTGGATTTGCCATTTTGCTGTGCTCTGTCTGCTCCTGCTATAGGAAGGTCTTGGCCCTCCTTAAGTCATACACAAGAAATACAAAGAAATAATAGTGAATAATAATTTTCCCATAAGATCCATTTCAAATACTCTATATCCAAAATACTTATAATTCAGGGCAAAAAAAAGAAAATCTATTAAAAACTAATTCTGTGGTACTAAAGTTGGCTCAAACCAGCCCCTTAAAAACAAACAAAAAAAACCCCTAAGCACTGTAGATTAGTTGGCTTTTCACCAACCAGCTCTGATTGAAAATCAAAGGCAGATGTGAGCAGAAAAGCAGCAATTTCAGCTCTCCCAGCAGCCGCCTGTTGTTGGCACAGGCCCGAAAAATATCATTTCAAACTGGTACCGGCTGGACCCGCTGCAGCCTTCGTGGCAATTACGTGGCCAGAGTGTTCCTGCTGTCCCTTCTCAGATAAACAGAGCTTTCTGCAACAGAGGGAGCAGGGATTAAGGCAAAGAAAAAGGACTCAGATGGGAAAGCTTAGTTTCCTTACATCTAAGGGGTATGTGTGCAACTCAGCATGAGGAGTGAGAGCTTTAGCCAGGAAATCCATCTTTTGGCTAGTCCTTGAGAATGCCTGGATGGGGAGAGTCCTCTTGCACAGGGCAAAGGGGCTCCATCACCCCAAACTGTAACTACCATCCAGAGAACAGCAACAGGCTGGGGAAGGGGAAGGCAACAGACTGAACAGCTTTAAACTCCTTTAAAATAGAAATGAAGAAGAAAGAGAGAGTGTGATGATAAAAGATGTTTTGTGCTGCGCTGGCAGAGGAGCAGAATTGATGATGTGATGAGTCAGTTCCCTCTCCAGCATTAACAACCCTCCACATGCCTCTTCCAAAAGCAGCCTCTGTTCGGGGTCCCTGGCTCCAACATCAGCAACACTTTCCTTGGGACAAGGATCTGTCTGCTCTCAAACTTGACTCTTCTAAAACCACCACTGCACCAGGACAAAGGATTTCAGGGCTGGAGGGGCTGCCTGTCTTCTGGGCAAGAGAGAACGTTTTGTATCAAAATACATTTCATGTGAATGATCCTATTTATGGTACAAATTTCAGCCTATTCTAGCTTGCTATACCCAGAAATACAAAGAGAATTAAACTTGAAGAAGTGAAAATCAGATCCACTTCCACATGCAGAACTGAACTTTGCAGGATTTTTTTCTTTTTCTTTTTTTTTAAGTTTATACCACTGGATATACTTCTCTGCACTCCGAAATGTTCCCTCCCTTGTGCAGGGTGCCTGCAGTGACTATCACACAAATGATACATTGTCTCTTGGCAAAAAAAGATGTGCAAAATGAGACTTGACTCAGAGACCTGCTCACCAACAACAGCAAAAATTCCTCTCCAAGTGTCCTACAGAAGGAGTCAGAAGGTAACTCTCTCCTAATTATCTCTGAAGAGTGAGAACTTGGAATATCTCTGCAATACAGTGTACCAATGTGGTTTTTAAAAGAAAATAATTAAGTCTGTAATAATAGACAGCCTCAGAAGCATTCGTTTTTTCCCTTTTCTCTACAAAATAGTCTGAGAACAGCAATGCCATTAAAATAGGGAAAGTGGAAATAAGATCCTTGAACTAGAAAACCATTCACCAACATGTCCAGGGATAAAATACCAGCTCTGCCTCATGACTCATCTCTGAATCTATTGCTATTTAAATACTCAAGTACTTTGAATTTTATGTGGTCACGATAAATAGCAACAGGCAATTGAATTCTCATCCTCAGTGTGCAGCACTCAGTTAAGGAAAGCTCTCCACCTCACCATCTGCTTTCTCTTCCCCCTTTTTCTTATTTCTGCATCATCTTGGATTTCTACTTCCTTTTTCTCCCAAGAGAGCACAGAACCCTAAAAAGCACTCCCAACATCACAGAACCATCTTGAAAGAAATGTGGAATATTCCATGGTTTTTTACAGGAGCAGCTTTCATACTCTACACAGAAAAATGCTGTATATTTCCTATTAGAAAGTCTTTGAAGGTATCTCCATATTGTTCTGTCATCAGACCCAGCAAAAGAACAACAAAGACAGTGCTAATTAATTTCTGTGTCACTCTGAAAACTAAGATTTTTGCCTGGTTTTGGTCGTTATCTCCTACAGTATCTTCACACAGGACAACCACAGTTCCCTGGGGGCTCATGCCAGTGCCCTCTGCATCTGCCCAAGCAATTCTGCGTGCTTGAAGCCCACCTTGGAACTTCCTTCCCACCCACAAAAGGTGAATAATATCTACCCAAAAGACTGACAGCTGTGGCTGTCCCCTTAGTTCTGCACTTTGAGCCACCAGACACCTTGTAAGTGATTTGTTCAGAAACTGCCCAGCTTGAAATCAGCTCCCCCTCAGCTCTGCATGGCTGAGATGTCCCTGCCTGGGGTGGAGAAGCTGCTGGGCTGGGGACACACAGGGACAGCGTGGGAGGGCGATGGGAGCAGCACTGTCCAGGTGACCCGACATCCCTCTCTGTTCCCTTTGGCTCCATCTCACCTGCAGACTTTGGGCACTGGAAGCAGGACTGGTCCACATTGATCCTTCCCTCTGACACATCCCTGAATCCTGAGCTGGGACAAAGTGCCAGTGGCTCATGGGCAGCCCCTCAGATACTCAAAGGTTTAAACTGACATAGAAAGGACAATGTGGATGTCTAGTCCTATGGATTATGAGGAAAATCTCCTCCCTCTCAAGACAAGCCAAGAGGATTCGGTGTCAGAGCCTGTCTGCAGGCAGAGGCCATGTGTGTGATGAGCACAGGAACATGGGGACAAGCTCTGTGCACACAAATTTAGGTCCATTTGGTTAGTTATTGTCCTGGTGGTAATCTGGGTCTGGTATACAAAGTGCTTCAATCCCAGTTTGGGATTCATACAGGAAAACAGAACCCCTGAATTCACAGCCCTGTTTTTGTCTCACTGGGGTGAGCCTGGGGCTGCACAAAGACACCCATTTTGCTCAAACCTTTCCCTCCAGACAGAGCTAGAGCTGGACTCCAGCCAACAAGCTGCTCATGGGCAATCCAGGCTTGGAAATGGACTTGAACACACAGTCCATTAAAGGCATCAGCATTTCCCAAAAGCTGGGTGATGTGGCTCTTCCGAGCCCACTGACTGCTGACCCCAAAACCTAAGGAACAACCATGATTTCAGTGGCAATAACTTCAGGACAGTTATCCAGATACTCCAGAGCTGGGTTTTCAGCCTTCCTCCTGTTGCCAGAAAGGGCTTTAGTGCTAAACCCAAAGCCTTCCAGCTCCTTTGTTGTGGAGCTCTGTCCTGCACTGGGACACCCTGAGCCAAAAACCACTTGCCAGTTCCTCCTGCATGGCTGAGGCCCCACCCAGGAGACTTTTCTGCAACACCCACCAGTTCTTACCTGTTTTTCTTAAGACTCAAGTACCCATCAAGCTCCACAGCTCCACCATTTATGTGCCATGTGTCAGAGTGTGCATCCATATGGAGGCACCTGCAGTATTCCCGATACCAAGGTCACTGTGGAGAACATGTGTGGGAATTTGGATCAGACAAGTGCTGTTTCAGCATTAGGCCTTACCAATCACAACCCCCCAGGTCACATCCCTACCTCACAGAGGGATCCAACGTACACATTGCTCCTTCTCTGCTCTCCAAGGGATTTGCCACATCTGCAATACATTACAGCCTTCTCAAAGAAATGTTGTCTACATTAAGTAGAAGTATTTAATTAGCACTTCATTTGGAGCATGTGGTACAGCTCACAGTTCCATTTTGGGCCAGAGATGGTTTTCAAGGGTGGGTGGAAAACAGCTGAGGATGCCAGGAGCCCAGTGCACTCCCAACAGGCACTCGCTGCTCCTCTCTGTTCTCACATCACTGCAGGCTCTGCAGGGAACTGCTGCTGGTTGTGGCCCCAGTGAACTGGAAACCCAAAGCAAATACACAAAAACAACTCATAGAATGAATATTACATGTGCCATGTGTCACCTCCATCCTCTTTGTCACCTGTGGCTACTCGGGTGTGTGGGTCTGACAGGAGGGAGGTTGTTCCTCCTGCAGGTCTGAGGAGGTGGAAGCTCCTTCCCTGTCCACACCAGGCAGGGCGCTGTGCCCGGTGCTGCCTCGCCCCGGGGAAGCCCCGATGATTCAGACACCCCTGTGAGTCACCTCCCTCCCCAGGGAGGGGCTGATGTGCTGCTGCCAAGGTTTGCATATCCTGGGCTGGGGATAGGAGTGTAGAGGTGGTGTCCCCCATCCCCAGCACTGCAGGAGCAAACTCATCCAGGCACACAGGTTCCCTACTCCCTCTGGGATACCCATCCCTAATCCCTCTCGTCCTAAATAGTTTTATAAACAAACGTCTCCAATATCATTTAATGGAACTTGCCCATGATTCAAGTGTCTGTGTTGGCCTAAATATTCCCCTTTGCAAGGAGAGCCAAAGCCTCAAATGTGAGCTTCTAGCCAAGGTTGAGAGCAAGTCAAAAGAAATCTTAGAGTCAGACAAGAGCAAAATCACTGCCCCAGAGCCACTGGAGAGATCCAGCTCTGCATTTCACACTTCTCAAGCTGAAATCATGACCTGGCCAAACTCAGGTTTTTGCATCTGCTTGAACCCCAAAACCCAGATGCCTACTACCTTCTCAGTACCTACAAAAAAACCCAAATAAACAAAAAAACCCCTTGGTACATGTAGCAAATATGCTGTAATATCATCAGAATAAATCTCTACCAGACTTGTTAAACATTACAGCAAAAGGACGAGACCAAGACATTGTGGGTTTGTGTGCACACACATCTATCCACTCATGTAGATATATTAATATAGCTATCTGTGTGTATATATATATGATAAAAACTCTTCCTTGGCAGTACCTAAAACTGCTGTTAAAATCAACATGGCTGTGGTGAATACACACATAAAATCACTGATTGTCACTTTTCTAGTTTATGTGCAGTGTTTCCACAGTTTCCTATACTGCAGGAATATACTGCTCTATCTCTTTGCAAACGTTCTCACTGCTGCAAGTGGCACTAGTAATCTATTATTTTTTAATTCTCTTAGAATATTTCTTTCAAGTATCACATTCTACTAGAATGTGGCCATTATCATACAGTTATCCCTGGGGACAGCAAATGACACAGCTCAGGGACAAACAACACTGCTGTCATTTTGATGTGAGAGATTCACACACAAAATTTAAATGTTAAATGGATGGAAGGCAACCCACATTCTGGAGCAGATTTCTGATTTCTGAAATACAGCTAAGAGAATACTAAGGCTGCTACGAAATCTATAGTTCAGGCTATGAAACAACCTTCTGAGACTCATATTTTATCCCTTGGTCCTCACTGCCAAACACCCTCTCACTGTCTCCATCATGCATGTGCACAGTCTGTGCTTCAGAACCCCCAGAGCTGCCTTGGGGAAGCAAACACTCCTCAGCCTTCCCTCCTGTGTGCACAGGGGCTTGTCCACACGTAGTCAGACAGACTTTTCTCTGTTAGGAAGCTCTGAACACACCATTATTATGGGCACAAACTTGGATTTCCTTTAAAAGTACAGTTGCATGAGGTAGAACTCCTAATATTGTCTCCAACACTGGGAAGCCTTGTTCTCTGCAGGGGTATTTGAGCTCAAGCCTCTTTGGAGGCTGTTGTATTGAGGAGCTGTTCTGTGTCTCCGGGGTTATAGATCTCATTGAAACATGTAATTTAGTGACTCTGCTCCAGGGAATTACAAAGCTCACATCAGGCTGTGCTCAGACATGGTGCAGTGATGATATCACAGAATCACAGAGTAGTTTGGGTTGGAAGGGACCTTAAAGATCATCCTGTTCCACCCTCTGCCATGGGCAGGGACACCTTCCACTAACCCGGGTTGCTCCAAGCCCCGTCCAACCTGGCCTTGGACACTTGCAGGGATGGGGTGGCCACAGCTTCTCTGGGCAACCTGTGCCAGGGCCTCCCCACCCTCACAGAGAGGAATTCCTTCCCAATATCCCATCTAACCCTGCACTCTGTCAGTGTGAAGCCATTCCCCCTTGTCCTGTCCCTCCAGACCCTTGTAAATATTCTCTCTTCATCTTTCTTGTAGCTCTTTCCAGCACTGGGAGGCCACAAATAGGTCACCCTGAAGCTTTTCTTCTCCAGGCTGGACAATCCCAATTCTCCAGGGCAGATCTCCTGGGGCCTCATTGCAAATTTGACAAAATGTAAATGCAAAAGGTGCTTGTCCTCCTATTTGCAATGACTGTGACTTCATGTCTACCACAGTAAAAGCAGCTGGAAAAGGCTAAATTTGCTTTCTAGAATTACATAATTCACACTGTGTACACACACTCCTGGGAAAAGCATGGCTGGTTGGCTCCAGGAATCAGTAACTGAGGATGAACATCAGTGGATGCAAGAACAGCATCTCTGTGGCTGCTCCCTTGCAACTGCAGGAAGTGTTGGGAAGAAGCAGCACATGGAGCTTCTTAGGTGAGCAAAGATCAGGAAAGTGAATAGAAGGACCAGGGATCTCATGGGGAAGAAGCTTTGATTTACATTCTCTGAAGAAAGAGAAACAGGACATAATGGGGAGAGAGGAAAGACATCTTAGGCTGTGATTCTCCTGGCTCTCCTTCTCCTCTCTGCATATTCCCTGGAAGGTTTCCTGGTGGCACAAACTGCTTCATGTGCATCTTGTTTATTTTTGGCCAGGATAACTTCCTTTCGAGTCAGCCCAGCCCCTGTTGGGAACATCAGATAAATCTGGATTCATTTGAAACTCCCTTTTGGAATAGGCAGGGTTGTCCTTGTCAACATGTCAGATTAGGAATGCTCCATTTGGTTTAATGGGGCTGGCTTTTCACTTAATCCAAAAGACTCCATAAACTTCCATTGTAATTTATGCTCTAGAGTTTAGTCTTCAGAGCTACAGATTCCCCACCTCCTTCCCTTTTTGTCCAAGGTAGTGGCTTCCTCATTGTGTTCTTTGCTGTACATCAGTTCAGTCATGTCCACCAGAGACGCTCCATTTATTCCAGCATAAGGAATTGTTTTTATCAATCTGAAAACAATAAATTTTTATGATCTGTAATGTTTAAAAATGCATCAAAGACTGGAGGAAAACCAAGGAACAAAATATTAAAGGTGGATACCTGAAAATCACCACAGTATCGAGTGGGATAGGATTTATTTCTCCTAATATAGACTTTTCAGATGTTACTGGTAAGTCACTCAGATGTGGTGGAACATCCATTTCTGAAAAGTCACTGCAGTTGTTATTCTCTTGCCTCCTAGATGGATACATTTCTTCATTCCTAGGGGAGATGAATGGGGTAGTAAAAGGTGTCTTTTACATTAGTAAATTGTGGAGTTTTTCGAAGTATCTGTTTATGGCAGCCAAAATGTTCTAAATACTGAATCAATAAGAAAGGTTCTTGGATTTTGGAGAGGATGGACAACTCTGAATTTAGTGTGCTGAGCTGGCACTCAGAACATCTGGGTTTAAATCCCTTCTCTGGCATCTCCAGCATCTGGCACCCACACATCTATTGTGTGACTTTCAATGAGTAACTGCCTTCCATCTCCCAGGCCATGGAACAGGGATAATGACACTTCCTCATGCTCCCCTTTGGTCTGTCTGATCCACTTAGGTGACAAATCCATCAACTCAGAGCCTGTCCTTTCACAGACACCAACGAGCTGGTGGGACGTGGTCAGCTCAGGACTCGGAGTCGGCAGGATTTTGCAGAGATTGCTCAATCCTTTAGGAGGAGTTTCTTGCTCCAGTTGGAGACCCTGTACCAGGGTTTGTCATGCAGGGGGTTTGTTACCACTTGTGCCACACTGCAAAGGCAGTTCCTAATGGGAATGCTGCTACATCTCCACCAGAGTGTCCAAGTCAAGGTGCCACACCATGAGGAAATTCCTGCTGTGAGAGAAGGGATTGTATGATGGACAAAACCCATAAAATACCAAATTTTCTTCAATTTATCCAAAGCCTCAGCCCTGGGTAAAAGGAATGTTTTGTTTCTGTTTTCAAGGTGCAGATAGATAGTTCCCACAGTCATCAATTTTTTAGTCCAGATTTTTATTTGCAATTTATAAATGCTGAATTCCAGGTTGTCTGACCCAATTTTTGTTCATAAACAGTAGGCTCAGAGTTCCTGAGGTACTGATTCTGTGCTGCCTCGCCAAGGCAGAAATGTTTGTTTTCATTCAGCCTGATACTTATATCAATATCAACAACAAAAACAAAACAAAAAGCAAACAAAAAATCCACCACAACCCCCCCACAGTTTGCATGTCAAATTAGTTTCTCACATGATGGGCTCTCCAGCAGACCAGTGTTCAGCCCATGGCATTAATTTAGTCTTGACTGGTCATTTAGCTGGTAAAATATTGTTTGGGTCTTCTGTAAAGATTGCTGCAACACAAGCAAATGAAATACTGTGCCCTTGTGCCAGCAAAGCAAAATATAGAAAGTAATTAGAAGGAAATAAAAAAATAAGTGACAAACTTCCCCTACAATGTGGAGGTCTGTAGGCAACTTAGAACTTGTAAATTAAATGCCTTATTAAGGGCAGCAGGACTGCTGATCATGTGCTTTTGTTAGAGTAAAAGGCATAAAATTAAATATGAACTGCAAAAGGAGCTATCAAATCCCTCCAGCTCAAATACACAAACTCCAAAGTGACCAGTAAGATAAGCAATAGGGAGAGGTTACTAGGAAAACATTATCCTTAACTTCCCTTTTAAGAAATCCAGTTCTTAAAAATGCACGTAGGAGAAAACGACTATGAGGTTGGCTATGGCAGTGGACCAGATTGTCCCAGAGACTCTAAAACCTTCAGTGCTGCAGTCCTGTCACTGCTGGTTTTGGAGGGGGCACAGAGGCTGGGTTTGCAGGTGCTGCCCTGCATCAGGGGAACACCCCTTTTCCCTAGACCAGCCCTCGAATGATCACAGAATCACAGAATGATTCTTGGGACATTGGAAGGGACACTAAAGTTCCAATCCCCTGCCATGGGTAGGGACACCTTTCACTAGACTAGGTTGCTCAAAGCTCTATCCAATCTGGCCTTAAACATCTCCGGGGATGGGGCAAAAATGATGCTGAGAAAGCTCAGCACATTCAGGAAAACATTCCCCAGAACCCTCAGAGCTGGCACAAGTAAAGCTGTCATACATTTTTAATATTTCTCAGCTATTTAGAATGTGAATATTCATCATTCTTGCAAACCAGAGCCTAATTAGATTCATAAATTATTATTGCTTCAATGTAGAGCAGAACAGCCGTTTGTGTTCTGGAGCTCATTTCACCAGAGGAGCTCCAGTCACACGTCGTGTGTCCCTGGGCACAGTAATGAGGCACCAAACACGCCCTAGATAATACCCTTTATAAAGTATTAAGGGTCAAACCCAAATTTCCATGCTGGATGGCTTAAATGCATCTTCTTAGCTCCCAAAAAAAGCTTTTGAAGTGGATGCTGAGCAGCAGGAATGGATGGGGAGGGACCTCCTCTGCAAGGCTGGTCTGTGGCAGCAAGGGAAGAGCACGGCCCTCGTTTGAACCTCTCACATCCCCAAGGCTGCTGGTTTCTATTTTCAGTGGGGATCTGAGAAGTCTGCAAGCAGATTCTTAAAGAAATAAAATCTGCAAAGGATCTGAAAGGCTCTTAGAATCACAGAATCATTAAGGCTGGAAAAGACCCCCAAGATCACTGAATCCAACCTGTGCCTGTTCCCCACCTTGTCACCCAGCCCAGAGCACTGAGTGCCATGTCCAGGCGTTCCTTGGACACCTCCAGAGATGGGGACCCTGGACAGCCCCTTCCAATCCCTAAAAACCCTTTCAGTGAAGAAATTCTTCCTAAAATCTCAATCAGGATGGCAGGGAATGAGCACAGGATCTTCACAGCTGCAAACTGCAGAGCTCTCGAGTGTCCTTTGCACCTCGTGCGTGGAGTGTTTACTGAGATCAGGCTGAGTCCGAAGGCAGAAGGTTAAAATTGCCTTCTCTGGAGTATATTTATTAATCAGAGGGAAGTATAAACAGTTGGCTGCAGTGTGGGTATAACAGCATCTCCTGAGAAGCCCTCAGTGAAGCTGAGGACATGCATAATGTATGTGGACTAAACACATCAAATACATTTGGAGACATTTCCAGCTCCAAAAGCTGCAGATTTTTGTCTGTTTTGTAAATGAAGAGGAACACTCAGTTCCCTGGTGGCACTGCCCTGTGAAGGTGCCTCAGCCCCAGAAAGACACCAATGAAAATCAAACTGGTATCAATGGTAACAAGTGGTGCCCTGTAGAATGTAGCCAAAGACAGGACACAAAAACAGTTCTGATCAGCTCTGAGAACTGACACACAGGTGCTGTGGCTTCCTCTGTTCCTGCTCTAACTCCAAGATCAATTCCTTTTCCAGACTGTTTTCAGGTTTTTTGAATAGATCTGCTCAGCATAAGGAAAATGACAGGGTTTAGTTCCACAGAGTAATAATTAAAAGTGAACGGTTCTACCGTATGTGTCAAAGTATTGGGTTAAATACGTATCATTTTTAACAACAAGAACAGTAATAGAAATGAAGCAAATTCAAAAATCATAAGTCTTCCTCAACAGAAAAATATAGAAATTAAAAAGAAATTGTTTATATTTGGATTTTCATTAGATAAAAGACTTCCCATTTTAGCCTCAAAATAGTATAAAAAAAGTATAAAAAAAATAGTATAAAAAAAAGATCTGAATCTGTTCTATTTGTGTTAACAACAGTTCTAATTTCAGGCTGCCTTTTTCCTGAGCTACATTTTTCTATATTTCCTTTTGACAGTTGTCCAAGATCGTAGCCTTGAATCCAAACCTTTTACTGTTTTCTTGTAGGTCCAGGATCAAATCCCAAGGATCAAATTATTTCCTGGAATTTAAGTGTCTCTACAATAGATGAAATACAGATTTAAGAAAAAAGACTTGCAGATCATTTAACTGTTTCTTTTAAGAATATGCAAATTTGAAGAGGAAATCTGAAATAATAACAACTTAGATTGAGGCATAAATTTAACATCAGCTATTTTAAACTTTTTATAAACTATTTATATGGTTTTCAAATAGTGCATCATTTCTGCTGATATTGTAAAGAAAGTCAAGTAAGTGGCCTGAAGGAAGTAATTCTCCGAGAAGTTGGACATTTAAAGGTGTAAATGAGCTTTACTTTGAGTAGTAACTGGTTCTTCTGAAGGAAGAGGGAGAAATTCCCTCTTTGAGGGAATTTGAGTGTATTTGAGTTTCAGCATATCTGTGCTCAATGAGTGTGTTGTTCAACCCTGAGAAACCATCAAGGAGCTGAAAAAGCAAGAAAACTTGTTTTCTTCTTCCCATTTATCCCACAAATGAGGTGTGAGAGGCTGAGTTCTGTGAGCTCCAAAACTCTGGCAGACCCATTGGTGAGAAAAAAGCACTTGGGTTTACTGATTTTGAGAAAAACTCCCCTTGGTTCATAAAAGCCTTAATTTTAATTGTCACTTGTGCCTGCATGAACTTACTGCTTCTCTTCCTGATGCACCCAAAGTATTTTAAGACAGCTTTTAACTCATAATTTTAAGCTGCTGCTTTTATAGCCTTTAAATTAAATCTCAAGTTTTATTCAAAAGCAGTTTCACACCAACTGGAAATGAAATCAGCCGTCCTTTAAATAACAGATGATTTTCAGCATTTCTAGCCTAATAAAAATAGAAAACCTGGTCATCTGAATAAATGCCTACTGAGTTACAGAGTGGTTTGAACATTTATCTATAAGGTCTCCCCTCTGAGAGCAGCTTTATAGAGCAAAATAAATCCAACGCATAAAAGTCAACGTTTACTAAGAAAGTATTTTAAAAGAGCAAATGGAAAACAGCTTTAAATCTGTTCTTCAACTCCAATGTTTCTGACTGTTGATATAGATCATGACTTTTAGTTATCATTTAAATAACTTACATCAGTTCCCCCCAAATATTTCCCTTTGCCCTGAAGCAAACAGGGAAGAGGCTGCTAAACCCCAGCAGAGCTGGCCAGGCTCCATGCTGGGGTGTGAGCAGATGATTGGAATTTTATAACTTATTTACGTTTCTCTCTAGCTAAGTGGAGAGTACAGTGCAGAACATGCCATTTTCCTTCGCAGCCACGAGAGGGGAGTCTTCTCCTTCTGTAACTTAGGGATAGTGTGTTAATAAACTGCTCGGCACATGAAAACCATCGGGAGAGGGAAAGTCAGCTCCTCGGATTTAGCAGCAAAGTTTGGCGTCGTTTTCAAAGTCAATAAATACATACATACAGTCAATTAAAACCAAACCAGCCAGCTTATAAGCACACTAATTATTTATATATGCATGCTGAAGAGTCATTGTGGCAGGGCTTTTACATGAAATATTAATTTCTAGAGGAGCCTGCAGTGACTCTCCTCCCTGGTGCGAGGCGTGTGTGGGACCCGGGTGGCTCCTGAGCACATCGTGGTCCCTGGGGACATCCAGGGGCTCCTGCTGAAAGGCCACAGAGCATCAAGTCAGCCCTTCAGTGACAAAGGACAGGCTTGCTGTAGGCTGGGAGCTCATTAATTCTAGGCTCAAATGTCATGTCTGCTATTAAACCTCAGCAGTTTGTTCTGCATGTTCTTTGTTTACGTGGCCAAGTTAATTATTTGGGGAGTGAGACTTGCACTTACCTGCAGGAGGGAGCAGGTGTTTTTCTCTTGCTGAGGGTTAATGAGCTGGGATCAGATCTGCTCCCCTCAGGGTAAGAAATCCTCCTGTTGACTGCAGAGAGCTTGGACCAGCCCTCAACTGGCCACTGCCACAGGGGGACTCCCAGAGACCAAGCCCCAGCACCACTGGAGGAGACCCTGGGGCTGTTTCTGGCAGCATAAGCCAGTAAATTCTGTGCCCATCCTGGACTCCATGAAGATGCCGAGGTGGCTTTTTGGAGAGAAGAGGGATGGCAAAGGGAGACTGATGTCCAGCACAGGCTCAAACCCCAAACACATGGTTCAGGCCAAAGGGAGCCTTTCAAGGCCAGGAACCAGAAACATAAGCATTGCTCTGCTGTCATCTCCAAACTCACCTTCTTTCTCAAAAATCCACTTGCTGCAGGAAGCCTCAGGTAATTCCTGCTGACCTTCATCCAGCATTCAGTGCTGGCTGTGAGAGCCTTCCCAGCTGCAGGGCCAATGCCTTCATCCAGAGGGAGGTAAATGAGGATTAAACAGTGGCTGCCAGCTGCTCAAGAGAATGGGAAGTGAAGGCCTGAGAGGAAAGACGAAAGATGCTCCAAGGTGTGAATATAAAACATTAAAGAAGGAAGGGAAATGTGAGCTAAACTGTTTCTCTAATTCAATAAATAGACTAGAACTCAAATACACATTCCTTTTCCGGATAGAAGAAAACCCAGCTTGATATTCCCGTTCCTCTGGTTGTATCAGGGCTGAGTTTGGCCTGTCATGTTCTCCCTCCAGCTCTGCTCCCATGTGTACCTGTATCAGGACTATCTGCTGGCTGTTCAGGAGCTCTACTGTGAGTATCTGGATAATATGCCTCTTTATTCTACTTACAGTTCTTAAAATCTCTTGATTTTAAGGACAGCTTTTCTCTCTTCTCCTACTCCCCTTTCTCCCCTGAAGCTGCAGAGTCAGAGAGCAGTTCTGCTACGACAACATTTGATAAGCTCAGTAAAAAACTGAGAGAACACGGAGTCCCAGGGGGGATACAGTGGATTTTCATCTATTGCTCTGCTTTGAACAAGGCTGTGATCAACAGAGCACCAAGCACTGATCCAGCACTACAAGATATCTCCACAACAGCCTGACTGAAGCTGTGTCAGGTCTCAGGTGATGCTGTCATGACTGTCTAACCCAGAGCTCATTCCCTGCCAACACTCACTGCTGGTTCAGAGAGACAAAGGCAGGGCTGTCGTGGGGAAATTGCTGAGATCTCGAGTTTTCACTGGCTAAAAGTTCAGGAGCACAGTTTCTCTAAATTAGTTCGGGCAGTCTTTAGCAAACCAGTTCCCAGCACAGCCAATTCAGCCGGGCTCTGATGCCCTTCCCAGCTCTCCTTGGGAACCCCGTTGTCTTGTCACCACAACATTGTTTTTATACAACACAAATTGGCCTGGGACATCATTGTGGCTGTGCACTGCACGTGGACAACCCTCTGCAAGGTACAAGCCATGAGCCTGGGGATGAAGAGGCAAGCCTTGATTGCTGGGTTGTCAGGATTCATGGATTAAAGCTTACCCAAGGGAAGGACTATTTTTTATGATCAACATACTTCGTTTTCAGAGAAGAAAGTGCACATAATAAAAAATCTTCACTTAAAGCAGGCCCATAGAAGAGAAAAATAATTGAGATCATGTTCCTTATTTATGACCAGAAAGGGGTGAGGTTTTAAAGCTGTTTTGTTCTACTTTATAGCTGCTATCAATTCTGACCTTCCCATGTAACTCATCAACACCCTCCTATTTCTCCTTCTTTAAATAAAGGGAAAGAAATAATGAATTTTAACAAAGACTTCTTATGCCTCAGCAATTCTCAGAAGTCTGAATTAAAGTAGCATTAAGAAAAAACAAAGGACTTCAAATTGTTAAAAAAAAAGTTCTCACCATAACCGTTGATCAGCCTTTATTTGCACAGTATTTCTTGCTTCATTACTCTGCCAGTTCTTGAGTCATCTGGGTAGAAAGGACCTGATATAAAAAACCAACCAACCAAACAAAAACCAAACAAAAAAACCACAAACAAACAGAAAAGCTAACCGAAAATGAAAGAATTTAACAAGTTAAAATATTTGAGTCTTCTTTAAACAAGTATCATGAAGTACTAATGAAATAAAGAATTTCACATGCTTTTCATCCCTATGGAGTCCACCTTGTCAAGAGAAATGTCTTTGCTGGGAGTGACTGAACCTCTGCTGTTTCTGGTTTTGTAAATGGCATTTTTACTATTGCCTACAACTAAGTGGAAGGTCTTGACTTACACATGAGATAACTGAGGAGTGATCCAGCTGCAGACAAATTCCAATGGAAAGGACTGCCTTGGACACCGATGTGCTGGTTACACTGATTTACTCCTGAGGACCAGATCCCCTTTCAGAGGCATCAGAGAGCTTCATTTAGAAGTGTAACTTTATTTAACTTCAATTATGGAGCCTTGGCCCCAAGACTTTGTCCTCCTCACGGGACTGTAGTTGGTGATGGCCGGATTTCGATGCTCTGCCCCCGTGACAAAGCTCCTGAGCATCGTCCTCAGTGAGCTGCTGGGGTGAAAACAGGTTCAAGCCATTGCCCAGTGAGTGAGAGGAGGTCAATCTGCTGTGAGATATCGATCCTTGTGCAGGAGCAGTGACTGGCTCTTGGTGATACAAACAGCATTATTAATTACATTGCTATGAGTACTGCCACTAAAGTTATAAGGCTTCATTATGGAAACAAATTGAGTTGCTGCAGGATCGCAAGTCATTAACAGAAGGAATTTGCACATCAATCTTCTCTGTTTCCCTAAGGCATAGACACAGAAATGTAGAGGGTTTTTTAAATTTTCAGTCCATCATCACCTTTTCCTGGACAAAGGCTGTGGCAGACCACCATTGAGGTGTTGTTATGCCCCACCATCACTGTAAGAGACTGTGACCTGTCCCTGTTTTGCCTTTTGAAACCCAGGGAGGGAAGAGTGCACTCAACACAAACTGAGAGACATCAGGAAAACCATCAGGAATCCCCAGTAGCTGTTTCCATGCATTGCTAACTCAAGATTTAATTTGCCCTCAAGACACTTGTTGGTCCTATTTATTTGAGCAGATAACCAGGCCAGCAGCTGGTGTGGCAGATCTCCCTAATTCACCTCCTTTGTCCATTTCCATATATTTAAATTTCCCTAATAAGTTGGGAAAAGTTTCTGCTTGTCTCTCCCACTCAAGCAAAGCAATCTTAGAGTTTCAAGTTTGCATACCGGTAAAGCAACCTTTTTGGTCACCTCAAGAAAAAAAACCCCGTTAATGTTGCTGGTGTGTCATTTTACTGTCAGGTCAGAAATTCCTGTTTCCAGCAATATTTCACAGTGTTTACCAGTTTCTGCCTGAAGCTCTAACTGGAACCAGGCACAAAATAAACAAAACTCTGGCACTTACAGAGATTTGTGGGGTGGGAGAAACTGCCCACCCTCAGAGAGAAACAAAGGAAATCTCATTAATACCCATGTCTGCAGGGAGGCAGAGGGTTCTGTTTCTTTGGATTTAGTAATTAATCTGTTTTTATTACTTTCATTAGTATTGTCATCCATACTTCTGCTACTTTACACGTTACCAAGTTAATTAATGCTGAAGATTAAAATGCAGCTGCCTAAAACATCTCACCAGGATTCATGCTGAAAAAAAACGATTATAGAAATAAAATTTTATGAAATAACCAGCTCTGAAAGAACTGATTGGGCAACATTCTTAGATGTCAGGAGTGAGCTGATCTTCAGCAAAGTCCACGGTCTCCAGGATTTCTCATTTCTGAGGTCGATTAGGGGAAAAAACCAACCCATCAGATCTCTTTTTCTGCTTAAAAACCCCCTGTTTAAAAAGCATCCATACTTGGATAGTATTTTATCAGGAACATAAAAAAACAAAGGACTCCAGAGAACTATGAATCCATGGATTGCTTTGCCTTCTGCCCAGGAATACCAGACCCTCAGAGTGAAATCCCAGGGGCCCTGTGGGGCTGGAAACTGCAGATGGAGCTTCCAGCCCCAGGTTGCCTCTGGCTCAAAGCCTGGCTGGGATTAATCAGGGGCTGTCACCAACCCTTGGCTGATCCCTGACTCAGGGCTTGGTGCAAGCACAGACATTTCAATCCACATGGCTCATAAAATCAAATTGTGCCTCCAATTGCCATTTGCAATGTCCCAGTGTTGCAATTGTTCCTAAGTTCTTGATCTTGATGAATTAAGGAAACAAATATTCTGGGGATTCTGAAATCTCATAAAAACAAAGATTTATAATCACAATTAATATTGAAATCTCAGCCTTCAGAGATCAAAAATGGTGAGACGTGGTTAAATAAGGATAAACCTGTACAGTGCACTTAAAAACCAGTTGTACCTGGGATGAGAATTTATGAGGCTGTTCTGGAAGAATTCACCAGGCATTTGAACTATTAATGAAATAGAGCAACCCTGAGTTGCTTGAGGGGATAGGCGCAATGAAGAAAAAGAAGAAATCCAAAAATGCTGTGAGGAGTGCTAAATGCATAAATTGGCATATTTGTACCTATTTCCATTCTTTTCATATTTCTGAATTAATTTGGTCTTCATAAAAAAATCATGCCAGCCTCAGAGAAAGCTGCAGAGCATTTCAGGCCACAGCACAGAGTAGAATCATAATCACAGAATAGCCTGGGTTGGAAGGGACCTGAAAGCTCATCCAGTCCCACTCCCTGACATGGACAGGGACATCTTCCACTAGCCCAGGTTGCCCTAAGCCCTGTCCAGCCTGGCCTTGGACACTTTTAGGGATGGGGCAGCCCCAGCTTCTCTGGGCAACCTGTGCTAGGGCCTCACCACCCTCACAGGGAAGGATTTCTTCCTAATATCCAATCTAACCCTATTGAAACCAATCCTCTTGTCCTGTCACTACACTTCCTTATTTTGTCATTCCAAGCACGTGGGAGGGACAGGAGCTGTGAGGGGACTGTGCAGCCTGGCTGGTGGCAGGGCCTCTTCATTAGGAGAAGAGGGATGTGTAACATCTCAGAGTACTTAACTCCAATTAACTGATTAGCTTGAGGAAAAACCCGAGCAAACACAAGGCTGTTTGACTGTTCTGAAATCAAAGACTGCCAGCTGTCTTCTGTTTGGAACACAGACTGTCTGGGGGGTTATTTGGGTGTAGATTTTGAGATGCATGAGGAGGAACTCCTGCATTCAGCCTGGCCAGGGCACCACGTGCTCTGGATTGTGTCCAGGGAAGCTGCTGCACTAAAGTGACAGCAGACCCGTGGGTGCCAAATTCCCACCTTGAGGTGACTTGTGTGCCTGAGGGTGGGGATGTGGCTCAAGGGACCTCCCCTGTGTTTTGAAGAGAAGAACTGGAAAAAAAAGGAAAGTGGCTGTCAGAGATAACTGATGGCTCTGGCATATAATTTTTAATAGTAACAATAACACCATCTCAGTGCTCATGTATGAGGCTTTTCATCTTTACCTTAAACAACTCCATGTACTAGTCACAATTAGTACTAATATTTCCAAGGAGTAGGACAATTCCATGGGTACATGAAATAATTTGCTCATCAAGCTGTCAGCAGCAGAGCTGAAGGCAGAGCCTCAGTCTGGCAACACTAAACCACGTGTCCTTCTTTTGAGGCTGTACCTCTAACCACGATCCCTCTGTGAGGACACACATGAGCTGCCTGTTGCTGCTCCTAAATGTGTTTTTCCTCCTCTCCCTCCCTTTTTTCTTTTTCCCTCTTGTTGCTCCTCACGTTGTAGACTGGACTCAGTGATCCCAGAGGTCTTTTCCAACCTAATTGTGATTTTGTGAACAGCCTGTGTGGTTTGGATGAGCCCAGACCTGCACAGTGGATGCACGAGCCCAACCAGCCGAGGATCCCCAGGAGCCTTTAGCCCAGGGCTCATGGGGGGTGATGGGGACAGGAGTGGCAGCAAGAGGCAGTGACAGGACCAGGAACTGTCACCTCTTCCTCTGGTGAGACAGGATCCAAAGGGAGATGTGTCTACCTGCCATGAGCCTGTGTTCCCAGACCCTCAGTATCACAGTTTGTAAGTATTCCAGGCAGAGGCACTGTCAGCAGACACTGCACTCCAGGCATTCAGAACCTGTCAAGATATTTCCTTGCCCCCACTGCACCTCTCAGCCTCTGCTGTGATCTGTGCCTTGCAGAAGGTTTGAGTTGCTTTAATAAAATACTTACACTATCCATCTCTGCACCAGAACTGAGGCCTTGGCTGAGACTTGGACTGTCAATTTTGCTTCCTGTATTTTTCTGTAAAATTTACTATCTTTTTTCATTGATTTACCTCATATGGCATTTTCAGTTTCCTTTTCCAGTGTTCTTTTAACAGCACTATTGATTCTAATGGATGCAATTAATCCTTTTCAAAGGAACACGGTTCCTTTTTAAGATCAAATCAGAACACTGAGCCAAGTTAATTGTCTTAAAAGGTGTGCTTAGGATCAGTGGAGAAAAGTTTTTTTATTGGATCAGATTCTGATTACAGATTTAATGAGACTTGCATGGTATGAGACAGGACAAATCTGGCCTTTAATATTTACAGTCCTTCAATAAATGTTGGCAATTAATATTTAAATAGTAGTAGCACTATTTATTACCAGAAAACCTTCAGGTACCCTCAAACCCTTAACAAAGGATAGTTTTCCTATAAAAATAATTTTTTACTTTGATAGACAAAAACATAAATAAAATACTAAAAAATACCTTTCTGTGGAGAACATCAATGTTATTTGTCCATGTGTTTTAGAGTTATATAATTTCCATATATATTTCAATTTTATATACAGGCTACATTAGATTACTGTGATGACAGGGATACAAGATGACCCTGTTATAGCAAAAAGGCCAGAAGAGGGCTTATTCTACCTCTAACTAAATAATTTCTGACAGCCAACATCCACTGTAACAATGCAGCAAGCACTGCTGGCAGGGAAAGGGAGAATAATCCGAGGAAGACAAACAATTTCCAAAACATCCTGCTTTGTTGGGAAGCAAACCCACTCAGAGCTCAGAAAATGATGTTCTGGGCAACCAATTAAACCTGTAAACCAGGGGAATTTCAAATGTCCCCACTCACAGAAGTGCTGTAGCATTTCATTACCCGATGCCAGGAGAGCTCCTTGTTTTCCCTCTGACAGTCCCCAGAAGGAAAGTCTTCTAAAGAGGCCAAATCAGGGCTCAGAAGAGATGTTTTTGAGAAGATTCTTGCTGGCCAAAGTCATTAAACCTGCAAAAACCTGCCAGCATAGTCTCTGTCAAACAGTTAAAGTATCACTTCCTTCACTGAATGCCTCTTCAAGCACAAAATAACTTAAATCCACACTTCCCATCCCACATCAGGCTTGCACTGCATTAATTCAGTGCAATAATTCAGCCTTAGAATTAGGACCCTTGATCTCCAGCATAGTATAAACACTAATCTACGTACCAAGTTTTACCTGGACTCACCCCAAACTAGAAAAACAATTCTTTTTGATGCTTGGTAGCACACTTAAAGTGCTTCTTTCTTGTCTGATTTTCCCCATTTATCTAGGTAAGTATGAGGTTTTATGATGTTGTTTATAAAGATTAATGACAGTAAAGATGCTCTCAAGATATTTTCACTTCCTGTCTCATTGTGCCCAAATACACCCAAGTTAGACCTGTGCTTAAAATACCAGAGACAGGGATCCACTGAAGCCAACAAACCTATTTGGCTGTGTAATGAGAGGGCACAAGATAAATGCTTTGATAAAATAGGATTGTTTGTTGGGGTTTCTTTACAATGAAGAAGTTACAGCTTGCTGTTCCCCCTGTCCTAGATGGCCATAACTCATCCCATGGCTCAGTTTTGGTTCTGTTTCCTCCTGTGCAGCCTCAGAAAATGGGGCAAGTGAAGCAGCAGGGGAGAGCACTGAGAAATACATGTTCCAGGGAGGATCGGTAATGCACCAGCAAGGCACAAAGAGCCAACAATTTGTGGTTCAGTGAAAGTGTTCATTCCTTTCACTTTTCCTCCCCTTCCTCCACTTCTTCCTGCTACCCCCAGTTAAGGCTCTCAGAGCCATAAATTCAGTGGTGTGTGTTTGAACCCATCACTTGTACGGGCTGATAAACTGGAGCATCATCACTTGCAGATGCAAAAGTCCACCCCCAGAAATGTAGGCTGGGATCTGATATTTGGTACTGCTGTGCAGAATTTTTCCTAATTTCTACTTTATATTGGACATCACCTGAAGTTACTTAGCTGGTGAATCAGCTCCCCACAGCCTTTAGGTGCAGAATTTTATGGGTCATTGAGTGACTGTCTTCAGAGAGCCTCAGACAAGTCATTTCTTTACTGCAATGTGCCTTAGCATGGACAAGGATGTTCAACTCCAAAAAGGAAATGCTGGAAATCAGAACCACACAGCTCTATTTCTATGAGAAGCTGAAATGCTTTCTTTCAAATGTGCAGGTTTAGCTATTTTATTCTTTGCTACACAGCAATGAACACATCCTTTCACAACATGAGTTTGGACAACTGCCCAACCCCGAAGATCAGGGTTTAACACAAAGGTGGATCAATGTTAAATATTTCTTGGGGTCAGAAAAAACAGTGCAGCCTGAATCCTATGAAAGCTGTTAACGTCTCTTTTTAGTTTCTCTCCTAAATTAAAACACACAGTTTAGTAACAACACTAAGGTTTTACTCCATTTCGAAAGAGGAGGGATATCCCAGTTAGAAAACAGGCATTTCCCTCCCTCTCAGGCAGCAGCATCCCCAGTCCAGGTTCACTCCTGGCAGGAGCATCACGCCAAACAGAGTAAACACTGTGGGAGTTACAAGAAACAGGCTGAGCAGGAAGCCACAGAGATGGAAACAAAATTCTGGGCCTGGCTTAAAACTGAATAAATGTGATACAGAAGTGGTAGCTGGAGAATAAGAGGCAGAATCCCAGCGTTGGTGGGATTACACTCTGTGTTTTGACCACAAGAAGCTTTATGATTATCTGAGACTTGTAGAAAAAGTTCTGGAGGAAAATCCCTCAGAATTGCAGTCAAAATTCCCATACCTGGGCTTGTGCTATGTGGTCCAAATGCCAACACCATCTCTCCATACGAGATGGTGTTTTAAAAATTAGGTTCTTGAATTTTTTTTGTGGGGTCTACTGGAGGTATCTAGGAAGGCGGGTGTGTAGGACCACATTTTCCTCCATGTACCCACAGGGACACCCCTCAGCTCTCCATGGACAGGCATACAGAGCTGTCTGTCTGCCACTAGCTTAGAAAACAACCAGTGTTTTGGGAAATCTCTCACAAAAAATGCTGCTCCTCAGCTGGTGAGAAAGCCAAAGATATCAGCAGTGGGAAGGTGCCCAGAAGGAAAGGAGGAATTGGCTTTCCTAAGTCAAAGAAAAAGCTTCTTAACAATTGCATTCCAGTACAGATTAAAAAAAACCACTGATAACCTGGATCACATTAATTCCCTGACTTTGGAGTTCTCCCTGCAGGGAGCACAACACGCTGACTTGGGGCTGAAAGTATCAACACCTTTATTTTTTATCTGAAGGAGACAGAGGGTAAAAGGTGCTTTGAGAAAATATTCTCCTGTGCACTGGCAGTTCAATTCCCTGACAGCAGCTCTAGGGAGGGATTGGAGGGTTGGATGCAGGGAGAGCTTTACCCTTCCCCAGTCCTGGTTCACGTCCATCCCAGGGTGGTTGAATTACAAAACCTCCCTTTTGTTAGAAATTTCACCCTCCTGATTTTTCTGTGGCTCTCTGTAGTGCAGAGGAGCATTTTAATGTGTGCAATCCTTAAATGTCAGTGTAATGGAAAGCAGATGAGTCTTTTATGACAGCAATTTTTCACTCGTTTTTCTTGCTAAAACTATGCAGCAGGAATAAAAAAAAAGATTTAGATGGTGCAAAGTGTGGTTTAAATCAGACATCACAATAATTCTTGCTTTAGCCACATGAGCCCCATCAGCATATTAAGGCAGCAGCCTCCTTTCAGAATACTCTGATGCAAACTTAGAATTCTGAAGTTGAATGATAATTCCTCATTAGTGTTGCCCAAGCCTTCTGCTAATCAGGCTTTGTTATGGGCTGCTGTCCATGTCACAGCACTGTCCCTGAGGGACAGTGAATGACCACACAGAAACTCATCCCAGGGCAAAGGAAAAGCAATTTTTATCCTGTTCCCCCTCCCACCTCCCTTCCAGAATTCTGTGTGTGGCACTTGCAGAGCCTTCCCTGAAGGAACCTAAGATTTAATGAGCTTTTGAAAGTTAAATAATTTGTAGATGTTACTGTTGTGAAGCCTCTGTTTGCAGAGAGCCAAAAAAAGCTATGCAGATGAAGCTGCATTTCTCTACACTTACCCAAAAACCTCTTCAGAAAGTCCAGGAAACGTCACCTGAGCCAGATAGGCACCAGTTTAGGAAGGTCACAGACTAAGGAGATGTTGTTGTTACAGCTGCTGATGGATGAAGAATCTGAAATTATGAGGAGAGTATAAATCAGCATTTAAAAGGTGGACTAAAGTTATTGCAGAGATACAAGAAATTTAAGTTAGATGATCCCTTGTCCAAACATTATATTGAAGAAGGTAATTTAATGCTCTTTCTTTGAAAATAAATCAAAGTAACTTCATTTTCAAGTGCCATAATTCTTCAGTTTGCGTTAGGTTTTGTTATTTAATGTTTTTTATTGAGAAAAAACATATTGAGAAATTTAAATAAGTCTCTCCTCCAAGGACATGCAAAAATTGTTTTGTATGAATAAGTAAAAAAATCAACCCAAAACTCACGCACACACTTTTTTTATGTTCGTGCAGCAGGAACCCCTGTACACACATGTCTTATCTCAAACTGTCAAATGGCATCTGGACACCCAATGTGAAGGCTGCCAATATCTGAATCTCTGGGTATCAACTCTGGCTGCATAAGTAGATGAAATATATTTTCTTTGCACCCTTTTGGAAACTTTTCAAACATTGTGGTGCTTTATCACACTGTTATTCAACTGTATCATAGTAAAGCCTTTAGGTATTTCTCCTGTCAGGCTGAGGCAGCACAGAACTCTAAAGCAAAATTATAAGTAATATCATTAAAAGAAAAAAACCATACAAGTCAAAGGAAAAAAAGGCAAAACCCTTCAGCAGGCCAGACAGTGATTTATTTGTGAGATCATCTGAAATGCTTTCCTTCTGTCTGGACTAAGGATCTGCTCTTCTGGTGGTGGTGAGAACAACTCCCTTTGCTGAGTGCCACAGGAGAGAGCTTCAGCTGTACCCTTTACCCTTCCAAAGACCTCTTCTTGCTCATCACAACAGGTGAGATACACAAGGTAGATAGAATTGTCACCATTTTGGCATCTAAACTCACATTCCTTTTTCAAAAGTTTGTGGAATATGCCTTGAGTAGTTACAGTCATTATCAGTAAAAATGGGAACTGGCTCCTAAATCATCAGCAACCTTTTCAAATCCAACTCTCAGACTGAGCCTGAACCAAACCCAGTGACCCCCAAGTATCTGCATTAAGGGGCCTTAAATGATTCCCCAGCTGTTCAACACCAGCTCCAGATTTCTGGCTGTTCCAAAGCCAGGCTGCTTTGGCCAAGGAACACAACCTCAGACTCAATCTGAACTTGTGGATGTTTAACATCTGTTAGAACTAGACCCGACCTGGTAATAAGCTGTTCAGGCCTTGTCCTTCTGGAGCTCATCTGGCTTTGATCAAAGCACACCAGACTACTGTGCAGGAGATGCCTGGTCTGCCTGAGACAAAGTCAGAGGCAACTAATGCTGATTAAAGTGTGTCTCCTGGATCTACCACTGGGGAGAACCATCTCCCCAGGATTCAGAGGGACACCTGTAACATAAGAAGTCTGGGTTTTGTTCTCTTCTGACCTGGTCACACTTGCCACTGCTGCTTGGGCAGTAAACTACCCATGAAGGGCTTCTGCTACAGATTTCATCCCTGCCACACAAATACTGCATTCAGACAGATCCATAAACACTGTAGGCCTAGAAAATATCATCTTCAGATTTCAAATATGTTCTGAAATAAAAGCAAGAGGATCAGGATTTGATCCCAGCTATTTCCAACCCGACTTTTCACCCAGGCTCACCTGAGATCTCACCATGCAGATCACTTGTGTTTCCAAGGTTTCCTGCCTTTTCAGCAGTGTACATTAAAATAACACAAAAATCATCCTTAGCTTTACAATGGGCCCAGAAAGAAATTTGTCAGGAAGCTACAATCTTTGAGAAGGACCAGAAAGGAGCTGCTTTGTCCATGCACTGCCCAAGGGAGAACCTGCTCGGATGCCTGGCAACATTCTCATCCTGCCACCCAGGGACAAGAAGTGTTTAGCAGCCAGTGTGCAGGTCTTTCCCTGCCTCTGGGCTCATGGACAGAGAAATTACATTCTAATAACAGCAATCTGTCCTTCTAATGGACTGCACTGGAGCTGGATGGCAGACCCCAAGGCAGCAGAGCCGTGTGTGCAGCTGGGGGTTTGTGAGCTGCATCCAGCATTGGTGGGGGCTGCAGCCTGGGGTCCATGAGAGGATGCTGTCATGGGAGCAGGGGGTGATCCCAGTGCTCAGCCATGCAGAGAACACACTCACAGTGACAGGCTGCCCAAGTTAAGTCACCTGTCTGCCCAGGACCCCTTAACCTCCAGTGTGGGACCCTGAAGATGCTGCGGCCTCACGGGTCCCACACACACCTGAGCACGTCCTGTGGCTCTGCCACACATAAAAGCTGTGGTTTAGATTCACAGCTCAGCAAGGGGATTCTCAGACTTTTGGAACAAGGTCACTGGATGTGGGTGGACTCTATTCTTCATACTGGACTTAACTAACTCCAGGCCTGGCTTTCTGCTGTCACCACCCACAGGTTTTCAAAGCCTCATGCTGAGGTGGCCAAAAGGGGTTGTTCCTCAGCAGGTTTCCCATAAGAACTGCCACTTTTCTTGTTAGCCAGTTGCTGAATAAAACTCACACTTTCTTATGCTCCGTTTACTCAAGAGAGCTACTGAAACCACTTCAGGAGGTTGGTTTAACTCCTTAGGTAATCTCTTAAGCAGTTGTAATTAAAAATCTGCTTGTAACCGAACAAATGAGCATCAATACTTCACACCTGGAAGGAGAGCAGGACTTCTCTATTGCTTGATAATTTGAAGATGGCTGATAAAAAAATGTCAGAAAGTTGAATAGATGATCTGTCCAACATAGCAAATTTTTAATTTACCTTGCCTTGTTTATGACTCAGATCTTTACAGCGCTGAGCCACTGAAAGCTGCAGCATTATTCAGCTGCACAATTGGAACAAAGCAGCAAACAGTTCAAATTAATTCTGTATAAAGGCAGAACAAATTGTATCATTTGCAATGCAAATGTGATTTCAAGCTTCATTAGCATCTTCTTTAAGGTCTAGTGCCTCAGTAGTAGGATAGAGTGATGCTTCCCAATCTCCAAGACTGTGCCAAACACTCTGCCACTCCTTAGTTCCTTCTGTCAGGGAAGAAAACAGAGGAACACAACAAGCATCAAAAGCTGACAGTGGTAACAGAACTTGCTTTGCTCCAATTTGGAACTAAATTCAAAGGGCCAGCTTTTATTTTAGCAGGGTAAATTCCTGATGCATTCAAACATTGCCATTTATCCTGCCTTTGCTTAAATACCTTCAGATCACAGCAGTGAACTTGGTACGATAAAACTTGGTATTAATTTCCTCAAAAACAACCCCGATCCCTATGAGCTTCCCCTTACTCTAAGGAGTGAAAATGAAATCAGACTGTGAGATAAAACCTTTGTAAAAATGGAGATGTGAGATAAGAGTTCCAGGATTTTACTGCTCCCGCCATGTTCTGCTTTCCTCCTGTGCATCCCTTGTGACTCCATGGGAGGATATTCAACGACTATATAATATATCATCAGTTTAATATTAAGTACATTTAATGGAAGATATGGGAACAAACCACCCCCAGATAGTTCAAACCCACTGTATTAGAGGTGTTTAAAGGCCACTTACAGAGGAAACTATACTGGTTAAATTTGTTTGTGGGTTCAAGCTGATATGATTACAGCAGCATAGCCTTCCACAAGGGTAACTGCTGCATAAACCTCCAAGGAATAGGGATATTTTCGTGGACTTGTTTAACTTTATTTGCACTACTGGAGAAGTCTTCCCTTGCAAGCAAGCCTCCAAAGGGGGATGAAGGGTCTGGGAATGCCAGTGTTCTGATGGAGTGGCCACGAGGGGTCCTGCTCAACTCAAAACGGTCTGAGCCTCCCTCAGTCAAATGTGATAAAATGCAAATGAAAACATGCCCAAACTGTGCACACAGGCTGGATACATAGATGCATACGCTAAATTTAGGAAATGCAAATACACATCTGATTCATCTGCCCAATGACTGCCAGTGCAGGAATAAATCAGTTAATTGGCTCAGGCCAGAGCAGCCAAAACACCAACTGTTGACCATGTCCAGTCACCAGCTGGGTGCACAACTGAATAAACACCTTCTTTCAATGCAGGCTCTGGCTATTGAAACAGAAAGCTGAATTTCTGGTGCTGTTTTCTGTCTTAAACCAGTTTTTCCTTAGGATCATGGAACAACAGTGTGCCAAGGTTGAGCACGGGGCTGGTGAGAGCCCATCTGGCACTGGGGAGTCTTGAGTTAAACTGAGTGCAAATAATGTGTCTGTCAGGAGTCAGACACTGCCAGGAAGGGAGGGGTGACAATCCAGCTCTGCCAGGATGGCTGGGGGGTAGCACAACGATGCCATCAGCTGCCCAGCCAGGACAGAAGCACCTTCAGTCAGGCTGAAGCACACAGATAAAATGCTGGTTGTAGAAACCACAGAAGCACTTCTGAGAGAACACAAAACTCTGAATGGAGAAATAAACCCCAGATTACAGGTACAGATAAATATGTGCCCTTACTTGGTGTGTTGGACTCAGGGCTGGAGTCCAGCCACTCTGAGAGCTGATGTGTCCCCTTTCAACCATCCACTCTTTGGAAAAGTGACCTGTGAGGTTTTTTTCTGTGTGAAAAACTGAGCAGGTTGTGTGGTGAGTGGCAGAGACCTGGGGTGTGAGGGTGCTGTGGATACACAGCAGCCACTCACTGCTCCCTCACAGCCCTCTTAAAATCCTGCTCTGACAGTGGTAGAGCAGAACAGCCTTACTCAGCTCCTGTTTTGCTCCTTGAGTCATATGTCTTTATTTTACTGACAAAGGCAAGTTTTCCACCTTCTCAGCACTGCAGAACCAATCCAGGGAGCAGATTCCCCTGCCTCCATCATGAAGATGCAGCACAGCTCTTGCTGCCAGAAGCCTTTTCTGAAGAATGACAGATACAGACAAATAAATACCAACTGGTGGAAATATAAAGTTCTGGTGTCTTATTTGAGACTTGACTTTTACCTTCTCATTTGAGATGTCTCCTTTAAACCAACAAGAGGCCTCCCAAAGCTGCACACATGCCATTGCTCTAAAAACTTCTATAATCATATCTTGTGAACAAATATGAGTCATGAACAAAATCCTGAAAGCAAGAAAAGGCTTCAAAATTAATCTACATAGTCATCACATTACCTTCAGTGCTGCCTAAATTCTTCCTGTAACTCACTTTGGCATTTTATAGATGAAGATAAGGGACACCCAGAGTCCAACTGGCCAAGCTTCCTTAGGCTACAGTGGGGAGATATGGGAGGAGAAAAACAAAACAGTACTGAAGATCAGTTGAAAATGGTCCAGTGACGTGGCAGCAGGAGAGGTGGAGAAAGCAGGGAAAACTGAATATTCTTTTTTTTCTCCCAGAAAAGGTTTGAAACTGAAGCACCCAGAGGGTCTGTGGGAAGTGGGGGTGTAAGGAGTTAAATCTTCTCCTGCCTCTGGCATTTCCATTTATTTGTCCAAGCCCAGAGCCCCTGAGGGTCTGCAGGGCTGTGGTTACAAAGTCAGCCATGAGTGTTTGCAGGGCTCTGGCACTGCCACTGTAGGAGCCTCTGTACAAGAAACAGCCTTCCCTCCCTGGGTCAGGACAGATCATCTTCTCCTTAAAGCCAAGCCAGCTTTGGATCCTGGGCCCAGGAACATCGTACAGCAGAGTCAGAACAAAGAAATGGCAGGAGCCAGAAGGATAGAGGCCAGCAATGTGTCACTTTGGGAGTTTTTGGTTCCAACAGAAGGTAGCAAGAGGGGAGAGCCCTGGGAGATTGAGCTGACCCCAGCAAAGCCCAGTGTCCACAGTCAGCAGACAAGGAAAGGACAGGGGAATTGTTTATATTGTAAAACCACAGCTCTGGATGTGAGAGGGTGAAAGGCCTGCAGCTAATATGGGAGAAATTTGAGATTCAGTAGATGCTGCTGCAGCACAGACACCTTACAGTGCTTTTCTGACAGAAAACAAGGTCTCTCATCCATCACTTCCAACTTGCAGAAAGTATCAGTGTTAACACGCTCAAATGCTCCACGAAGTCCCATGGAAACAGGTCACAATTTTCTTGTCAGATCATACCTAAAAGGCATTATACATATATTTATTTCCATCTGTTATATAGACTTCATCACCATAGTAACTTATCCTTCTGTTAATGCCACACAATATCTTCCTGTATTCCAGAGAGGCAAAATACAGTCTTCTGTTGTCAGCACTCAAGGTTACTGCACCATTTTCACAAGTGATTTCAAGAGCTCACCATGGCTTGCCAAATTCTGCTGCCTGCTGAGTACTTTGGCCTGGGGCAGGAGCAGGAAGAGGAGCTCCCCTGCAACAGGGCATCGGAAATAACTGGAGCACAGAAAAGAGCACTATTAATCCTTGCATTCTCTGCCATCTCTTGCCAAATCAACTGCTCTGAATATTGGAATTTTTTCTAATCCTTAAACTAAAAAAAAAAAAAAAAAAAGCAAGAGAGAGAATCTGAGTCCAAAGAGGCTGCAGACACCAGTTGCTGCATATAATCACTGAAAGCTGTAGTGTTGTGAATATATTTTTGATTATATTTCAGTTCTTCATTATTAAAAATGGGCTGCAGTTGATTCATAGTTTTGCTGCAATCAGCTGAAACTCAATTACCATCCAGTACAAACCACTCCTGAGGCAGATCTCAGGCTGCCAGGAAGAAATACCACTGTATTTCCAACGTGCTCCTTTCCCTGGTGGCAAACACAGCTCATTTGTTTAGGTAGTTTGGGAATTTTCTACAAACCTTTGTACTAACAAAACCACTACATAGCGGAGCTGGATTTTTCTTCTCAGGGAACTTTAATTTGATGTTGACCATGGCACTATATTCCAGCATCACCAGAGCACAAATCTTTCCATGGCAGGAGGGAACTTGCCCCTGGGATCTTGCAGAACCACCCACACGGCCCTGCCCACACCCTCCTGCCCCCCACCGATCCAAATCCTCATCTCTCCTGGCTTTCTTTCCTCCTTCAAGTCAAACCTGTTCTCACAAGCCCACCAGTCCTCATTAGACACACCATGGGGGATCAGCAGGTTGGGGAACGACGTTTATATTTTTGCCAGACTTTCAGCATGAGCAGCAGGGGCAATAATGGCCTGTCACTCTTCCCGTCCCTTTTCCCTTTCCCTCCCTCCCTCCAACCTGTCACTTTGCTTTGGAATTGCCCACGCAAAGAACTAGGAAATTACTTTCATTTTCCCTGAATATTAGACAATTTCTCTGTGCTTGTATCTTTGGTGGATTATTCCTACAGTTACAGCCCAAAAGGGTGTTGGTGAAGTTTTACGAAGAGTGTCGCAGGAATCCACAAATTATTACACCAGTGCTGTGTTCTACCTCTAATTATAGGCAATTTGCATCCACTGCATTTATATATTTATGCCAAAATGCAGGTTAAGAAAGAAGATAGATTTGTGCATCAGCTCAAGTTCAGGACGCAGCATAGAGTAGCACAGGGAAGAGGGAACAGCAGAACAGGTTTATTAGGAAGGGGGCAGGAGAGAAATAGAGCCACAGTCTTCATGTTCCTGTCCTTCTTCAGAGGTTGTCAGTGAAATCATATCTCCATTGGCAACATCACAATCGTCTCCACAGCAACAAATGTGATGCTGCAGAACACTGAAATGTCTATTTTTAAAAAGGTAGGAGGAAAACACAAATGTGGAGCATGTAGGGGTTGAACAGCCACACAAGTCTAATGACTATAATGGGAGGTGCATAAAAATACTCCCTGAAAGAGAAGCTGAGCAAAATCAGCTTCTGAAAATTTCTTCAGGAGTAACATCTCCTGGAACCCTTCGACATCTCATGGGTGAAGACAGCGAAGTCACAGAGGCAGCAGAATTCCCCCCGAGCTGGTATCCCTGTCTCTCTGCTGGGATGCTCCCCAGCCCATGGAGCCAAGTGAGGCAGGTGCCAGGAGAGGTTCTGCACAGCCATGAAGGAGATCCCCATGTGAGGTTACAAAAACCTCTTCAGGTTAGCAGTTCTTGGAAATGTTTCTGACATTTTGGACTGAAATCTTAAAGAAGAACTCCTCAAATGCAAGGATGTGTGAATCCAAAATCTCATTGACTGGCCTTGTCCTAAACCTTTCTGTTTAGGTCAGGATTCTTGAGCGACCGAGATCACCTTCTCCTTAGCAGAGAGTGGAATACTTGAGAGAAACGCCCCCCTCTATCCATCCTTGAGGAAACAGTCTTGGTTTAAAACATGAGCTGCAAGGACCATGGTTGTAGTGGTCATTAAGGCTGTAATGCACTGAATTCTTCCATTTCTGAGACAATTCTCTTGAGGAGAATTTTTGTCACAGGATGCAGTAGAGCTTCCCAGAAAAGGGGGGAGATGGATGGACCCTCTTCTCCTCCTTTCTCCCCTCTGCCACTCCTGGACTCTAAATAACACCCTGTCTCGTGCATGAAGAAAGCAATGTAACCCTGATAGCCAGGAGGTTTGTTGCCGGGTAGCACAGATCCTTCATACACTGACAGCCTGTACTAAGATATCAGGAAAAGGTCCTTCACCCAGAGGGTGGTCAGACACTGAACAGGTTCCCAAGGGAGTGGTCACAGCCCCAAGGCTGCCAGGGCTCCAGGAGTGTTTGGACAATGCTCTCAGGGACAGGGTGGGATTGTTGGGGTGTCCTGTGCAGGGCCAGGAGTTGGACTGGATGATCCTTGTGGGTCCCTTCCAGCTCAGAAGATTCCATGATTCTGTGATACTTACCAAAGACCCCAAAATAAGAGTGTGGAGTAAGAACAGATTTGGACAAATGAACCATGCTGACCTGTGGTGCCTCCAAATCCCTTCTGACCAACACTGCTACTGCCCACCTTGATGAATTACAAATTGTAATCAAATTTGTGCAAAACAGAACTCTAAAAGGATGAAAAGGCTAAGTTTAAACTTCATATAGGAAGTATAGTGCGGTAAATATTTTTAATTGGTTCTGTGAGTTATGTTCTATGCAGCTTTTGCTGTGCACTGGGTATGTTTGGAGATCAGTAGTTTATCACTGGAGCTGGCTGATGGTTTCCACTGAATGCACACTAACAAGAACCAGGATATGAGAGTACCATAAATAGTGTAGAATAGATAGGAATACTTTTCACTGCACAAATAATATATCCTTCTTCAAAATGAGTCTCTCTCCTCTGGAATGACAACAGAATTTGATTGTCTTCAGTCTATTTGGGAAAAAACCCAACCCTCAGAAAATGCCAGTTTCTCAAAAAAACAGAGCAATGTATCAATTTTTGTAAAAGTATCACCTGGAAACATTTTACACCCTGGGAGGACTTTCAGAGAATACAGGATGTGGGAAATGTTTGCTCTGCAGGCCAGGGGTGTCTGGACACAGATCTAGATTCCTTTTTGCTCTAGATCAACCTAGAGGAGTGCCCATGCTCTGGAAAGAGCAGGTGGGCCTTCCTCAAAGCTTTGGAGGGATTTCAGCCTCACCTCCAGCACAGCTCAAATATTTTTTTAAGCCACAGCGAAAATATTTTGTCAGGACGGGAAATCGATTTCCTTCCCAACTCTGTTTTTAAGCAGCAAGTCAGAACAAACCCACCTACTGTTTCCTTCATGCTCTTAGAGGTTTCTCTTCCTCTGCCTCTTCTAATAATCGAAATTCAGATTGCATGGCAGGTGAGGCAATGGCACAGGACTGCTCTGCTCTCTGCAACAGCACATCCAGCTGCCTGCAGGGAGAGAGCAGGGCAGTAGCAAAGCTCAACCAGCCCTGGTCCCTCTCATGGTGATTCCAGAAGGCCATGAATCCCACCCAAACCAGGCCCACGGGCACCAAAGTGGATGTCTGGCTGTGGCCCATCCACACTAGAGGGATCTCTCTGCATTCAGAGCTGGGCATTAAATTTTGAAAAAAATCTGATCCCAAATTGTCACATCTCTATGAACTAGGAAGAAAAAAAAAAATCTATCTAAGAAAGCCAGGTTTGGGGAACAAAGTTGAGCCTTGACCTTCAGGTGACACCAGTGGAAGCCCAGGAAGTTGTTAAATGTGCCTAAATTCCTGTAGAAGGAAAGATGAATTCTCTCTGCAAAATATTTTCAATAACTCTTAAATGCCAGAAGAATGAAACTACTCTGCTGAAAACCAAGGTACTCTTAGCATTTCTCTCATTTCTGTGTTTATAACATCGCACTTTCAGGTAGAGCTGATTCTCCCTTCCTGACAATAGATATTTAGAGGTCTACATTCCTCCCAGTGACATAACTTTATCTCTTATTTTTCTGTTGATAACAGAACATTAGCACACACCAGTGCAATTAATATTTTACTATTTTCCTATCTCATAAAATATAGAAATTTAAATCACCAAGGAATTAGAGGAATGAAAGGAGCATTATGTTAAAACAGCTACACAATGTGGTTTGCCTCATGTAATGGGACATTTTTAATGCAGTTTTACACAGCAGCCTTTCATCATTTACATTTGCCTCTGGCTTAATAAACTGTGTCATTCTGTTTAGGTTTGCTACAGTTGGATATAAATGGTTCCCAGGCAGCATCCTCAGGAATCACACCTGGAACATGGCAATTGGCAACCAGCATTTTCATACATCGCTTGTGTGCTTCTGCCTCTCAGCCTTAAGGGTTAATATTTTATTTAGGAGGATGCCAAGCACTTCCATTAAACTTGATGGCCAGCCATGATACCAGACAATGTAAATGATGGAAGGTCTGAGCCTCCTCACTTGGAATAACATTTTGTTCCAGGAGTCATCACACTGGTGAGGATACACACGCCCTCCTCCTGGGTCCTGGAGGAGATAAAACAGGGTCTCTGACATCTATTTTGTTGTTACTAAAACATCTAAATGTCCTTCTCTATGAAGATAATGAAGTTAAAGGCTCCAACAGGGCTGGGAACTCACCCCCAGCGTTCCAGGGGTTTTGGGTATGGACAGGAAAGAGCAGAGACACGTTCCAGGAGATGGTTCATCATGGAAGTCACGTTTCCCAGTGAACCTTTTCCTCTGTGCAGGACCCTCCATGGGCTGAGGAAGTGCCCCCCAAACAGCAAAGTTTGGATGCCTGTACAGAGCAGCATCTCCTGGAGACTCAGGAGCTCAGCCTACGCTCAGATCAGTTGACTCAACGTGTATTTTTAAGTCTACAACCACGGTAAGATTTCGCAAGACATATTTTCTGTACATATTAGGGAGCTGTCAGGAAAGAGCCACTTTCACGTTGCAGCTGCCCCTGGGGACGTTGGAGCTGTCGGAAGTGCCAGGTCTGGGAGTGGGGAGCATGGGAACGCTGCGTAGGGCCCATCTCAAACCCTTCTCTGACCATTTCAGGGCAGTGTCTCCGGTGCTTCTCAGCACACGTGGACAGATCTGCAGCACAGCAGCTGAGGCAAGGTTGTGATATGTGTGAGGGCACAGGGATAGCTCACAGCCCCAGGAACAGGAAGGGAAGGAAGCATCCTGGGGCTTCATGGAGCCCAGGGTGCAGCAGGGAAGTTTCAGTAGGAACAGGCAGGACTCTTCCCAGGGGCATCACTCAGTGACACCAATGGGGCAGTGAGGACTAAACAAACACTGTTTTTCCCAACCTGCAAGTGAGAAAAATATGTTTATACACATTTTTACATGGCAGTCTGGCTTCCCTCTCTTCTTCAAATCAGGAGGCATTTAAAGAGACACCAGGAGCTTCATGCCATGGGCCCATCTGAATTCTGTGGAGCTCAAGGTGCTTCCTAGACCTGAGCACCCTGTGTGACACCTGAGCAGCACCTCAGTGCTGCAGAGACACAAACCACAGGCACAGGCAGGTCATGCTCTTCTAACAGGGGAACAGCAAGTCAACAGTAGTCAGAAAATGAAGACAGATGCCTTGACAACCTCTGTTTTCCAGTGTAAACATGACTCCAAGAGCATACAGGGAGTATTAGATTTAGCACCCAATAAAACGAGAATAAACATTATGGGGATTTCTTTAAAAATCACCTTTCGCAGGCATTTTTATGCAGGCACAGTTTCTGATGTATAGAAAATGTTCACTTTATGGGAGAGATTGCAAGCACAGAGATCTCTGATCTCTTTCATTATTTTTCATTAAAAATCAGGAGTTGTGCAGGGTTGAAAGTTCTCCAAGATTTTATTAAATTGGGCAGCACCAGCAGAGAAATAACAAATATGTTCGCAGGGATAAAGTTTTGCTCTCAGTATAGCCTTCACACTTTCAATGCTGGGTTTCCATTCTTTCCCTCTGGCACTTTCTGGCTCTTGTTCATTTTGATGTTTATAGTCTTAATTTAAATCTAGATACAGTGTAATCTTTGCTATGCCATATCATATAAACATCTTGTTTGGAAGCTGCTTTTTTTCATAGGCATGCCAAGGAATGCCTTTCATAAAATTCTACCTGAAATGTTCTCTACTCTTAAATAACAGAATTACAAAGTCAGCATAATGGTAGCAAAAGAATGTGAGAGTGAGAAAGCAAAAAAGGAAATTAAACAGGTAATAAAAGAGATTTTCAGATGAGATTTGGAATCAAAAGTAGTACCAGGAAGGCATTTCAATGGAAGGGAATTGCAGAGGAAAAGGTTCTAGTATAAATCTTACAGTAGAATAGAGTGTGCAGGCAAAAATTCACAAGTTATACAGAAAAGCAGCAGGGTCAAGGTAATTTGGGGATGAAAGAACTGCCTAGAGAAGGATGTGGTTGCACCCTATGGCATGTCCATAATGGAAGGGGCATGAGAAGTGTGTGGAGAAAGGCAAGAGTTCACCATTAGGCACCAATACTCGTTGGCAATGTCCTTAGGCACAACTAAGTCCCCATCCAGGACGTCATGGAGCTGGGAATTTGGGACAGAAGGATGTTCAGGCTCTGAGCACCACTGGCAAAGCAAAGAAGTCAAGAATGGGCAGCCAGTAAAACTGTGCTGTCAGACTAATCACCCTCAGAAGGAGATTACACTGTACTCAGCAACTGCATGGATGGCTCCCATTCACAGCAAACCTCATTTAATTCCAAATAGTTATGAAAGATAAATCCCAGCTGCAGTGTTAACACATGCACAGCCTATCAAGGTATGAGAGGGAGTAGGCCAGAAAAAACACAGTACTTGTGTAACACTTCCACTCCTGCAATCATTGCGGTTAATCCCCAAGTCCCTTAATCAAAACTCATCAAGAAAACAGAGTTGATGAAATCAGAAGAAATATTGCTTGAATAACTCTTGAGATGGGATTGGAGATTTTTGTAGCTCTACATTATTAAAAATGATGGGCAAATCCTGATCAGATTCTAATAACATCAGGTATAATAATCCACATGGTTTTAGTGGCTCCCTTTATGCATTTTAACTACAAAAGCACTGATTATCGTAACCTGTCAATCTCAAGCAGGTTTGGAAAACCCATTGAAACACAAAGCAATTCATTAAGCCTGCAAGATATCAACAGAAATCAGCAAAGCAATATTTTTGAATTGCCCTCATCAACATTTTCTAAAACAAAAAGAACTCCAAAACGTAACACACAATTTGAAACTGTGATTTGACCAGCAAAACGACAAGTGTAATCAGCAAGACCTTCACTAGACTTTCAGGTAAACAGAAGAGCACCCAGGTTAAAGAAGAGGTAGAGAAAGTTTAAAATTTTTTTTTCTTTCTTGAAGATTTGATACAAAATCCACAACAGCCTCCTGCTGTCTGTCTTCACAGGGTTTGTCAGGAGCTAAATCATGTACTTTCCAACATAACACTACAAGAAATACTGTGATAAATCCATTCTATGTCAGCATTTATGCATTATATCCATGATTTGAAATTATAAAATATCCCTAATGCAGTATTTTATTGCTTTTATAGATCAAATTTAAAGTGATGTTACATTTCTGGTAACCTACTGCACAAGATCTTGTATTAGACACACCTGTTCCTGTGCACAACGCAATGTACTCCTACCACAGACCACAACAAACACTTCCAAAAATTTCCCCAATGCCTGGAGTTTTCGTCCTGCTTTTCTGAAGACTGCCCTATTGTGGTTGTTCCCTTTCCAGAGCAACAATAACTTGCAGTGCTCTAGAATTGCATTTTTCACATTAAACTCAATCCAGAGACAAACTTGTGTCATGAGGATGGAGATTTCAAAGCCATGGAAATCCAGGCACTTCTGAAAAGCTTGGACTTCAAATACTCCTATTTTTCCAGCATGTCCCAGGATTAGTGAAGGTTCATTACAGGATGGAGCTGCTGAGCACAGCTCTGGTGGGAGCTCTGCTCTGGAACATTCACAATTAATCCTCGTATGTGCTGCTTGAGGTCCCTCCAGCTGCATTTCCACAGTCACATCATATATGTGTGAATTGAAATAAATACATTTCCTTTATTTGTTTAGAACAGGGGCACTAAATGATCCAGTCCTTATAAAAAACAACTTCTAAGGACTTTAAAGATTAAAAATTCCTACAATGGAAGAGGAAAATGGACACGAGCACCTACAGAATCTTCGTGGGGACAGACTTTACTGAGTTGTATGAATTTTCTGCTTCCAGATGCATTGAGAGCACAGGTTTTACTGTGTTCAGAGAATCTTCACTTCCAGCCTGGGTAGGAATCGGGGTTTACAGAGAAATGTGGAAATAATTAAAGTAGGGGAAAAAGCTACTCATGTTTTAATTCCATGCTTAGGTTCATTTGGAGTTTAAGATGAAGGGATGAGTCATCAGTCCTTATTTTATTCAAACCCAGCCCCTGGAGAGTGTTGGATTACACAAAGTTACAGTCTGTGCTCTGGCAAGAACCAGTTCTATATATTTTGCCATTTTCCTGATCCCTCATATTTGAAAATGAGCCTAGAACCCAGCAGCCCAAAGCCAAGCTTGTGTCCTACAAAGCCCCTGCCCTCCCTCCCCTGGGCTGCCGTGGCCAGTAACACCCTGCCAAAAGAACAGGCCCTCAGGGGCTCCCAACACTGTCTGGGACACAAAGGACTGTGCCGGGCTGCTCACAGGAGCTGAGGCTTTAGGGTTATTGGTTGTGACAACTTAGAGGAAGCACTTTCAGAAACACTTGACGTGAAAAGAAAGAGCTGTTTGTCTGTCTCCCCAGTCCCCCTCCCCTCCCTTGGGGATGCCAGTACCTCAGGGTAGAGAGAAAACTGTTGGATGTTGCTTATAACAGGATTAACCACAACTTCTGAAGTTCAGAGAGTGACCTTTCCTAGAATCCATGGTTTTCTGACAAAAACACTTGTAAATTAGAAGGGGCTTGTCTGTGTTTAAATGTTTTGGTAAGGTCTAGGTTCAGTACTACAGCATCAGGACGTGTTAGGGTTGTTCTTTCCAGCCTTCCCTCAGGTTGCTCTGACAGAAGACTGGATAGGAACTGGTGGGCTCCTGCCTGTGCCTGTCCTTAGGACACCAAGCAGGTGCCTGGGAGCAGGGACACCCTGCTGAGGACTAGGGTGGCCCAGTCCTTATCTCATTTGCAACCCCTTTTAGCCAGATTATGCTCAGTTCCAGCTGCTCCCCAGAAAACACAAGGAATTATACCAAGACAAATCCTCAGCTATTGGAAGTAGCTCAAAAGAAGAGAGACTGAGGTGTCCTTTCCATTCAGATCCACAGGCTTCAAAAATCCCCTCAGAAATGTGTCTTTTCTATCATATCGTCAGATTTAGCAGTGGAAAACAGGATTTCCAAAATGAGAAACAATTTGTTTCATCATTAGAAACTTCTTTGTCAGTTTGCCCAGACCACCTCATAGAATCTATGAGCACTTTATATCCATCAACACACATTTAACTGCCAGCCCCAGACAGGCTTTCCATCTTACAGACTATTAGCCCTCTGCAGTGAAGCATAAGCCTGGTTTGACTCATGAACCTATTGGGGTTTAGAGTTTGTTTGTTGGGTTGGTTGTTTTCCCCCTGCTCTCTCTTTTCACTCTCTTCCTCCAGCAGAGTTGAGAATAAAGTGATTTTTACAGGAGCCTCAACTTCAGGGAGTAAAGGCCTGGCCACATCTTACCACCAAGTCAGACATCTAATCCCGGGCTGGCAGTGAGCCTGAACTCCCTCTGCATTCCAAAAAGGAAAATCAGCACTTTGAAAGGGCAATTCATCTTTTCCCAAGACAGGCAGATGGATCACGATCACCCTATGGAGGCTTAACTTCCCTGCATGGTCTACAGAGGGAACTCAAACCCAGCTTAGCTGGGCCAGCCTGTGCCTGGATGGTGCTGGGGGAGCTGAGTGAGTATTCCACACACAGCTCCATCACTGCACAAATCCATCTGGATCTTGTGGTCCCCAAAAATGCATAATGAACGTGAACATTTCAGGCAATACTTGTAAATCTTCCTTCACTATACGGCACCTGAGGCGCGGTCTGAAAAACACTCTTGAAATCAAACTCCCTTTGGCAGGAGATAAGAGAAAGGGTTACCTCATGTGCTACCTGCAAATCAAGGAACCAACTAGTCATTTGTGTTGGCAATTGAATGGGACAAAATAGATCAGCATATACATAATTTTTGGATGAATAATTCTGCACCTAAAATCCAAAAAGAACATTTTTTAAAAATGAGAGAGAAGCAAGTGAAGGCATTCGGAGCACCCAGGAAATGCATGAGAAGGTCCTGAGGTCTTGGGTCTCAGGAGACATTTTGTTTTATTTAAACACTGGAATTCTTTTTAATTGGCCATGCGTCTTAGTTTTCAAACACTGTGTAATCTAAACCCAAGTAGCACCAATAACAAGCACTACAAGAGTCAACTGGATCCCGTCCAGACCACAATCAGTATAATGAAGTTTAGCAAGGACAGGAGTCTGAATCACCCTCCAGGAGAGGCCACTCACTTGGTAGCCCAGATACAGGAACAGCAATTTTCACTTGAGCAAGAAACAGATGAGAAAGAAGCCACATATTTCAGAGATGAAAGTTGGATTTACGATTAGAAGATATAAAAGCAAATACAAGTTCAAAGGAGATTGAATGTTCAGGACTCTTGAATGAGTCATATGCCAAAAAGAGTCCAGTCTAGGGAGGGTGTAGGATGAGGTGCAGCATTGCTGATTTCTGCATCTTCAGCACTGTCAACAATTCCACTGCTGCTCAAGACTCAAATGTGGTCTATAAACCCAAGAAGACCCAAAGGCTGTCGATACATGTCTTGTTACTTCGGAGAAGTCTAAGTTCACCTCTTCTAGAACTGTACCTTTCCATCTGCCCAACTGAACTGGATAAATCAGTATAGATCTGATGACGCTTCATCTGCATCATCATCCCTGTACAGACTGAATTCCTTTAAAGCTCAGCAAGTCAAATATTAAATACAATATTCATCACAGCCATTATGTGCCAGCACCAGTTCCATTCCTTGGTGCACCACAGGGCCACTGGGCAGGATGTTTCAAATTAGTCAGTGCTGTGGTTTTTTGTTCCTCTGATGAATGACATTTGCATGCTGTGGAGGAATCCAGCTCAGCTCCCACTGTGTCACATTCATTTCTCCAGTAGAAATCAAGCATGCTGCCAAACCCTGTCCCGTGGCCCTCTCTCACTCTATTTGTCAGGTAAAATTCCAGGAAATTGGGACTTTTCCTGACTAAGCACTTCGTTCTCTGACCCTTTAATAGGATACGCAAGAATTACACGAGCAATGTAATTTACTACTGACACTTTTCTGCAAACAATTCCACACACAGTTCTGCTGCCCATCTCAGTGTGAATTCAGCAGCGAGCAGTGTAACAAGGGTGTGAGCCCTCTGGGAGCTCTGAGCACAAATATTTCAGCCAGACTCCTTCTTTGGCTTTTGACCAGTCACTTGAAGAACTTCAGTGTCTCTACCTGTGGCATGGGAGATGAGGAAAGCTTTGTCCTGTCTGCACAGCAGTTTAAAAAGTAAAAATAATGAATGGCATAGCACCCAGCCAGGAATTAGCAGTACATTTAGAAGCACCAACAGAAAGGACTTCATTTAGAAATGAGGAAAAACATAAGAGATGAAAGGATGTCTTCTAAGGGAAACAGTGAAATGCCCTCCAAATGGAGTGCATGTATGAAAGGAAGGCATGTTTCCAGTGCTATAAATACATATTGAAAATAAATATTATATATATTAATATATTAAAATATATTAAAAAGAAGTTCAAATACATATATAACCCAGTTGTGTACAAATACACAAATAGAGTTACAACCTGAGGAGCCAAAAGCAGTTTCTTTTTTGGATGAAAAGGGGGCAAATCATGCAGGAAGGTGGGATAGACATGAGATTGGACTAATACTGCCTCTGTTTCCCAAAAGCTTTGTGAATATATAAGTATATAAACCCCCAACTTTTACCCATGTCATAAGTTCTCACAACAATTGTCCTTAAATGCAAAATTTGGGTTTCATCTTCAAAATGAATGAGGAAAGAAAACCAAATACATCAATGACATATGGAACAGGATCCATTTCACTCTAAAGCCCAGATATGTCCCAGATAGAGCAACAAAAAGAGAAGAGACAAAGTTTTAGGAAGCAATCCTGCCATGACAATCTCTTCACCAATGCCTTTATGGCCCTTCCCAGGCTACAGGGGGATGTAGATTGTGGCAACATCTCCCCATGGGCAATGCTTACTTTTTCCAGGCCAGGAATTCACCATCCCTCATCTTATCTCACACCTCTGCTGCTCTTCATTGCCCACCTTGATACAACCATCCCCTAAACCAGAGAGGTTTTAGTGAGCAAACCACTCATATACCACTTCAGATATTTCCCAAAGCCTGAGGTGCCAAGGAATTCACTTTTCTCCAGAGCAGAGATGTCAGTGCCCTCCAGAGTGCTCTGACCACTGCAACTGCCTGAGCTGGTTGCACAAAGACACACACACAGGCACCAGCTGAGGTGGTAAAAACAGTTGCTTTTTGGCAGAAAAGATGCCAAATCATGCAGGAGGATGAGAAGAATTTAACATCAGAATAACACTACCTCTGCTTCCCAACAGCCTTCTTAATTCAGAAATATTCAAGCATGAGAAAGGACATCTAGAAACTCCATAATCTGTCTTAATCTGGCCCTTTACTGAGAAGAAAAAAGGTATTAATTAAAATATATCTACAGAAAGCCCCAAGAAGCTGCATTTTAGAAGTAGACCTTTAAGTATGCTGTCGAGAAGAGACAGGCAGGCAAAGCCCATGGAAAGAGGGGTTAAAACTACAGGTTGAGGAAAAAGGATTGCAGTGGTCCTTTTCCTGGCTGACTCAGGGCCTCAGCCAAGTCACTCCATTTTAGGAAAAAGAGGAGAATGTTTAGCTGTTTTAGAGGAACACTGTCAACATTTTCAAAGCACATCACAGAGGGTAACACAGAAGGAGCTGCACAAGGATAAAAGTAGCAGTGTTCAATTCTCTGTCATCAGTAATACCATAATTCCTCTTCCTAAAAGGCCAGTGTGTTTGGGGGGTTTTCTGTTCCAAATTCCATAAGGCAAGAGAATCTTCAGAACAAAATGAAGGCTTTAAAAATCATGGCCTGTTTAATCCAATCATTTAATCAAGTTAGAGGAAGCAGAAGAGTAGCAAAATGAGGAACAAAAGGCTGAGAAAGAATGAAGACATTAAAATAAAAAAAAAAAAAAAAGACTCATACCCTGATTGTGGCTTTTCTCAGCTTGGAGAGCAGCTGATTTCTATGTGTCCTGAGCCCTGACCTTTTTAAAAGTAGTGTCATCACTGATGCTCCACTGCAGATGAAGGCTGTGCTCCATGGAGTGTATCCCAGCAGCTCCTCATCACTCATCCCTTCCAGCTCAGCAGCACAGACAGCCCAGAGCATCAATCCACAGTGACATTTGGATTCCAATTTTATATCATTGCATTAAAAGCCCAAGAGCTGATCTTGCAGCATTGTCCTTCCCTGTGAAGCCCATTTAGGAGATTCCTAGATGCCTTTTAAAACAAAGCTATGAGGAGAGCTCTCATAATTACAAGAGACTAACCACTTTGAGGGGTAATTTGTGGTGGCTCTTGGTGGACACTTGCTGCTCTCACCTGTATTTCTGGGTCTTTTGAAGCTTCTGTTGAATAAGAATTTTAACTGCTCCGTAGCAGAGGCTCAGCCCTCTCAGCCTACATGAAAGCTGGCAATTACACAGCTGCAGACAACACAAAAAGCCTTTAAGAAAACTGCACATTTACTACTTTAATAACACCTCTGCCTTCTCTCTGCTTGGCACACCAGGTGCAGTTTGAAAGGCTCAGATCCTGCAGGGGAGCGACAAGGGAAGGGAGAACAATTCCACCCAGGATCCTGCAGAGTGAGGTGAGTGTGTCAGGGCTGTTCCCCTTCCCCAGCCACCTCCTGAAATTCCTTCTCTTCTCCCAGAGCTCCAATCACCTGAAGCCAGCACTGCAGGAGCCCCACGAATCGTGCACATGTTCCTGCAGCACTGACCTTCTGTGCAGCTCCTGTTAATTAACAGGATTTGCATTTACATTGGGCATAACTCCACTACACACTTTGTTCCATCCCCAGGGGCCCCGTGTAATTTCCTGGTTGGAGGGGACAGAGGGGGATATTAATGTCCATTTAGCTGGGTGAGACAATTCAGGGGCAGGGTGGCACTTCTGTCAGCCCAGGGACATGGCTGTGGTTATCCTGCCATCCCTCTTCCCAGCAGTGCAAAAAGCAGTGGTCCAAATATTTAGGGTTTCAACTTTTTTCCCCCCTTTCTACCTTATCCTCTTTTCCTTACATCTTCCCTCTAAACATGCCCATTCCCTCTTCCTTCCCACTGTTTTTACAACAACACATTGAACATGAAATATTCCCATGATGTTGCACTACCCCATTTTCTTTCTGTTCACCACATCATTTAGCAGAGACAGTCCTGCTCTGACTTCAGTTTGAAATCAGAAGCACAGTAAAACAGGAATTAAATTTAATGTTTATAGAGGTCCTTGCTGTTAGACAGTCACTATTTTTGAGGTCATAGAGTCATAGAATGGTTAGGGTTGGAAGGGACCTTAAGGATCGTCTAATTCCAACCCCCAAATATCTTCTTTCCCTTTATTCTTCCACTTGACTGAGAACCTTTAAATTGCTTAATTCTTCAGCACTGGACATAGCTTTACCCTTGAACAGAAGAGTATTTTCTTCTGCTCAGCTTGAAAGTTAGTTTTAACTGATTAACTCAGACATGCTCCAGAAAGATTTTCTTCTAATTCAATTTTTAAATGAAGAACATTGTGTTCACATTAGGAAGAGCAATAAGGGGGGAGGGAAAAGGGTTGATTTCTCAATAATTATTAAAAAGACCAGAATTTCAATTAAATTCATGAACAGGAAGGGTAAGGGAATCCAATTATATCAACTCTTGCTTCCATCAGATGCTCCATGGGAATAAAGATGATCACATGTGTGAGTAGAAACTGCAATATGAGATCCCACATTAAGATATTGGCTCTGAACTGCAGTAAGAAGCTTTGATTTTTCTGCCACTTTCCCTGACAAGGGATGCACTTCTCTCCCCTAATTCACACAAAATCAGTATTTATCACCAAGGTTTCCTTTGGGTTAAGAGATACCAAGAACCCATTACAAGCACCTTATTCTGTATCCTCCCAGTGTGTGTTAAAGATTTGTGAATTTGCCATCAGCTCAGCTGGATTGTGATTAGTGGAAGCAGAATTGTGCCAGCCACTCTATAAATGGAATTTTCAGGACAGAAAAAAAGCAAAAACTAAAAAACCAAACCAACAACTAAATATATGCTGTTCAACAGGATGAGAGATGGAGAAAATTCTCGACTGTCAGAACAACTGTAGTTGTGAGGAGAAAAAGGATGTGTGTGTGTCCAGTGTTCATTGATTCAAAAAAAAAAAAAAAGAGAAGAAAATAAATATTTCCCTTTAATATTTGTCTCATTGCAGGGATTTCATCTCACTGCCACAATCTGGGAATGACACGTGAGTTGGAAGGCTCTGCCTGTTGCAGGAGGGGATGGGCACAGCACCACACAATCCCTGTGCAGTGATATTTCCCTTAATATCCAACCCAGGCAAGCAGAAAAGGCCAAACTAAAAGTACTTCTAGAAAATGAAAGGGGTGAAGTTTAAGAGGTTCTAGCTCAAGAATCAGCTGCAAAATAAATTTATAAGGCCAGTTTTCTGCAGCTTTGCACCTTTGTATTGTCACAGACACTCTCATGCATCCATAAAGATGTACTCAAACACTTGTAAATCACAACAGCACTTGGGAAACACTGAAAAAACCTCTTCTGGGGTACAAATATATGAATTGGGACTCATTATCACCCACCTGGTCTGCTCTACATCCTTTGTTGCTGTTTTCCTGCAGAAAGGCAATTTCATCAAGGGAATAACCAGCAAAAAAAAAATCTCTGGTACAATATTAGGAGTATAAAATCCCTTATTTTGGCTAAATAGTCCTGCCCCAAAAGGCAATATTTTTAATAAAGGGAACCTCTCCAAACGTGATGATTTACTGATGCTGCTGCTTTACTGGATCTGGGAGTTTCTACACAAGATGACAGGCAAACCTGATCAAATTTTCTGAGGTATTTAAAAGCACGCTATTCAATTCTCAGGTGCTAAAATAGCATCGCTATTAAAGTCTAAATGCGAGAACACCAAGAATAACCTTTTTCTGCAGGAAAACATAGAAGAATATTAACTAGACAGAATTGGTTCACACTGGAATTTTACCATGTTAAGATTGATGCTCTGTGCAAAAACAACCACACAGATACTTCATTTGCAAGAGCCATTTTCTACACAGATAAAATGGACACATTTAGTTTGGAAATGGAATGTTTTGAATGTCACATTTCTAATATGATGGAAACTTTTATTCACCCTTTATTCATAAACAAGCTGAGCAACTTTCTGAGAATCTTGCTACACTGAAATAATAGTGCAATTATATTTAATTTATGATGGAAGCCAAAAAAGCTACTTTCACTCCTTGAATTTCCAGTACTTCTGTTAACTCGCTGTAAGCCAGCCCACAGAGTGACAGGCTTGGCTTTCCTCTGTTTTTCTCTTGTTTCAGAAAGCAACATAACCAACCAACTAAACTCTGGTATCAAAGCTCATCCAGGCTGTGACAGCAGTGACACGTGTCAGCACTGACTGGAAAAGAAAAGCCATTGACCACAGAAAACAAAATATGGGGTTTTTTCCCCAAAAGGAAATATTTGCTTCTTCATAAGGGCAGGTCATTTTATATAAAAAAAAGGGAGAAAATTATTCATATTGTTTGACACCAAATGAACCCAGGCAGCTGCAACCAGACCTCAATGAAATTTGAAGCATCATTCAGAACATTTTACCTCCAGCCCACTGGGAATAACTGAGCATAAGCAACACGAATAAAGGTGCTCAACATCGCTCCTGTCCTCACTTTAACTCAGGCACAAACTGTCAGTAATGGAGGGGATTTTCCAAAGGACAAGCACACTTCACAGGAAAATATCTAGTTCCAGGGGCTTTTTAGGTTTTAAAATGGATTTTTAGATAAATAATGGCAATGTACAATTACTGTCCTCATTTTCTCACAGAGGTTCTCCCACTGATGCAAGGGCTGAGAAAATAAAGAGAATAGCTGGATGAACGAGTCAGAAATCAGCAGTGGAAGGAAAGGGAGATAGCAAAAAACCATTACCTGACAGCAGAGAGATACAGAGCTCAGCGTTTTTATCAGTGTTTGACTAATGGAACTTCAAAATTAGCCACAGGAGGAAGGGAAGGAGGTCAAGGTGGTGACACTGAAAAGAATGCTTGTGAAAAAACACTGAGCTGCCAGACCCCACTCTTGGCTCTCAGGCACTCAGAAATGCCTGGACTCGGGCACTTTGCTGTTCTCAGTGTCACACTTCACCCAGGGCCTGTTCAAAATTCATAGAAATCAGAACAAAATTCGTGTTGTGCTTTGATACACAAAATGTACACCCAGGGTTTAGTCTCATCTCCCAGAACAGGCAACACTTCTGGTTATTAACTGGTTGGTTGGTTGTTATGCAGCACATCAAGCCCGGGCTCCAGGGAAGCAATCCCACAGGATAACAGTCGTGGGCATCTTTTCAGGAGCCTGGGCACCACTGTGGAGACAGAGCAAGGCAGGTTTTGGTAGGAGGGCAGGTTTTTGCAAGTGAGAAACAAGATTTTCTCTTCTTAAAGCTGTTTCTTAATTCAGCAATTCCTAAAGTCTATCAGTTTAATCCTTCATCCTTCCCTGGCCCTAACCTGGCCCATCCCATACTATTCCTCTTCTTGTCTAACCCCTCTCCCCTGATTTTCAGATGTGGTGACATCAACCTGCCCTCAGCAGCTACTGCAGGAGAGGGAAACCACTTCCCACTGCCCACCTCACTCCTAATGCTTAAACAAAAACACCTTTCTCCTTGGAACACCTGTTTTCCCTTTCTCATTTCTTGTGTTAATATTAAAACAAATATTTAAGAAGCTTGGTCTTAAATGCAGTGTTAACCACAGCAGTATGAAAATTAACAAACAGTCAACTCATTTGTGCCTCTAGTTTTTAAAACAGACACACACTAATGAATTATGCACTGACCAGGCACAGACCCACAACAATTGCAACCTTTAGAAATCCTAGATTTTGCAAAATGAGAAAAGGCCCAAGGTCAGTAGAGGGCAGCCCTGAAACCTTCTGCATCCACTGACCACCATGGTACATGTTCTATGGTCTGAGATCTGGTCCTTAACCAGCAGAGCCAGTGACAACTGACAGGCCTAACTTCAAACCAAACAAAGCCTAATTTTAAACCACATCAACACAAGTGCTGTGATAACACTTCTAAATAACCTCTTAAGCACTACTGTTCCTCTCCTGGGCTCTCCGTCCCTAAATTGGTACGACTGGGGAGTTTAGGATGCTTCTGAAATGCTTTGATGGTCTTTAGTTTTCCATTTTCTTCCCTCACAGAGCTCTTCCCTCTCACTGAGTCAACAGAATAATGAGGAGACTGTTCTTAGGTCTGAAGCTGAGTAAGTGACATTTCTATTCATTATTTATGTGCCTTGAAATTCTCATGAATACCACCACTGATAAACACCTTAGTTCTATCAATTTATGTCTAGATCACCATCACATACAAAGTGTGCTGCAGGTAGCAGCTAAATCCAATATTTATGAAGTGATTTTTCTTTCAATGAATATATAGAAACTCAGTGTGGTTACAACTACAGCTATTCTTTGAAATTCCGAACTGGAGACACATTGAGTAGAAACACATCTCTGTTGGCACTTACACAACAGCTTGAAAACGTCATAATCTTTCAAAAAGGCTCCAGTGGATGTAGTCACGTTGTGCTGTGCAGAATTAGCTCTACCTAAAGGTTTACTTACTCCTTGGAGTAAGTCTGTCTCTTTGAGCAGTGCAGTAGTGCACCAGTCATCACTGTCAGCATCCCCTGGGCTGAGGGCACAGTGACCTCTCCAACAGCCACAGGCAGAGATTTCAGAGGTGACAGCAAAGAGTTTAAGTCCGTGCACAAGTGAGCAGGTGGGTCAGGGGGAGGTTTGTACCAGCTCAGCACAGCAGGAAGTTGGGCAGGTGTCACTTTGGCCATCTGAGAGACCTCCAAGGTCAGCCCGAGGCACAGCTCTGGAACAGCCTGTGCTGGTGTCAAATGCATGGGTAGGTCAAACCTCTAATTGGATTAAACCTTGCTGGAAAGCTTCTCTGGGTTGAACTTCACCTGCTCCTCTCAGACACTGCAATTACAGGGTGTCCATTCACAGCAGTGCCAGACAAAGCCTGAGAAACTCATGCAATTCAGGATTTTTAAAACTTCCAGAAGAAGGTAAGGAAGACAGGGATCTCCATCCTGGATTTTGTTTGACATCCTGGATAACTCCAGCACATTCAGCAAGTTTAGCCACAGAACTTCATGACTTTCATGTCCTTTTTTACAGGACTTTGTTGTAGGTCATTGCAAAAGCACAAGCAAATTGAGATGCCTTGGTAAAATAAAGGGCAGTAACTAGAACTGACACATTTTAGGCTGCAGTTACTGATAAAGAATGATAATGAATGAATGAAATACAACTCTGTTGTACAGATAATATGGGGAAAAAACGGTGCAAAGTTAAATAAACAGCAGCATTTAATGACTGCCTTGACAACAAGCTATACATTTTGCTCAAATCAGACTAGAAATTGTATATGACTGCAGATTAAAAAACAAATTATACGTCTCACTACAGCCTCTGTCAATTCCATGGGTCTGTATAACCCATTTTTTTCTTTCATATTTTAAGAATCATCACAGTTCTTCTGCAGAAGGTTGGAGGTCACAGTGCACTTCAATGAAAATCAGAGAATCACAGAATGGTTTGAGTTGGAAAGGATCTTAAAGCTCATCCAGTTTCACCCCCTGCCATGGGCAGGGACACCTTCCACCAGCCCAGGTTGCTCCAAGCCCCAACCAACCTGGCCTTGGACACTTCCAGGGATGGGGTGGCCACAGCTTCTCTGGGCAACCTGTGCCAGGGCCTCCCCACCCTCACAGGGAGGAATTTCTTCTGTATATCCAACCTAAATTTCCCCTCTCTCAGTTTGAGCCCATTCCTCCTCTCCCTATCGCTACAGTTCCTGACAAAGAGACTGCTCCTCCAGGAACACTTCAAAATTGTCTGCTCACATTGATAAGATTTTTAATTACTCCCCTGCAGGATATTGGCTGCTCTGTTCCAGTCATGTCCGTGTGCCAGTTGTGGAGTCAGTCCAGAACCACCTCTCTATCTCCCCTGGGAGCCCAGGGCACATCCCTGCACTGCCTCACATCACACAGAAACCTAAAAGCCTTTTGGTCCCGGTGAAGGCCCAAAGCCAGGACCTTCCAAACCTGTTGGATACCTTGGGAAGTTTTGACTCACAGCCTTTGATCCAAACAGCATTCGGTGATCCAGCAGCACCATCCATCTAAACCCCACATTGTTCATCCTCTGAATCTGCACGGCCAAAGGAACCTTGTTAATACAGGTGACTAAAATATTTCACAGCAGCTCACACTGAAACTGTGCAAGAGGATTGATGGGATTTTAATGCCAAATCTAATTTGAACGCTGATCCAACCTCAGAAGTGAAGCAAAGGCTGATGCGCATCTGAGTGCCCACAGCTCTTCCCTACAACATCACTGCTCTGCAGTCATTCCCAGTTCCTCCCTGATCCCACCCAGCCAGCAGCAAACAGCAGTGGCCACAAGCAGTTGTGAGTTATTTTCCTCTGAATCTGACAAACTTCCCTCTGACTCAGCCTGATCTTCATTCCAAAATAGGGAAGAGGAAAGCAGGCAAGTCAAGGAGAGGAGGAGGAAAGGGAGGAGCAGGCAGTGGATCTGTTTTTGGAAAGAAGAGCAACAGGAAGCTCAGATGCCCCTGAGTCCCAAGCAGAAAGTTTTTGATCTTTTCTTCCCCATTGAATTCAACACTCACATGGATCTTGGGATAACAGTGCAGCAGAATCAATGGGCACAGCATTCTTCTGGCATGAAGGCACAAGTAGTGGGTAATTACACTAAAGATTTTTTTGGCATACATAGCCACCACCCATGAAGAGCATGGTCAGAAATCCTGGCAATCAGCACAGAAACAGATCTAAAGGGGAGAATTTCACCCTAAGAATGCCCCAGTTTATGGTAGGATCAAATGGAAGAGATACTGCAGTCTTTATTTGATCATTTTCTCTTTTCTCTCCCCCTCTGAGCACATCACAAGATTAAATCCTCCCTCTCTCAGATTCATTTGTAAAGAAAATCTCTGCCCAGCTCTGCAGTCACTCAGCATCCAAACCTGGGGCTGCTGTGAGCTGGCTCTGGGACTGATGGATCCTGGGAGCTGTTAGCAAGAGAAATGAGCTAGAAAATATCCATAATGAGAACATGACCAAAAATAATGTATAAAAGTGAGAATCCATCCATCCCAACAGGAAGGCAGCCACAAAACACTATGTGTGCTCCTTAAACACCCTGCAGCAGGCAGTGCTTGCTCTCTGGAGTTCTCCTGCACTGAGAATCATGTTAGGAAAACTGAGCAAGGGTTTGTAGTTTGGCTCTCATCTCATGTCTGCCACTTACTCCCCTCTGTGCCTACAGAGATGCCAACCAGGCCCTTTACAAAACCCTTTAAGGACTTGAAACACATTTTGCTTATCTAAATGCCAAAGCTATTGCCTGTGTTCAGCACTTGCTTCCTTAGGGGACCACTTCTCCAGGGAAAGAGTGCCCTCAGCCTTCACAGGGCTGTTGCATTGCAGTACAAGGGGCAGGGGAAAGTCTCTTGTCCTCTTTCTACCCATGGGACCCCACAAAGGGTTTGTGAGGCAGCTGAGCCCTTCTTTCCAAGGGAATGTTGTTCCCACCAAAGCTACAGAACTTCGTGGGTCTGGGTCTGATGTTCCCAAGTAGGTGTGGCTGGATTTTGGGCCAGTCTGCCAGAGAGATGGGTGGTAGAAAACAGCTATACAAAGGAAGAGAAAATTAAGAAAGGGCTATCAGAGGAAAATCCCTGGGCAGGGTACAGCCTCAAGGAGGCCAGGATGGAGATGAAGGAGCAAAGAGGAATACCAGTGCAGACCTTGGAACTGGTGGTGGAAGGGTTCGCCATGACAAGCAGCTGGAGTTGGACTTCAGGAGAGCACAAAAAATGGAATTTCCTGTTCCTCAAGTGTAGATATAAATAAACCCCATTCACACTCAGCTCACAGCAGATGTTCAGCAGAAGGCCAAAACTGCAGGTTCATGTGTCTGACCCCAGTGTTCCCCATGGACAGAAGGGATGTGGGGAGGCAGGAGGGGCACACAGGGAGGACAACACCATCCCTGCACTGCCCCACAAAATGGACCACTCATTGCAGGCCTGTTGCCATAACAACCATAAGAAATGTCCATAAATAGAATATCTTCTGCCAGCAGGGGATCATGTTGGCAGAGATTTAACTCCAGCTTCTTACAGTGCACCTGCTCCTTAAATATCTGTATAGATACACATATATGTATAATCAGAATATGCATAAGTGAATACATATCTATTCACCCAAGAACTATAGTCAGGGGCACTTAAAGCTGTGACTACCCAAGCTACAAGGACAACCACTCAGTTCTGTGGTCTCAGGTCCTCTGCTCCTCCTCTGTGCTAAGAAAAGCATTTGTTTAAGGTTTGTGGCCTTGAAGCCCTGCATAAGTCCTGTCAACTCTATCCAGGGAGAATTCACCAAAGCTTCTTGCTGCCTTCCCTGTTAAAGAAGCAAAAAAGATAAAGGGCTGTCCCACTTATTTCAATAGAATGTCAAAAAAATACTGAGAGTGCCCAGATAAGAAAGCAATTTCTCTGGCAGGAAAGAGGCAGTGGATTCTTGACAGTATTCGCAGATCCCAGACACAAACAGAACGGTTCTTTCTCAGATTGCTGAGTGATGCAAGAGACCTTTACCACATCCTTTCAGTGAATATCTGCATCTTAAACCTCCTGTGACAACTCAGGCGTTTAGTCAAAGAGACATTTATCACAGAAATCCATCATCTTTTTTATTTCTCATATTTTTATTTCTGCACTTCAGTTGTCACAGCAGCGAGAGACTTCTGAACTACACTCCCCTGATAACTGTAATAGCTCCCTCCAGTCACTGCCATCAGGGCTCCCTGAGAGGAATTGAACACCTTAAACTCAACCCACTTCCAACACAATGGCAGTCATTGTTTTCAGATCCTACCTATTGCCAGCACTAATGTCACCTCTGCCTTCCACCACGCAGGGAAGTGACACCACCAGAGTTCCCTCCCTGTAGCCCTTCACCCGCCTGTGACACAACCCCCGAGGCAGCAGAGCAACCCTCACCCCCACGAATGCTTGTGTGGAGTAAAGATGTGTAAAATAGACACTTTATGTGTAATAAACCCTGTCCCCCTGTGCTCACAATCCAAGAACAAACCACCCTTCAAAGCCTCTGTGGGGCACCCAGGTACCCCCAGCCTGCTGAGCCAACATCCCCTGAGCAAGGGGAGCTGCAGGGGTTTGCAGCTCTGGGACCACAAACACTTGTCAAAGGATGGTGGTGGCTCTCACACCCAAGAAACCACCAATGCAAACAGATTTATGCAAAAATAATGGTTAAGCAAACGAAAAACTTGAGCTCTCCAGGCTCAGCTCAGGGCTCTCCTGTCAGGCTCCTCTCTTGTCCTACATCTGGGTTGTCTGATGGCTCTAATAAAAAAAGTGAAAACCCTCAAGGGTCACTTTATCCTCTTGGCTGTTTAAAATTACTTCATTAAGTTGAAGGAAAACAATGCCATCAGTCCCCTTTCTCCCTCCCCAGTTCTCTCTCACAAGTGTAGAACCTCTTGGACTCTATTCCTAAGGTTTATTGGAGAGGCAAGTGTCACAACCCACAGGACTCAGGAGGGAAACTGAGGCACAGGAACTCACCTCACATGTCTGCAGCAGGGTCACCCTGTGACACAGTCAGGAATTCCAGGCCCATTGACCACAACACTGTGTTATCCCCTGGATCTCACTGCTCACCAGCAAAACCCACCTCCCAACTGGGGTAGTAATGATCTCTACTGCGACTAATAACTCTCTCTCCAGAGTCCTCACGTCTCACCTGCACCAGGTAATCCACTGGGATAAACGGGATTATAAAAAAAAGCTTCCCAAGGACCTGATTGCACCACTAATATTTACTCCTGGACTCCTGCAGCTGCTTTAATCCTGTTGATGTTGGGCTAAACTTCAACATAAACAACACACTGCATTTTCCACCACCATTAAATGTAATTAATGGATACAATTAATCAGCCAAAGGCAAATCCTATGGTAGAGTCCATAGTAATGTAAACTTTTGTCTATTTTTTGAAGGTATTTTATTTACTTGCCACCTTTGGCTTTGTTTTTCATTCATCATAATCTTTTTATCCCCCAAAATCTCTACTGATTTCATTTCAAACTCAGCTCTTAATCTCATTTAATACATGTAGCTGTTAGACATTTCATATTTTAGTTGCCTGGGAAGTTCACAAAATCAGCTTTTTAGAATCTCATTTTTCATTTAAATATTTTTCAGATTCTGTTTTCAGCACACTCACTCATTTGGTTTTCTGTACTCTGAGTCTAAATAAATGTGTTTCATGACAAACCTGTGACTACAGGGCAGTAAATACTCAAGTTCCACCTGCAAAGAGCTGATTATGTGTGTCTGATTTGAAGCCTCTAAGGTCTCCAAATGAGGGTATTGGCACATGATAAGGCACCTCATTTGTGTGTCGAGTTCCTCTGGACACCTTGAATTGGCTTTTTATTTTCCCCACAGCAACACCATTTATACATCCAGTGCCACTAACCCCACTTGTTGATTAATAAAGGAATCATGTGTATGTTTTACTGAAAAATTGCATGAAAAAAATCAGAGCACAGGTATGTGAGGAAGGAAGACTAATGTGAAAAATCTGAACCCTCCTTTTCCAAGCAGCTCCAAGTTGCATCAAATGTTTAAAGCCAGCTGAAGTCAGGCATGTAAAGCAGCAGGAAAATCATCTTTCTATAAAGTCAAGAGATTTTCATCCCAAGGGCTGCTGAAGAGCTTTTCCATTATATGTAATGTGATCTCAAAAAAGAGAATAAATTCTGGGTTGAAACCTGAAACATTTCTGTAAGAGAAACTTCAAGTATGGGCAGAATATGTTGTGCATTAAAATTGCAATGAGATATATTGCTGGGACACAGGCTTGACATCAGAGGTCTTTGAAAAGGCACTTGCAGTGCCACGAGATCCTTGTAAGGTCTAGATAAAATTTTTAAAATTAGCTTTAAATCAGAGCTAAAAGGGCTCATGTGGTTCTCTTGGTCCTGGCGGGCAACCAACACACTCATGTGGGTGGGGAAGGGCTGCAGGTCCTGCCTGGACTCTGCTCTTCTCACAGCTCAGCTTCTCAACTGGGGCAGAGGGGAAGAGAAAAATCATAGCTGGGAACTGACTCTTGGGTGAAAAATCAGTAAATAATAGAAAGCAGCTTTATCCCTCTTCACACAATGACATTTTTGTTAGCAGATAATTCTCAGATTCTTCAAACCAGGAGTTTGTTGAAGCAACTCCACTGGGACACCAGCAGCAAAATTCTGAGTTACTTGTCAGTGACTATTCTGGCTAAAAAGATTTTCTGCCAGTTCTCTACTAAAAAATCAGGAGCTTCATGAAGAGGCCTCCTCAAAATAGTGTGGTACAAACTTGCCCTCTGCAGTTAATGTGCTGCAACAAACTTTTCCTTTCAAACTGACCCCAGCAGGACCTTTCCATGGGAGAAATGAATTCCTGTATCCCTGCAGGGATCAATCTCTTCACCAGTGATTCCTCCTTCACATCTCCAGGCTCACTTCAAAGTTTACACCTCATTTCATATCAATCAATCACCATGAAAAGCAAAGTTCAAAACACCTACTTAAGGCATAAAAATTACAGGCACCAAGTAAGTGGGTTAAATAATATATTTATCAACAACAATTATTGTAGAGAAAGGAAAAAATCCTGGTCAAATTTTGTTATAACAGTAGGATAAAGTTATCTCTGATTAAAAATATATACATGAACTGAAAATAGTGATAGAAAACAGTGTTAACAATTCTCATCAGACCAGAAGCAGCTCACAAACTACAGGTCACAGCTTGGAGAGACCAGAAGCAGCTCACAAACTACAGGTCACAGCTTGGAGAAAAACAAGAACTTCTACAGATCAATATCAGTAAAAAGTAAAAATCCATGTCAGGTTTTGATTTTGCAAAACCACTGGTAATCAGATCAAGAATTCTTCTCATCTCAGGACCCGAAGTTCAAAGGAATATTCTAATATTGATTTGCCTCTAAACATCTCCCTCAGAACAGAAACCCCAACAGAAGAAAGCCAAGTACATGAATCCATGAAAATAAAAGAAAATCTTTAAAGAACAAGTTTTAATTCTTAACAAAATGAAAACAACATAACCAAACCAACACCAAATAAACATTAAAAAAAACAAAACAACAAGAAAACCCAACAAATCAACAACAAAAAAAGAGGAACACGACTACAGGACAGTTGTTCTTTGAGACCTGAATTAATATGTGAAAAATTACAAGTCTTGTTGCACTAACTACTTACAAAACATATGGCTTTTAACACCTTACTTTGATCCCAGATTTTAAACCAGACTGGTCACATCCACCTGTGGCCTTCACATGAGCATTCCATGCTTGGATGAGAAACTGCCCCAGAATGTCACCAGGGTTGAAAAAGCACCACCCCACACATGTTCTGTACATGTGAAGATGCACAGTGGAAAACATTTTTGCCTTAAAAGAAGTAATTTTTAATGTAAAATTCTTCCCTAGCACTTTGCAGTTGAAATATGCTCTTGCAAGAACTAATCCATCCTTCATTTCAAAGAGAGAGAATAAAATCAGAGGGAAATGTTTATTCCTCTAAAACAAATCTGTAACATCAAAAGTCAGCTGTAATTTAATTAGCAGCTATGGCAGATTAGAAGACTTGTGATTCCTCCAATAAAGAGAGATGTTTTTAGGAGCAATTAACACAAGACCACATGTGAAACCTTGAAATTTAGAGAGAACAAAGGTGGGAGGTGGAGATGAAAATAAAAATCCAGGAAGTGGAAACAAGTAAGTTGTTTTCTAATTTTTAATACAGTTGTCCTTGCTTGGGGGAAAACAGGTTACTGTTATAAGCAGATCAAAGGAGCAAAACTGGTGCAAAGCTTCCTCATGTGCAGAATGCAATTCCTGTTAGCAATGTCCCTCCATTTAGAGCAAAGTTGTTTATTCACTAAAAAAAAAAATTACTGGTAGCAGCAATTTGGGGGTTCATGAACTTCTATTATTTGTTGCATTTAATAAGTACAGAGAAAGAAAAAGGTCGTGTCTTTGACTGGAATAGCTTGTAAGTTAATTTATCAGCAAAACACAGAAGCTGGAGATAAAGAAAATCTACTTTTAGTTGCTGTATTTGATTGTTTTCCTTATGGCTTAATAGTGTAAATTAAAAGAGAGCTTAAATGTTAGCACCACTGACAAGATGGCACATCCAAAATAATAAGGAAGCAAATAAAATGATTCATGTGGAATTTTGAAATATCTCAAAATATGTCAACCACCAGATGTCACAAAACCTGCAAAGGATGATGCACTGCAGGGAGAAGGGCAAGGCTCTGGCAACAGCACAGCAAGGCAGGAAATTATCCTACAAGTCTCTGTAAATCTCAGAGTCTTGGAATAAAGGGAATAAAACACACTTAAGGCAAAACAAACTGAGATTTTCTCTGCTACCCTCTACCTCAAAGGAGAAGTGATGTGTCCAAAACCAGCATCCTGAGCATGACAGAAAACACAGGCCACCTGTGCACTACAAAAGAGCATTCAAAAATATATAGTTTGACCTTTTATAAGCACTGGCAAGGTCAGTATGTTCACCATCACTCATAAAATCTACAGAATTCTGCATTTATTTTTACTCACATCCATGTAAATATGTATATATACACAAAATGCTTACTGTATCCTCCATGCAACAAATCCCATGTGAAAGACACCATTCAGAATATTTAGAAAGTACTTTCTCTGTTGCCTTTGCCAAATGCATTTTCACATCCTTAAGGAAACACAGAAAATTAGTATGAATTAATTTATATCAAATCTTGATGTTGAGCAAAATCCTTAGTCTAAGTAGTGATACTCAGTAAAGAACCCAACAAAACCTGACTCTTATTGTTAGCTCCACAAAAAAATGTTCGAAATTTTAGCTGAAATGAAGATTAAATCCCATTGTATACAATAATAGATCCTTTTCAAGGGCTGTGAAAAAGAATACGTGCACTTCCCCAGCCAAAACAACATCTATCAAGAACATCTATCAAGGGAGAGACCACAGTAGGTATGAGCTGGAGAGAAAAAGTGATTCTTAGCATTCTATATTCAAAGGAAAATTCATTCAGAGCAATAAATAACTTTGTTTTGTTAATATAACCCCTGTTGCTTTGGTGTGATGCAATAATCTCCAAGAGCTGCAAAGATAGGAAAGAAAACACTCAATTTGCCCGAGGAGGCAGCAATTTATAACCTCTGACAGGGCTATCCTACACTTGATCACTTTTATTTACTTCTTCTCCCTTTTAAAAATTAAATTAAATGTAAAGTTTTTTCCTGCCAGTATCAAACCCTTGTATCCTGCGTGTCAGACTTGGAAGGTCACTCTTTATACTCTTATATTGAACAACCCCATTAATCATCAATGTTCACCTTCACCCAATGCTTGAGCAGGACACTGTTGTTGTACAAAGTGCTTAGGAATTAACAACAGAGATGGGCAGAGTGACCCTGCTTTATCTGCCTGAAAACCATACTGAGCTTTAATATCATTTGTGTTTTCCAACATGGTGGGATAGACAGGGACATCCATGTGCACTACTGATCTAAACCCTAAAGTTAGGAAATAAAGTATCCCAAGCACATCAGAACTGTACAACACACGTTTCAAACACTTCCCTAATTCAGAAGGGAACAGGTCATTGCTGGAGGGAAACAGCACCTACAACTCCAGAACTCACCTCTTCAGCTCTCTGGTTTTCAGTTTGTCCACAGGTACAGCCTGAGCCAGAGTCAGGGCAGTGGCAGCCCCAGATCAGGAGTACAAGCAGCAAATTCCCAGGATGCACTTATAGCTCACGTTGCTCACAGGAGCGTTAATTCAGGACAAGCAACAGGAGAGCAGAGCCAGGAGGGAGGAACTGCAATGGCTTATTCCAGCAGCACCAAATTCTCAGATTGACTGTAACCAATGTTTTCCCAGCTATAATAAGATCTGAATCCAAGGTTGTTAGGACACAATGGTCCTGCAGGCTTAGTCCATTTTAAACCTGGAGGCAAAGGACCCCAGTTCAGAGTTGGGACTTCAAATGCACAACAGTTGGGGCTGAAGCCTTGAAAGCAGCCCTGCCCACAACCCACAAAAGGCCCTTTGGCCATTGGGATGTGGGTACACAAGTGACATGGTCAACATCTGGCCACATTTGCTTAGTTTGATTTCCTTGGAGGGTGGAAAGCTGTGGGAGATGCAAGACCCAGAAGGTACAAATGCCAGGACCCAATTTGGTCAGAAGTAAGGCAGCAAAGGGTGCAAGTCAGTATTTATCCTGTGCAGGAAAGAGCCCCAGTAAATCAACTCTGTATTAAGACTTCTGAACACTTATAAAGGCCCTGGAAGAATATTAGTCCTTCTGACTCTGGATTTATACAGGTAGATTTCAGGGACCAAGGAGCTCTGAGGAAGGGTCACAACCATACCAGGGATGCAGAGCCTTTGGGAGTGCAGCAGAGTGATTTCAGAATGTTAAGGTAGGAGTTGTGTGCTCAAATTAATTAAGCTAATTAAAGATCAACGGTGAGAAAGGTTAATAAAAAGAGACTAAGACAGATTTTCAACTGCTTTGACCTTGAGTTGTTAATGAAGTCCAAATCCTCTCACTAGGAAATGTGGTTGCTTTGTGGAAGCGTGATAGTCTGCAACTGAACCCACAAAACAACCATATACATCCTATTTATTTTCTTCTGGTTGAGGATACAACAAGGGAAATATGGGCTTCTAACTTGAAGCAGCTTGTGACATATAGAAAGGAAACAGAAGCAGGTTTTCTGTCAGATCATCCACTACGTCCAAAATAACAATCCACCCTATCCACTCTGACAAAATAACACATAATAGAACTAAAACTGTGCTGACAAAAATAGTCTGTTAAGCTTCCCATTCCTCTGAGGCCTGAAGTCTATTTTTGCTGCTGAGAGCTGAAGTTACACACGCCCCACCGAAGCCTGCTCAGCTCAGCCAATTGAAAGAAGCAGCCTGCAAAGCATTAATAATTCATCTGATTTACTTCAGCTGGCACATTTCAGCAACCAAACTGCACCAAACTCTCCTGCAAGGAAAGAGAGGAGCCATTTCAGAAGGAGCTTTCCTCCTTTACAGCATGTTCCTTTTCTTTTTTCTTTTCCCTGTATTTATCGGCGATGAAAAGTCGTCACGGGTAGTCGGGGAGAAGAAGGAGCTCATGTAGGATCAGGGTAGGAAAAGCAGAGACATCAGAAGGATGAAATTTCCATGTCAACCATGATCCACCAATCTAGATTATTTCTGACAATTCTGTGTTCTCTGATAGTCATTTTGAGAAGTTTTCCTTGGCATAGGAAGAACAGCAAAGACCTTTGGCTGCCATCACTCCTCTTTCCAGTCGTAAAAATGAACAAAATTTAGGCACCACTCACCTGGGAAACATCCCACTATTTTTTGTACTGATAAAAGTCATGTACAGCTTCAAAAGGAAAGTCTCTGTTGCCACACCAGCACATCAACGACTGAGTTTTATATGTCCGTTCATTTTACTTTCAAAATATTTTCTAGAATGAATTAAACCTCTGGCTGCCTCCAGGTTTATTCATGCTATCGATTGCTCTGGAGATGAGTGGGAGTAATTATTTTGAAAAGGTTCATTCTCAAGAGTGAACATGGAGGGTGCTAAATGTATTCAAACTGCTGAATAACATACAGCTGAAAGTGAGAAAAGATGCAACTTTGAATGAATGAAAAGGAATTACACAAAGAACCAGGGTCTGAAATGGTAATTTTTGATGACCACAGCAGCATAAAGAGGATGTTGAGAATGCTCCAAAATAGAGATTTCTCACAAAGCAGATGAGATGGAAAAGGCCCAGATTATTTCTTGACAGACCTGTTCCCTTCCATGTGATGAAGGGAAGAGTTGCAGTCATTTTACTTTTACAAACAGTGCCCTGGACACCAAAGTCTTGCCTTTTCCACTGCTGCCATGGCTCCCTGGTGACCCCTTCTCATCTTTCCTCACCACGTGTCTCCAAAGGGCATTTGCTACCAACCTGTGCCTCTATTGCCAGTGCCCATGGGGGACTCCACTGCTGCAAGTTTCTGCCCAGGCTGGGGAAGGTGGTGCAGGTTGCAGCACTCTGGGCACATCCACCTCCACTACGTGTTCAAATGCTGAACAAAACTGGGACTAAAGCAGCCAACATCCTGAGGGAAGCCCCAACCCCACCACCAACCCCCTTTCCCAGAGGAAAAGGGGCCAACATCTCCAGTGTGTGGCTGGGCAGGAAGAATGATTTACCAACTTAAAGGGTTTGTCACAGCTTAGCAGCAATATCAGGTTTCAGTATTTGGCAACAAAAGCGGGTCCTGCAAGACCCACGATTATCTTTTCTGTCATAGTTAAAAGTGTGGATGTCAAAACCTGAGAAAGATTATAATCCATGGACATTAATCATCCAAGCACCTGGGGACTCAAAGGTCTGCAAAAGAAAGGACACAATGTGTGACAATCCACCTCCAAGAGAAAAATCCATGGGCTGAGACAGTCTGGGGGTTCATGGAGAACAGCTGTACCTCACAAATAACTTTGTGCTTTCAGCTCTGTGATTATGTATAAGCTTATATATATAAACTATAGCTTCTTAACAGATGGGAAGAAATCCATAAATTAGGCCTCTCTGGCATTAATTTGTCAGTGATTTTTCGTTTACATGAAACCAACCTTAATTAATTTGTGTTCATGAAAAAAAACCAAGACCTTTCACCATGTTGAACTTCACCCTCCTGTGGAACAGGTCATTTACTGAATCATCACTGAATTAACTTTCAGTAATTAAGTCTCTACTGTATAGCAATTATTTGAGTAGTTTCTTACAATATTACAATAAGAGAGCATTAGAGGCCACTTTCAGAAAAGTCATTTAGTCTAAAAAAATGGAATATCATTTGTCCTTCCCAGTATGCTATTATAGCTCACAAAAACACAGAGTCCTCAGGTACCACTGGATCAAACATGGGCTGGCTTGGAAACACTTTCTCACCTACACAGGAGGAGATCCCTTTTTTCAGAAAATACAACATTTAACCAGAGTGCTCCATTTCCTGGTTTCTTCGAATACTTGTGCCATGGTGATAGAAAGTGAACAACCAGATCTGTCAGACTCATACTGGTCATCACTTCAGTATCTTGTGAACAAATAAACCACAGAAGGGATGTGTTGGGGTTTTTTCCAAAATAGAAGTCTCCAATCACCTGGGGTAGCTCATTGTGAGGCATTTCAGTGCCTTGGAGCAAACCCAAGAAGTTCCGTGTAAGAAAAGCAGCACCAATCTGACACACTGTGGAGGCCCTGGAAGCTTTCTAGCACAGATTTCCCCTTGGAAGTGTGGAATAGCTACTGGACAAGCTAAGAACAGTCATAGGAGAAATAATCAGAGAAAAGAAAAAGAATAATCCTGCCAACTGTCCAGCTGTAGAAGGAGCAATGACAGAGCATTTCATGTCCTCTGTCACCAAGCTTGGTGACATTCAGAAAAGCTTGGGCCATTCAGAAATGTGTGGACCAAGCCATTTTTCTTAAAAAGATATCCAATACATTTTGGCTGATTTAGCCTCTTTTTAGCAGAAAAGTTTGTCCATGTAGAAAGAGAGGAATCTGACAGTTTGTCTGGGGATTTCCAAGCCTTCAACAGCAAATCCCAGGGCTGCAAACATCAAGAAGCCCCAGACAAATTGCTCCTGAAGAGACTCAGTTTGTCCATGACATAGGACATATTTTGTAAGATAAAGGCAACCCTGCAGTAAACCCGAGAGCAGAGCCACATCATCACTCCTATTTGCTATTCCACTGGCCATATCCAGGATCTGTGCCCTGGGAACAGCAGCCTCCAGAGCCACCAATGCTGGGGCACAGAGGTTGCACCACATTGGCTTTCAGGGAGTTTAGTGCTCCAGGAAGGGTGATGCACTCACAGGATGTGAACAGCTTATTTATAAAAAGCAGATGTTTAAACAGATTTTATGTATATGTAAGCCAAGGATTCCAACTCATAAAATTATGAAGTCACAGCAGAAATTTCATGTGTGGAAAGAAGAACATCAGAAAAGCTCAGGAGCTGTTGCAGGTTTTTTGCTCCCTGCAGGTCAGGCTGTCCTTGGAGGAGATTCACAAGACAGGTATGGGCTTCCTGCAAAGACACTGTCAGTCCTCATCAGATTTTGACTGATTAGGACAGGGAAGCCAAATGAAGAAGTATAAGTTGCCAACTGACCCAGGTTGAATCTCTGGGACACATCAAATCCTTTATTTGCTCCCTCTCCTTCTCTGTTTGTTCCCTGCCCTCCTTACTCTTCCAGCAACAGGCGCTGATGTATTTCACACTGGTGCCAAAAAACCAGTCTTTTTCCTGTGCAGAAGTCATTTGTTAGGAAAAGAAATTCACAGTTAACACTAAGGGACTTATTTTGTTTTTCTGCTCATAATTCAGGCTGCCTGATTTTGCTTGTTTCTGCAATTTCAGATATATATGAGCCTGTATTAAAGAGTTGCCTGGCACAAAGCCGGCATCATTTGCCTGCTCTTTGATGCCAAATGCTCTTGCTTTTTCCATCTCCTTCCAGGATCTCAGACACAGCCCAGCAGCCATCTGCAGAGCTCTCCCCTCCTCCCCCCAGTTTCAATTATTTTGCCATCTAAGCAGCAGTTACTCCAACACTGAGCTGCAATTCCCAGGAGACTGCAGCTCTCCTGCAATTTGACTGTATTTCTAGCTGAGCATCTTTCCCATTTTGTGATATTATTTTAATCAGCTGAACATCACCAGTGTCGTGCAACTTGCAATTCCTGGACAAATCTGTTTGGAGTCTTGTAGCTTATTTCCTTTGAGTCTTATAAGTAAATTATAGCTCCCAGCACCAAAAGATTTCATTACAATGACAAACGAGCTCCCCAGTCAAAAAAATAGGGTGTTTTAGCAGCCCTTTCCATCCCAGCAGGAGGTGGACTGTCATGGGTGTGGACCTGCACTGACAGAGGACAGCCCACAACAAGTTGGTCCAACACTTGTTTCCATAGTCAGACACTCCAGTTTTGAAGCACTGGAGAAATCCACTTTATTATCCTCTATGCATTTCCCAGATGAACTAAGGGAAATGTGTAACACTTTTAGGGTATATTCTTTGTTGGCAGGTGGAGTTTTCAGTTCTTAAAGGATCAGAGGGAAGTTCCCATCCACTGCTTCAGAGTCACTCAGGTTATGCCCACTCAGTCTTGTCACTACTCTGGGCTGTACAGGGTGGCCTCCTCCCTGTCCCATGATTTGCTCTCTAACTTGTCCTCCAGTTTTATTGTCTCTAGTCTGCTTGCTCACACCACCCAGCAGAAGGAACAGCGTGGAAGTAAGGAAAGCTAAAAGCAGTTTCATTATTATGATCAGCAAACAATCAGTATTTTTGAAGATGAGGAATTTTACATTTTTTATTTTATTTCAGTTATCTTCATTTTCTGATCTGGCAGCTAACATTAACTAAAGTTACAATCTATCACACTGCAGAAAGTCATTACTACAGAAATCACCAGTTCAAGATTTGCCCAGCCACACAGAGCTGTGCAGACATGGGAGATTTATGGTAACATTTTAATCACCTTAACAAGGAAAAAACAATTGCTAAACCTGTGCTGCACCTTGACTGCTGCTACCACAGACACTGAACTCTGATCCTACCACCTCTGCATGCAGAACATGCCAAAACATCACTCATAAAAAGCCACGCTTGTGAAAATTAAGCAGCCAAACCACTACTAAAGAGGCAGTGCCAGCCCTCCCCACTGCCCCAGCATTTCTCCAGCTGCACCATGATCTGCTAAGAGAATAAATACATCTGGAAAGTAACCTGACACATCAAAACCCAATAACAGACCCAGTTCATTTTCAGCTGGATCTGCTTTGTGATCCAGGACAGCAGAGGAGGGGAAGAAGGGCAGGGTCTCCCTGCCAGCAGCTCCAAGCCACAAGCTGGAGGTGTCCACCGTGGGCACTCACAGGAAAAGCTGTCAGGATCTGCTTAATTGGGTGTATTAGCTCAAGAAAAAAAAAAAACAGCTTGCCTCTGCTTGAAATCTGAAGGGAATTCTAAAATACAAAGGGCTCTGATTACAGCAGCTTGGCTGGAGGACAAACATACCCAGGAGTCAGAGTGGTGCTTTAATGTCTTCCAGTACATGGAAATAGGATCCCACAGTTTGGCACAACCCTTCTGAAAGGCAGTGTCAAGTCTATCACTCCCCACAGCCCTGAATTAGTAGCTAAATGTCCTTCACTCATGAGTCAGCTCATCACCAGCTTCCATGGCTTCAGTTCTCCAGGAACTAACGTGTTTGCAGCATTGGCACAGGATGGTTCTTTCTGCAGTCCCCACAAGAGCTGTCCTGGTCAGTAATCCCTGCCCTCACTGCCCTTTCTGAGCTCATTGTCCTGTGACAGGACAGAACACGAAGCAGGTCCACACAACACAAGGTAAGGAGCCTCCTGCCCCACGAGCCACCACAGCTCTGAACCCCCATGGGAGAGCTCAGCACCTTCAGCCAGAGAACACCAACAAGCACAGTGCTTCTCATTTATTCTAGTGATAATTCAGGCCATTGTTGCAGCCTTCCCTTCAATTTATTTGAGCAGCTGTTGCACTTCCCTGGTTACCTGTGTTGGGTTTTTCATTTATTCGGGTTTGTAGCTGGTGTTTGCTGCTTTATTTTTAGTTCAGTGGTCTGACTTCAGCTCCCCTGGCCTGTGACATCATTGCAAGAATGGCAAAGAGGAGGCAGCTGTGCTTATGAGCACGAACAAATGAGCAAACCCAGCACTGAGCACTAATAACCATCATAATCCTGAAGCCTGGAAAGTGCCCCTGCCTGTTAGAGTCAGACCTGAGCCTGACCTTCCTCAGGCTGCACAGCTCATTACAGAGATCAGAGCCTTGAACTCCCTCCCTGTGCAAGCAAAGGGATGGGAGCTTTGGATAACCCCTGTCCCTACTGTACCAGGAAAGATGAGCTGATGTTCAATGACAGGAACAGAGGGAGAAAAAAACCAGTTCTCTTGCTGGCAACTGCGTAGCACTAAACTGCTGAAGTGAACTGGAAAGTGTGAGCTTAAAAAAATACTAACCAAAAAAAAAAAAAAAAAAGGCACAAACCAGCCCTTTGTCCACCCTACATACCACCTTAAACTGAAATAAGAGTGTCTGAGAGCACAGATCCTGCAGTAATTAGTTCTCTAATGATGTAACTCAGTTGTAGCTGTTAAAGTTTGTGCAGCCCATGATTGGAGTTACTTGTTTTTCCATTCCTTTCAGCCTCCTTTTTCAGCACAGGCTCCTCTGGCTGCAGTGCACGAGCTGCTTGCAAAAGATGCCAATAAACACAAAGCAGCAGCACAAGCACACCAAGGGAGTCTGTCTGCACGGGAAACGTGCCACAAACATGCCATGGCAGCTGAGCAGCCTCAGACATTTCCCTGGCCTGTATCTATTTCACTGCACAACTGTAAAACTCTTGTGAATCCCATTTATACGAGGTGCTTGTCAGTTGAACAGAAAATCACATGTTCTTCATTTCCATGGACACACAAAACCACAAGAACTGCACAACCTGGTAACTCACCGTGGTGACATTTGTGAGTTCCTGACCATCCCCAGCAAGTGCAGAGGGCTTTCTAAACTTCCAATTACTAAAAATATATTTACCTTCTTTCAGCTGCCTGTGAAGTCTTCATTCATTCCCCACTTATGATGCACAATTTTTTTTGCTTTAAAAGTTTTCAAAACAGGCTTCTTCTATTACTCTGCTGACGCAGAGGCAAATATTTAACCAGCATTGAATAGAAGGATCCCTTCAAGGTCCAAAGAAATACAAGTATTTCTACATCAAAGATCTCATCAGAAAGAGAAACCAGCAATAAACATGAAATGGAACATACCAAAAATGCTTGAGAACAGATAAAGGGATCCTCTCTGCTCATTAACCTACAGAGAAGCGGCTTCTGCCCCTTCAGCCATTCACAGGTCACACCCACCCCCCACCCCCTCCCAAGGTGCTGCACCCTCAATAACACAGGGAACACTTTCCTTTTTCTTTGAACTGCACAAACCACTCTTTGTTCATGTTTATTTTTCCAGTTGTTTATAGCACAAAAATCTTAAGGGCAGTTCTGCAGGTGCTGACTGGATTCCAGTGAACTGGAACAGGGGTCTCATAGCACTAAATCCACTACTTTGTACAGTAATGCTTGAAAAGCAATTTTATTCCAACATTAGACACACTTATTCCCTGATCTCTGATCATCCTTTGCACTACAATGCTCCTGCAAAGACATAACACACAATGATTGGAACATTTGTGCTTTCCAATAGATTTTTTTGTTTCTTTTTTTCTTACTTGGTCACTGGCCAACTTACAAAGAATGAGAAAATAAAGGGAGAATTAAAACAGGCAGAAGTCTCACATTTAAAATCAATTCCAATTTGGGTTCAGCCCCTGTGCTGAACACCAGCCAAGTTCTTACAAATGAGTCCCACCAATCACAGAAATACCCAGAACTCTTGTTTATAGGCAGAGTTTATCTGATGCCAGAATAATATGTCAAGCACTAGAATTTAATTCTTATTTCCAATATGTTCGGAAAATGAGCACACTTCCATTTCCACAGGTGAATATTAGTTAGATGCAGATCTGCAGACCCTTATTACTTTCACGAGCATTCAGCTTTCTAATGACAACTCCAAAGAACAAATTCCCTGCCTGCAAACCATATAGCTGCCCTTTGGTGTTCTCCTGTAATCTCATAAACTTGCATTATTATATCCAGCATCATATGCAGTATAAGAGAAGTGTTTTATTTAACCCAAAATGTTATATAACAGAACCAGCAGCAGCATCTTCTCAAACCTTAATTTCCTCTCTTCATGGTTCTCAGCAGTGTCCAACCCATGAAAGTATTTATTTAGTCACACCACCAGCTAGATAATACTAAAGATTTCCCTATTCCCCAGCCTTCTCTTGTTTCCTCTCCTTTAACTCACAGTTCCTCCATAACAGTTTATGGAAATGAATGGAGGGACACTGATAATTTGGGGGAGTTTGTTGCTGTTGTTGTTGGGGCTTGCACAAAATGACCCCCACGGTCCTCGAGGCAGCATCTGACTGCAGAGTGTGACATACTTTTGTCTCGTGTATTTTTTCTCCCTTTGTGAATCTTTCAGCAAATTGCCCCATTTTCTGCAAGCTGACAAGGTCTGAGTGAGGATTTGCCTGGCTTTTCTCTCATGGTTTATCTACTGATTGTATCTGTACCAGTGCTCTGTGTTGAGCTACTCAGGGTACCCCAGATTGCACCACTGTGTCAGGAGAGCAGCTCTTCAGACACAGGGAGGGCAGCAGACAGGCCACAGAGTGTAATGGATTCAGCCATCTCTAGATACCACAACTTGCAGGAGAATAGGATGTTCTTACCGAAAATAGCCCCTGTCTGATAGTGTAACAAAACCAAAGCAAAAAACAGCCACTCTCACATTAACATTTCTGCCTGAACAGCCTTTCAGAAAGCCAAATATGTTCACGTGCCCTAGTTTGAGGGGGCTTCACTAGATATTTTCATATTTAAACTTGAATAAAGACCCTAATCCTTCCCTCTTTGTTGACGTTTAGAGAACACAATTATTGCAGGAAGGTTCACATGTTTATTCATGAGGAACTCGCCAGTTGAGCCAATGGCTGCAGTTCTCAGCTGAAATCCGAGCTTTACCTAAGGTTCAGTAAAACCCCTTTACTGTCTTCAAATTACTGCTGTCTCTCTGCAGTTTGTGACTCCAACCCAGAAAATGCTTGTACCTCTCCAGTCGTGCTTCTGTCAAGCCCCAATTACAAGTGTTAGGATTTAATGGTATAATAACACTCCTGCTTTTAAGTACAAACCACTGTCTGACCTTTCAGGTGAAACAGGAAGAGGCATCAGGAATTACTGTAAGACATTCAAATTTAACAGCTGCTGTGGAGAAGTGCAGGTAGTAAAAGGCTGGTTTTGAATAAAATATGCCACTCACCCATAGAATATGAAATATTGTAATGAAAAAATAGATAATTTAAGAAAATTCAGCCTGAAGTCCCTAAGCACTATCATTGGAAACTTGTAGTGAATGAAGGTCAGAAGTTTTCTGAACATTAACATAGAAGTTTTATGGAAGTTTGTGTTCTAAATGTTGGTGATAATATTTGGCACATAAACCCCGTGAGTTCAGAATACCAGAGAGACATTAAATTATTTATGGTTGAAAAAGCACAAAATACCAGACCAAATTACTTTGGAAGAGAGAACAGGCCATGCCAGATGTTTCACGACGGTGTATATTTTCAGTCCTTAATTAAAAGAAGAAACAAGAACAACAAGTCCCAAGTCACAATCATTACAAAGCTTTGGAGGAAAAAAAGCTAAATCAAGTCTCTTATGATTCTCTAGGGACTTAAATTAAGTGCCCAATAAAATGGGCAGTTAACCAGATAAGCACAGATCTCTTCACTACTTTAATTAAATGTGACTCATCTAAGTCACGATTATCTGAGAAACTTCAGGGGCTGTTTTCAAGGGGGGAAAACCCAGGCTGTGCTACAGGAGCAGAGTTGAAAATTCACACTTTGGAGGTAAAATGTGTAGATAAATACATGGCAAGGAACAGACACAGAGAATTTGCAAGGTGTGCCACGTGGTGCACATTTGCTTTTTCCTGCCAAGGGAAAGGTAATAGGAAGCAGCAGCATTTCAAGGGAACTGTAAGTTATGATGTATGCAAGTGTACACTGAACAACAATCCCCCTCAGGAAAGAATAATAGCAAATTGGGACTTTCTGGAAAACAATTAAAGTTTCAGAAATTTGCGACCAAAAGAGAATCCCAAAGGATGCATTTCAGGCAGAGCAACAGGACACAGACTGTGATGCCTCCTGCAGTCTCAGAGTTGTGTCCATGACCTGAAGACTTCCCAGGCTTCTCCCAACACTGAGCTCAGGGGTCCCTACTCCCACATGGGCTCCTCTGGCTGGATACACCCAGGAGCACCTTCGGACCACAACAGCAGCTTCCCACAGGGAGCTGTAAATCCAAAGAAAAGGGAATGGCCAAGCTTGAAACTTTGCATCCCCAGGTAGTTTGTCTGTGCATCCACTGCCCAACTGAGGATGAAGGCAGACACCAAGGTCAGAGACGGGTGAACCAGTGTGGGTGAAGTAAGAACAGAGTTAACTTGTCTGTCCCTTTAAGTCCAATCCCAAATCCTGCCAAGGATTCAAAACACTGTCAGTTAAGTGTTTTTTCATATGACACAGGACTTGCAGTCCCAGGGCTGGAACAGAAACAATTTCAAGAAGAAAGAAACGCTTTCACTGGCCTGTTGGAAAAGCACTGCAAAAAGGGGTGGAAACTCTCCTGTTTGAAGACACTTTGCTCAATTCACTGCTCAAGGAACCTGGAGAAGTTTTCAAATTCTTGTGACTTTTTTCAAATGGAAATTCTGAGATCTTAACCAAGAAACTCCCTTTACCTCCCTGACAATTTTTTCTTGTTCTGTTGCAAAACAGACGAGTCTTTTTCATCCAAAATTGAAAAGCAAACAAAACTACTGAGTGAAATAAACACAGAGATGAAGATTCTTCACCCTGGGCAACAAAACCCAAGCAATATCATCACTGAGCCTTTTATGAAGGGATTTCACACAATGTCCTGTCTGCTGGATTTCTGAGCAGTGGTCTATTGTGTTGTGTGATTATCTGGCATAAGATGTGAAAAACTACTACAAAGCAGCTGAACAACGTGAGATGACCCAACCATAATCCTACCTCTGCCTTGGCCATAGCTCTTGTGTCCATTTGATCTGCACAGGATGAAATCACCTCTCTGGGCAAACACCCCCACGACTGTCCTCAGGGAGTGCCCTGATGGCACCTGGGACTGCAAATAAAACACAAGGAGCTTTAAAACCCAGGTGGGAGAGACCCAACTCTTCACTTCAGCACTTCCTCTACAGCCACTACCAGCTCTCAGTTACCCAAACCAGCAATAACTGCCCAAACAACTCCAGCTGGGCTGGACTTGGCCACATCCTTACTCAGCTGCTTTGTCTTGTCCTGTTGGCAAATCACCTGCCCAAAGGAATTCCTAACTCATTTAATGTTAGTTACAGTTTTTCCCCAGTGCTATAGAGGAGTGTTGTGAACTTGCATTAGTATCTGCAAAGTATTTGGGAATTTTGGGCAGAAGATGCAGAATAATTTATTGCAAGTTATATTCTAATATCTGCAGGTGTGTCTATAGCACAAGGAAAGGAGGGGACACTGGATTTACCTGCCCTAAAACTTGTGTCACCACAATGATGAAAATCCAGTAACTTTAGTTTTACCAAAGTGGGAATTTAGATGTGAATTCAAGGTTTTAATTCCTTTGTCTGAAGCAGTACCTGTCAGCAACCTGAGTGAAGGACACTCCTAAAACACTCTGTCCCAGAGCAGGAGCTTGCAACGTCAAAGAAGCAACTGCAGTAAATAACATGCAGTCTAAACATCTCATAACTGTCAGTTTGTCTGAGATCACTTGTTTTCAACCACCTATCTGTGTTCATTACAACTCCCTTTCCCTTCCAGGATTTTTACTGTTTTTAAGATAAGGGAGGCAGCACCACTAAATAGCATTTGTGCAGCTCCCACTTACCCCAGCAGTCATTTTACCCCTGACTAAGCCACAGAAACTGTTCTTGCCGCAGAGTAAACCTGCCCAAAATGGTCACTGAGCATTTTGGGCTTCAGGAGATGATCCATTTCACTCCAGTGACATTAAACTACATTTGAACTTTCAAAAACCTAATTTTCGTGTAGATCAATATGGTCAATAGAGGTGTTAAGGGAAAAACAATTACATTTGCTGTACCTGTGCACTGCATGATAACCCACACACAGGTGCTGGTTGCTGGCCAAAAAAACTCTGCTCTTCTCATGAATCAAGAGGAGACATCGGTGATAACACTTCTCAGAGGAGAAAAAAAAAAACACTGACAGTGGACTCAACCCTTACAGGTGTTAAAACCTGCAATTATTTCCTCCAGTGACTTAAATCACTCTCCTCTCACCTTTAGATGCAGAAAGATTCAAATACTTCCCCCTCCCCACCTCTGTCTGTATTTGGCAATTAATTTTCTGGGATATTAAACCAACAATTATTATTGGTGCCACAGCTTATCTATGTCAGTGATCTGTGATCAACTCAAGTTCTCTTCAATATGTAAATATTTCTCTGTAAACCTGGCAACACTGGATTTATGGAGAAAACTGTCAGCTTCTCAGGGAAGAAACTATATCTGCTGAAACATTTGTGCAGTGTGTAGTAAAACATAACCTTGATCCAAATATAAAAGTGTTTAGGTAGGAGATGAAAGGGGTGGTTTCTTGAATTAGAAATAATATCCTAGCCAGGAGTTATTCATGAAAGGAGAATCTTAATATTTACTTAGGCTTTCAGCAGCAGTGATTTGCACTAGAATTTATTAACTTTTCAAATATTGCACAAATATGTACCTGGATACTGAAATGATACCCACTATAAGTTTACCAGAAATACAGTCTGTCAAAACAGCACCTATTTTAAGCCTAGAACTGGGCTTGATTCTGCTTCACCTGAAGTCAAGGATAAAAATATTCATTTCCATACTAAAAAGCAGGGTTTCCTTATAGACAAGAGGTCCAGAAAAGAGTTACCACAGACCCTGAACAAGGCCACTTCCCACTATGTACAACAGTTAATGTATTTTAGATGTTTGTTCTACATTGATTGGAAAGTCCTGACAAGGCATAAAACTCCACAAACAATCCATGGCATGGCACAACAAAAGTTTACTACAAGCCTTCTCCCTGCTCATTTTTCATGTAAGATCATTTCTATTTTAATAAATTTAGTTCTGAAAACCTGAATCCAGCTGGAGTTTCCTCAGGGGGAAAAAAAAAAATCAGATATTTTTTACACAACACAAGTTGCCTGTTTTTACAAGATATCAGGCTGACAAACCTGCCTGGAAAATTTGCAGTTGAATAGTGAAAGGGCAAAACTCATTCAGTACCACGGATCTGAAAGTCTTTCAAATGGAAACAGGGATGTGGCCCTGGAAAAGAACAGGTGTTGCAGCTGCAAACACACAGTTGTGTCTCTGGGGCACAGGACTCATCAATAATGGATACCCCGGCATTCAACTGGATCCCTTCCCCATTTAAGTTTGATACAGCTTGTTCATCTTCAGTAGATATTTTTTCCCCTTGAGGGGCCCCAACACTTTGTTGTCACCGTTCCTGAAACGTCTTTGCTGGCACTTGGCCCAGACAAGTTGTCACTGAACACACACCCTGATTATTCCTGCACAGCACAGAGGGTTTGACAATTCTGATAACAAACAAGTGCTGGATGCACAAGGAACGGTGACTGCCCCCCATGTTCTATCTAAATGCTTAAAATGATACCCTGAATATTTACAGGTCTCCAAACTGAACTTGGCACAATAAGAACTTCAAGGAAAAAAAATCCTCCCTCCTCTTTTGCAGAGGTTGTGACACCTGATCTTCACTCTAAATACTCCAGTGTGCAAAGACCCCCAGGTGTTCATCTGAAAATGGTCAGTGATGGTGCATTTGAGTTAGTCTGGGTTGCTAAAAACCTACTAATGCCTGGGTTAAATTTATGCCCAGTCACCTGTTGTACCTCTGGGCTTGTTTCAAAGCTGTTGTTTAGGCTGTGCAGCTGATTTCTCTCTATTTTGCCCATGCTCTAAGTTACACAGAGCCTCCCTCTCTGCTGGCATTTTGCTCAGTCACACTGAGGTGTAACATCCAAAATTGACAGATGACATTACTAGTTTCCAGATACCCCAATTTCTCCTCATTAGACTCGTCTGTACCAGAGCAACCTGCCAACCTAAAAACCATATGGTTTCCCTTCACACACTTGGAGACCCTACTGCTTCCCTGCACAGGAACACTCCAAACAACATATGGGTATGGAATGGATACACTTCCTAGAGGGCCATAACACCAGTTTAGCTTGCACCAATAAGTAAACTCCATCCAGCTTCATCAGACATATCCTAGAATATTTTCCCACTTTCACCCTGCTGGGAATTTCCAGGGGTCCCACGATCCACTTTGCAAAGCCACAATCTATGTGACACCATGATTAAAGTGTTGCAACCAGCCATTTGCAATGGCACTGACCAAACTCAGAGCCAATTCCAGACCGTGAGCTCAAATACAGAAACATTCAATTCTTTCGGTTCAGTTGGAAGCTCCTTACGTAAAACAAAAAAAAAGTTAATTTGCTGTGCCTTTATATTCACCTTGAAACCCAATGGCCAGCACACTGAGCCTCCAGCCAAATCCTACCTGGCCTTCATTATTCCTTCCATGAATTAAGTTTACAGCTGGAGCCATACAGTGGCACATTCAAGGAGTCAATGCCCAATAGTGGCACTGCATAAAGTTTTAGCACCTTGGCTGGAGAGCCCAAAGAAACTGTTCTCTGGCACAGAGGAGGAACTGGCAACACAATGTTTGCTGCATGTTTATAACATAACTTAAAGATTTCCTGTCAAGGTTAAGCTTGTACAAATGGCAGGAAGGACTTGAGGACCCTGAAGTGGTGGGAGACTTTGACACAGTGACAAAACCTTAAGCAAATGGATCAGAATGAAAACACAAATGCTGCTGTGACAAGCTTGTGCCCTGAAACAGAGATTATTCTGTGCTTGCAAATATACTTGGGGCTGAAGACAAACTTTTACTCGTGTTATTGGTTTTGAGGTTTGTGTTTCAGCTCGAATTCTCTGTGGGAACAGTTTGATCTCTTCAGTGCTACTACATTCCCAGAATCAAGTCAAATCCAATAATGTGGTGCAACTCGAAAACAGCATATTTGTTTCTAACTCATTTCTGAACGATTTTCATTATTGCTGTTGAAGATGTAAGGATCAGACAGTCCTTGTACTGAACACTTTGGGGGTTTTCTATAAAGGTTAGGAAATTCTGTAAGGGAAGAGCAGTAACTTTACGCTGCTAATCTGACCACAGATCTAAAGACTGCATCAGCACCTAATAAACATGCAATAACATCAGCTTCTGTGGGAGGATGGAAGTTAGAAATGAGGCTCACAAAGTCAGCCCTGGTGTTATCTAACCCACAGGCAGCGTCAGAGGGACTGGAGGAGTTAATGTATAGTTCCAGTAACTGCCAAGCAAGGCTCTGTAATCAAGGGAGCCATTTAACTTGTCAAAAGTGAGGAACATTCCACACCAAAGTGCTGCCTTTCATTTATGCCCAGAGAAATCCTTCTAATAGCTTCTAATAGCAATGTTTAAAGGACTTTTCTTCCGAGCCCCTTTGTACCACGCTTCTGTTCTTTTCATCCTCTTGCAAAGCCCCCACTGAGAGACCAAAGCTATAATTTCTTCTGCTGGTAAGTGCCCCATAGGTTTAGCTGACCTTTAGAAGAGACATTCTTTTCCCTCACCATCTCCTCTGAAGCACCTTTTCCAGAGCACACCCTGTGGGTCCAGGACTTCTGGTGCCACAGGAGAGTGACAGGTAGACACATTCCACAGCACCAAGGAGCTCCAGGATCTCCTAAATACTCCTTGCTCAGTGGGGTGGGGGCAGGAACACGAGAAAAACATTCCTAGAGATGCAGAACAAAGAGCACATCAAGACTCTGACATGGAATTCTGTCACCTTCCCTGGCCAGAGCTGCACTTCCCAGCAGGACCTGGAGCCCAGGCTGCTGAAGCCTGTTATTAGCCCTGTGTGGAGCCATGAGCAAGTCCCAGGGACCACCATTGCCAGTGTCCCCTCACACATCAGCCTGACCTGTGTCTTCACTTGAGGTAGCCCGGGATTTCTTTGGATTTAAAGAGAGGTGATTCACAGGCCAGTCAAGCTCTTGCTTAGACCAAAGCATTTCTGTTACCACAAAATAAAGCAACTAAGAAGGGCTTTTACAGTATCATGGGCTCCCCACACATAGACTCAAAAGCAGAGCCCACTGACCAGAAGGGAACAAAGTTCACTCAGGACAAGAACCAAGAGCCAGCTCAGGAATCCAAGAGACTTACCATGGCAGAGACCTGGTTAGATGAGCAAAGCTTAGCTGATCCCAGCAGCTGACCTGCACAAACTGCATGGGAACCTGGGAACTCTCCCTCATTCCCACGGATGTGATCCTGCCTGGGACACCTTTATCACCCTGCACGTGTAACTCAGCCACACACACCCCCTGGGTTTTCTAGACACAGGAACCCCACCTTGCGTGGAGAATTTTATTTGATTCTCTGCAAATCAGGCAGATCAGCACCTTTCTCTCCTGTATTTACCTCCCAAAACCCACATGGCAATGTCTCTCAGTTTACCAGATTGAGAAATTGCAGTTTCCTTTTCACTAATATATTTGAAGACCTTCATTTAATTAAATTACATTGAAGTCTGCAGGATCCCTAAATTAAAAAGCTGTCCTAGAATTGCAGAGTAGAATAATGATTTAAACTATTCCAAACAATGAAAAGCACCAATTGCTCAGCCTGCCAGGCCCCAGAGGAGTCAGCAGAGCCTGGCAAGGTGAAGTGACAAGAAATCCTACATTGCAATTGCACAGAACAAGGAAAGAAGGTGGTGTCAGGAGCCAGATCAGAGACAAGTTCCACATTCCTCTCTATTTATTCCTTGATTTCTTAAATGTTGTCCAGTTAAATGTTTTAAAAGCAGCACTGTGGACAACCTGAACGTTTCTGCAGCTCCACTCTGAGCACTGTTTTTGATCACTTCCTCAAACAGGGGAAAACAAGCCACTTTTGTTACCTGACATTCAAAGCCAACAGGCAACATGATTAAGATGAAGCACCTTTGGGGTGACATGGGAGAGATGTGCTGAAGTAATGACTGGGTTGGGGTTTTTAGAGTCCTGTTGAGCCACTGCCCCAGAACACACAGAAATGGGCACAGAGAGTTGTGGCCCCTGTGCTTTGGGACACAGGACACACAGGCTGGACTGCAGCAGCAGGGATGGAATGAGCTTTCCAAAGATGCTTTGCAAACAGAGGCACTTATGTAAAGATTCTACAAAAAAAATAAATTATGTGGTAGAGGGAGACAGAGAGCCCAGCACCTATTAATCATCAGGGGCATGATTTCAACAGCTCCATGTGCACCAGGCCTTATCCTAGCACTGGTGTTTAGAGCAGCTCTAAGTCTTTGCACAATTAACTTCCCTATAAAGAAACTGCAGAAAGCATTAATGACTGTAATGTCTCCTTAACTAGCAGTAAATACAGGTGAATCAGTCAGACCAACCAGCTCAGAACTTCTAGTGCTCACAACACACTAATATGTTGCTAATTAAGAACCATCAGCCTTACTTTTAATTAATATATTGGCTTACTTGAGATTTAATTCAAATTTTACCAGCTCTCATTTTTCCAATTCAGAACATGCACCAGGCAAGACTATACAAAAGGAAAAACACAGCTATTCCATTCACGTTTGTGGAGATAAATTCAGCATTTTAGCTCCCAGTTCATTCTGCCTTTGAGATTGAATGTGAGAGAAAAACAAAGACAGTGTTTGTGACTGTGTGCACACGTTCACAAAGAGTTACATCTCTTAGGGTAGGAGAACAGTTGATTCTGGGAAGTCTCATTTGCTTGCAGACACTGGCCCAAACTCAACTCCAAGCTGTGAGGCCCTGGGTCAGACCTCATTTGTGCTCAGTGCTAATCATCCTGGGGCTGCAGATTTAAAAGGAAATGAAACTCTCCTCACAGGTATCATGTTTGTAGGTGTTCTTCCAGCCATCAGCACCAGGCATTCCACAGCCATTCCTCCTGTACACAGCCCAAACCCCTGTGCCTTCATCCCCATCTGGGAGATGAGAAGAAGACACTGAAAATAACGCTGAAAAAAATCACATCAGGACCTACTCTGCAGCTTCTCCTCACTTGGAATAGCAGCCAGTTTGCACCTATTCAGAGATTAAACTAAAAGGAGCCAGAAAACCAGTCCTAATTAAAATCACAAATTCCCTGAAGTTGGTAAAGACCTTCCAGATCACTGAGTCCAAGCTGTGCCCAATCCCCACCTTGTCACCCAGCCCAGAGCACTGAGTACAACACATCCAGTGGTTCCTTGGATACCTCCAGGGATGGGGATTCCACCACTTCCCCAGGATAGACATTTTCTTACCTCCTTGTACACTGAGCAAGCCGTGGAAGGACAATAATTATTCTGGAGTGTTTACAGCCTGAGAGAGTCAGGTAGAGGCTGCACATGTGACTCCATGGGCACCAGGCCCAGAAGAACTCAACATTCCCAGGTGATTTGGTGCCCCTGGCTTCAGAGATCCACCAGCATCACAGAGCTTTGTCTTCAGGAGTTTGTGAACAAATTCTCAGGGGAGAGGATTCCTTTAGTCTTCTCTCTCACAAAGTGTAAAATCTACGGACTAAATCAATGAATCACTGGTTTAGATAGCTGTGTCCAAAGGCAAAATGAGAACTACTTTTGCTACATCACTGCATTTTTAAAAAATACAAAGAGCACTCAGTGGATCCTCCCATCTGCTTTATTCCCTGCTTGGATCCCCTCAAACCTCACAGAGCTTCTGAACATCTTGTGTTTTTAACAGCAAATACCCTGAAGAGCTGTTGAATTGAGATTCAGAAAGTGTCGAATATAACCTCATGAGAATTTACCTAGAGGCAGAAGAGGGAGATGAGAAACAAAACTATTTCCATTTTTCCTTGCTAGAAACAGAAAAGTATCCAAGTGTTTTGCATATATTAAAACTGAACAGAAAGATGCCTTTAAAATGCACAGCAACTTCAGTTTCACAGAGTTACTTAACTCATATTTTCAGTCCCACTTTAATTCCTTCTCTACAATATTGGTTTTCTGTAAGAGTGAATATTGTCAGGAACAAGAGATTTCCAGGGAGTGTAATGGAGTTGCATCTGAGAACTGATAAGAGTAGAAAATCAGTCCTTCCTATGGACAAAATGGAAGCATATAATCATTAATTACTCTAACTAGTCCATGACCTCACACTGCTATAGAGAGTGCTGCCAGCTCACAGTAAGTGAATCACTTTCAGTGGGGGAAAAAGTAAGACAGAACTTTCATCTGCCTTTCCCAAGATGGAGCTCAGAATGATCCATGTGAGATAAGCAGGTCTTTGCCATTTACAGCAATTTCCTCTAGGAAAAAAAAGGGATTCCTGTCTTAAAACTGTGTTAAACTGCCTTGAAAACAACATGAAGAGTTCATTTCCCCAACAATATGGTAAAAAGAGAGTTAATTGCCATTCTATGGCTTTCTAAGGGCTGTCAGTCACTGGGTATGATGTGTATCCACACAGGTGATACCATGTATTAGTAACCCTTCTCAAAAGAATTCTCTCCGTGGTATATCCCCAGGGAAAGAGAAGTTTTCCCCAAAGAGAAAAGGTTCTCCAGAATCTGACCCACTTTATCTTCTGAAAGGAAAACAGCAAGAGTTCTTCAGCAATCAGGTTTTTTTCCAGGGGAATTATCCAGTGGTGGAAACACCCTAGGGCTGCAATCCCTCCCAGTGTATTCCTTGAAAGGCTGAAATCCAAATACAAGGATGCCTGGGAGGGAAAATTAAGGAGAAGGATAGAAATAGAGACGTTAAGAAGGACAAATGTTCTGTTGGTAGGCAGGCTCCTGATGAAAAGGGGATTATGATGATTAAAGAAATTGTAAGAAAACAACTTTAAACAAGGAGAAAAAACCTCTCCATGTTACAAGAAACAAATCCAAACACAACTGTCCTGGCAGGGAATGCTCCATCTGCACTGGGCCCCTTACATGGCAAATCCCTCCCAAATCCCAGCTCTTTGTTTGGATTTCATGTGCACAAGTGCTCTGTCCATCTTTGTGGTTCGCTCGTGTTTCCCTTTTATCTCAGGGAGTTTCACGTTCATTTCAAGGTCTTTTTGGGGGAAGAGGCACAGCCTGGCTTATGTCTCCATGGCTTTGCCAAGCAGGCAGTAAGTCCTGTACACTGGCACCAACTCATCTTCCCTGCTCTGGGGATCAGGTTTGTCAGGACATGGAGCAGCAGGTACAGGTGGACACGTCCTGCAAAACAACAGGGTCAGAAAACAGTATTCAGGGGAATAAAGCATGTTTTCTGTTATGAACTTTTATAATGCCGTGGTAAATTAATATAACAAATCACGCCAATTTACAAAGAGAGCCAAAATTTCTCCCCTAATGGACAGGCTCTCCCTGCACTCTCTAAGCTGTGGGAAGTACCTGCTCCACCCTTTCATCCATCTGTGAAGGATCATAGAAACATGGACGGGACAACCTCAAATTGTGCTGAGAAATCAAATTGCTGCTGATTTATGCTGCTTTAAACAGAAATACATCACTTCACCCACTTTGTCATGGGCCCCTTCTCTTGAAGAAGCCACCTGCCATCTCCAGTGCAATTCCAGTGCTAGGACAATATTTGGCACAGAATAATTAGGCAACAGTACAAATGCATTACTCCCAGGTCTCCATATGCTGATCAGCTATTTAACTAGGCAGCTATTTTTAGCTCTGCCAAGCAATCAGGATGCTGTTCACAAAACATATTACCTTTAAAAAAATTGCTTTCCTCAGATGACATTGTCAGGTCCTTTTCTTTTCACCTTTAATGTGAAACTTCAAATAAAAAAAGGTAGTCTATTGAGAAAGTAAAGACTGTTCTTAATGGTGGAGAAAAATGAATGTGTAATAGCCTAAATTTTACTTTAATTATACCAAGTGATAATCACTCTGGGAAAGGATGTTGAGACACAGTGGACACAAGATAACAGGGAGGAGGGAAGCTGGTCAAGAGTAAAGAGAGGAGAGGCTTTGTCTGTCACCAGGAATTTTGAGGAGGCCTTGGAAGAAGCCATTTCCATGGCTGCAACCTCAAACCACAGAAGGTTCAGCTGGTTTAAGGATCTTCAGGGTCTTCACCCTATTCAAGAAGCCTCCTGCCTTCAGAGCCAACTGACTGTCCAGAGTCTCAGAGCAGCTCTCACACTCAAAGCCCAGCTTTAACAACACAAATACCAAACCATCTACATGTTTTTCCTACCAGACTCTTACCCTGTTAGTACCTTTCCCTTCTCTCCTCCCCTCTTGATCCCTCGGATCCCACACACAAATACACTTTCACTCTCTCCCAGTCTCTAAAAGCCCTTCTCCAAAATACACATTTTTCTTGAGTTGTCCACTCTCCCTAATCCCCACAAGTCCTGACACTTTCATCTTCTCAGGCTTAGGATGAATGAGACCATCTGAGGTTTCAAGAGATTTGCAGCCAAGTCTGATTCCTGCTCTGGTCTTTGGGATGTTTATGTAGACCCAGAAAAATGGCATTTACAGCACAGTTAGTCTGGGTGTTACAGAGCATCACTGAGATAAGCCTTGGGTCTGCAACACAGAGTGACAGACTCATTTATGGAGCAGGATAGAATAAAACCCAAACAACTGAATACCAAGTGCTCAGTGTCTCTCAGGACATCAGCTGAAGAATTGAGCAATAACCAATGTTACATTTGTGTTACCAAAAACCAGAATGGGCACAATTAGCCTTGCAAAGTGACAAGAGAATTCCATGCTCTATCACAGATCACCTTCACTCTCAACACGGTTTTTGGCTGTCACACAGTCCCATTTGCAGAAGGGATTCATCTTTATCTGAAACTGTAATTGAATGCCAGTAGTTACCTTGGTGACATTTAAAAATCTATCCCTGTGCTTTGCTGTCAACACTTTATAATACAATAAAGTGCCTCATGGAACAAGTCAGAACGCAGCTTAGGGAATAGTTCCTATGACAACTACATGGATCAAGGAGGTGGCAAAGATCCCCAAATGTCAAATGGACAGTAGCACACAGGTAAAGAAAGGCCAGGCTGAAGTCAGTGCTTCTCCTAAAACTGTGCTGAACTGCAGCTCAGAGACCAGCTCCAGACATTTCTGTAATTAAACAAAGTCTCTAGTTCTCCAGATCCTCTCATTTTCACTGAAATTGCCAAGAACCCTGGAATTTATTATGCAATCAATCCAATTGATTCCAGGAGACCTCTGCTGGGACTAATCATTAGGAGCGAGGGAGAAAAAGCCCCACTTCCTGTCAACATTGTTTGTTGTACTTCAGATATTAAATAAGAGTAGGGAATTTAATTACCAGTCAAAACAGAGGATTCCCATTCCGTCTGTGACAGCTCCTCTGTTTGCTTTCAGATCCTGGAAGAGGGGGCTCTGGGATCATGTTCACCCTTAGCATTTCCAGATTTACTGTCCACCAAACACACAAAGAGAGATTTGTTTCATTGTCATTGGCCCACAACCACATGCTCTGGGTCTCACAACAATTAGGGAGAAGAGCCTGGCTGAAGCAGAGGGTTGCTGAGGAAAGCCCCCACTCTGTCCTTTCCTCAGGAATGCCTATCTCCATCTCTTCCTCCTGTGCTCTTGCCTTTTCTATTCTCTTCCCTTAAGTTTGCTTAACCTTTCCAGCCTCTTCCAGGCTTTTCTGCTTCCTCCCAGTTGCCTCAAGCAGCAAAGTCTCCTCCCCAGCACACAGACCTCGGGCGCTTCCATCATCAACCATCTGGGGCTGTGGCACAGAAGCATCTGGACCATTGGTCCCTAAAGCAGGGAATTAATTCTCTTTTGTTGTAGAACTAAATCTGAGCACCAGTTTGTTGGGAAAATGCTGCACAAACCAGCTGTCTGCAGCCTCCCTCCAGCCCTTGCATCATGTGAAAGCTGTACATGGCACCTGGAGATGTCCCATATCTACACTTCAGAGTCTTCAATCCAATATCCAGGAGATAAAAAACAGTTTGGCATGTTCTGAAGATGAGACCGAGCTTTTAGGCTATTCCTGAATTATCAGTAGAAGAATGCATTAGAAACGCAGGTTATTTATTTTGTTAAAGAGCATTTTCTATTCACACAAGGGTGATGGACCTCCCCTAAACACACTCAAGATATGAAAAGGGAAAGGGTATGTGTCTCAATCAGAAAATGCAAAAAAAAATTGTGGCTTTTTGACACTCTCTAAACACGTGAGAAATGTTGCCACATTTTCATTGGAATTTCAACACGAGAACAAAAACACAAGAGAAATTGATAATAAAAACATGGCTGGGAAAGACAAGCAAGGTAAATGAAGAGATTACAATCTTGCCCTTCAGTAAAGTCCTTCTCACCTTAAGTCTACTCTGAGTAAAGATAATCTTGCCACAGGAGACCACAAAAGAGAAGTTATTTGCATACAGAATAGGCTCGCAGAAAATTAAACTGCTGTGGAAAACTAGAGCTTATTATGCAAGAAATGTGATAAGCTAAAATATACAGAAAATCCTCCTCGAGATCTGAGCAACATGAGCTAAAAATACCTCTATTGCATGTCATTTACAAATTCAAAGGGTTGTTTAGGCTGTGTTTAGATTGTGATCAAACAACACTCGATACATTTTTTTCTTCCACTTATGATTAAAGATAGTGCTGGATTTTAGGTGTTCTGATTGCTTTCCTCACTTCAGTTTTATTTCTATTTTTAATTTGCACTTGATGTTCCTGCACCTTTCCTGAGAGCAAACAGCAGCACTGGGAGGGGACCAAGGGAATGTCTGGATACTATGGAATTGGCCACTTTTCTTAGTAAAGGGACAGGAGCGATGGCGCAGGAGAAGCCTGGGAACTGCATCCTGATTTCCACAACCAAGGGCTGAAGATGTTGTGTTCCCAGCCTTTATCTTTGCTCCTTTCGTTCCTCACAAATGTGCTTTGCAGGTGCAAGGCTCAAGTCACCATCTGCACACACCTTCCTGTAGTCCCAAGCGTGTTAAATGTCACAGATACCTCTTGTGCCAAGAGGGTTTACACATCCAAAAGTTCCTAAGACTCCCAAGGCCCTCAGCATTCCACTGGTGTTTCACCACACATGACACCCATCATTCCCTGGAAGTGGCCCAGCCCTGGGGCAGGTGACAGCCAGCACAGGGCAGGTGTCCTGGAGCTGCACATCAGAAATGCTGTGCAGGTGCCTGGGCAGGGGAATTACGAGTCTCAGCACAACTTTTCAAACTTTTCATTCTTTCCAGCTGCAAAGAAGAGAGCTCAGTGCCGTGATGAAAAATTCTTGAACATAAATTACCATCATTTTTCTGTTACATAACATGACTTATCCAAAGCATGCACTGGGCTCATTCCAGTTTCCACTGAAGTCAATAGAATTATAAGTGTTCGGCACCTCTGAAAAATCAGGACATGCTTATTCATGGGTATAATTTATGGTACCCAAATTAGAACAGTCTGTCCTTAAGTTACCAGTGCAGAATAGGATGGTTTCTCACTCCTTCCCCTTCTTTAAGGACATTAATGGAGCAACACTAGAATTTATCCCCAGATCTTCAATGCCAACCTAGAACAGGTCAAACTTAAGCCACAACACAAAGCATCTGAACTAATGATCCTGGAAATAGGTTCTGCCCATCCATGAGATCAATTTGGCTCCAACCAATAGTTTTGCCTGTGTGAACCCTTCCTTCCAGGAGGTTTCAGAAAGGAATAACTGCCAGAGATGTTTCAACACAAGTATGTCCCAAGTTATGCATGAAGAGTGGCCACCATCTAGCAAGGACATCAAGAAAGCCAAAGCAGAAAGCAGCAGAGTAGAAAGTCTTCTGTACTGACAGCTCTGTTCATGCCTGTGGTCATTTTCTCAAGGAAGCACTGTTTACCAATCCCTCTTTGTATGTCTTTTGGACAGAACCTTTTTTCCTCCTGGATGTGGTCACAGCTTTGGTTGATCAAGCATGGCAGTATAAATCCAGCCCTGGATTTTTTGCTTCTTCAGAGCACAGCAAACATGGAAATCTGCAAAACACAGCTCAGCCTTGCTCAAGGCCCCCAGGATCTCTCCCGAGGCACTGAACTGAGGTGACTGTTCATCTCAAGCTTCCCCATGAGGTGACAAATCAGGGGGTTGTAAAGAACCCACCTCTGGGTTATTTCAGGATGCTGAGGAGTTTGGGACTGCTACACAACCCAGATATCCTTAACCTGCACCCTGCAGGTGGGCACCAGGTCAGCCCTGCCAGACAAACTCTCATTCCCTCAGCGTGGGGAGGGAGAAGTGAAACTCCTGGGCTGGGAATACACCAGAGCCGGTGGGAAGATATTTTCCTTACCCTAAATTCACAGTTCTTGTTTTCCTCCTGTCCCTGGGCCCCACACAGGATGGGCAGATGGGTCCCGCCAATCACTCCATGCCACGGTTGCACCACACAAATGTGCTCAAAGGAAAACTCCTGCAGCACCAAGAGCAGGGCTATTATGGGAGTCCAGAAACAACAGCTTGTGTGTTCACATTTCTATTCCAAGTTTCAGATTTCTTCAGAAAACGGGAGGCCAATCTAATCCCTTTGACTTTGAATCCCTCAGGCTGCCCAATGTGCCTGTCAGGCTGAAAAAGGGACACAAACCTTGTCCCTCTCAGCACTGCTCCGGACCAGAATCATGCCACATCCCCAGGCTCTGAAAATCAAAAAGGACTTTGCAAGAGATCTATTTGCAGGTGATCAGACAGCATGAAATTCAGTAATTAAACAGAGCTGGCACATACTTTATCAGAAGAGATAAAAACCCAAAAGCAGCACTGAGTTTTGCAATTGCAGCGTTTAAGTTAAAAATATCAGGTTGGGGGAATTACATAAATTCAATTTTTTATTTTCAAAAGTTCCTTAACCTAAAAATCAAAAATTACCTAAACCACACACCACATTTAAGTCACCTGAAAAGGACCCTCCTGAAACTCCTCAGATGTCATTTCTTTCTTTCATTCAAGCATGCCAGATAATCTGAGACTTTGTGTGCAAAGACACTCAGCAGCACGTGGTGAGAAGGTACCAACCTTCAGAAGGAACATTTGTTTAAGAAATAGCATTTCTGGAACAATATCTCCCAGTTTCTTTATTCTTTCCTCCCTGTCTTCCAGCACTGGTCCCCCTGCCCACCAGGGCCACCTTTGTACCCTGTCTTCCCCAACTCCATGAGGGAACAAACAGGTCCCTACACCAAAGGTCCATTTAATGGATACATTTTTCTCTGGAAATGTTGTTCAGTCCAGAATTGGAATTTACAAGGTCCCTCCAATCTCAAGGCAAATAACCTTCAACAACAGGATTCAGCCCAAGGCTGGGGTCACACATGTCCCCTGCTCCATCACTCAGTGTGGGCCACTTCCAGAGTACTCAGCACATCCAGGCTGTTAACAAGGGACACTCCTGTCTCTGGGGAGGCAATAGAACATGCAGAAAGCCTCCTTTTTCACCTCATTTTGCATTTGTGCACCACATCCAGTCCACACCCCTTCACTCTTGTGACATCTGAATCCTTGTACATTCTGTAGAATGATCCATGTTAACTGGTTTATCCACCACTATTCCAGGAACAACTTCCCTCTCCAGCCAAGCAACATATGGCCTTTAATCATCTGCCCAGAGGGAAGGCTCCAGGCTAGAGATTGAATGACAAAACTGGAAAAAAGTAGTCAAGAAATTTCTGCACCAAAGTTGTTTCCTGCAAGATTTCAGCATGAACTGAAAAATACCACTTGCAAAATTAAAAAGCTTTTTCATCTTTCAGCAAATTCACAGAGAAAAGGTGATGGATTTCCTCACACCCTACTTGATGTCTGTGAAACCAGTAAGATCTGAATGCTCCTCAAAGGCCTCAGACTCCTCAAATGAGGCATACACAGTGCTTGCAACAGCTTCCTAGAGTTGCAGCTCGATGTACTCAACCACAACGTTATGACAATATTTAACTTGTTTCACGGGAGAAGGTGTGGGAATGCTTTGTGGAGCTCAGTGATTCACCAAAGCAGTGCAGGGAGTGGAGAAACAATGTGGAATTGTTCTTTTAGGGTTGCTAACCCATTACTAGAGTTTTATCATGTGCTCAGCTAATGCAGCAATCAAACCCCAAAAGACAGGAAACCCTTTACATTAACCCCCCCAGCACTAAAGAGCTCACAGCAGTCTTAGAGCAGCAGTGCTGGCCCAAGAGACACAGCAAAGCCCAGATAACAACTGAAGAATCTTCTCCAGTTCAGTAACAGCTCAAACCCTGCACCATTTCTGAGCAAGGGAGTCTGATGTTTGCAAGAGAAGAGACCTACACGTGAAGTGGCAACGACTGATGATCCTCACCTTGGGGACATCAAAAACTCCACCACTGACCCTTTTTGGTGGCACACAATAAACTGCCTTACTCTGAATGAGCTTCCACAACAACAAAGACCTTCTTTCTCCACACCCAGCAGTCTGATGCCACCGCCTGACCAGCAGATCCTTTGAGAGGTTCATCCTGCCTGACAGAGGGGGGCACCATCCAGCAGAGCAGAACACATGTCTGAACTCAACCTGAAAGGTCTTTTCCAGCCTAAATGATTTGATGAAGAACCAGATTCAGGCCTTGCCTTCAGGAAGCAGTTTCTAGAGTGTGACCTTAAAAGAACCAATCAAAAACTTCCCCCAGTTTTAAAGCCCTAATTGCCATTAGGGTGAGTCTGAATGGTACAAGCTATAACTCAGCATAGTAGTTATGATTTTTTTTTAAAAAGGATTCTATCAACTGAAAATCAAAATTAACACATTTCCCCACAAAATTAAGGGTCTCAACCTATACTTCAGATAAAACTATTTCAAGAGTCCCTCACATCCTGCATAATATAACATTTCTGTGTCCTTATTGCTGCTCAGCAGTGTGAGGGCAGGCAAAGCCAGCAGTGCTTTGAGCAGAAGACATCCAGGTTCTGTCCATTCCCAGCTCCGTCACTCTGAGTACAGTGACCTGTTTATTGATTCCAACACACGTGTGGGCGGTTTAACTTGAAAAAAACTAATATTAGGCATCACGTGTTACAAAGTAAACTTTTCACAGGGAAGATGTTTCTATAGTAACTAATGTTTTTCTAGCAACACATTTCACATCAGGGTTGCCATAGAAACAGGACTATAGAGACGTGTTCACCAAATAAGTTGTCAGTAGCTTCTCCCCCAGCCTGGTGCACTCCATGCATGTCAACCTAAGGGTGAGCACAGCACCCTGTGTCTATCCAGGGAGACTCCTAACAGGAGTTATTCTCCCAACAGGAGTGTGAAATGTTCCCTGCCCACATGAGAGCGTAATTTCCCCCATATAGTTTCATGACCACATTTTTCAAGAGTAAGTGAAGTGCTCACTTCTGGATCAGGTTGTAAATCCGTAGAACTCAGAGCTGCTGGACAGAAGGGTATCAGTGAAAGATCCTCATCTGTAGGAAAACTGTAAAATCACTGTGCTGGAAACACTGAGCTGTTAAACCTCATAGAAACCTTGGTGTTCATGGTTCATGTCAAAGGGATGTCAGCTCAACTCCAGGAAGAAAACTGACTCCCTCTGGGTTTGAGCTTGTATTTAGGCTCAAGCATTCCCAAGGGTAACATACAGACTCCCACTCACCTCAAAGGAAACTCTGCAAAAAGATCACAGCTCTAATCTGGCATTTACATAGTAGCTGGGATTTTAATTACTATTTGTTCAGTACCTTCCCATTCATTCAACAGCAGCCAAATGTACGCCTTCAGGACTATCACTGTTCCTGACCTTTGCTTTGTCTTCTTTCCCACTCTTTCATTTCTCACTTCTCTTCCCTGAAGTGGTTTTCCCTCACAGTTCCCTCCATCCCTAAACTCCCCAATCCATCAAGAAGTAGATGCTAATTTTCATTTCCATCATCAGCCCTTTCAGTCTTTACCTGTTACTCCTGCTTAAATAAAAGCCAGAGAGAATCTGGTGAAACAGCTTAGAGGAATTTATAGGGAAGGAAAAGGAGCAATTTACTCAAGTGCCATTATGGAGAGGTTCCAACTCAAAACCTGCTTCAAAAAAATCCAAAAGTAAAAAATAAGACAAAACACATGATGCTGAGACCTAGAGAGAGTGAGACTGAAATTCCCTTGCTAACTCTGCTCCAGTGGTGACTCTAATGTCTTTTAGCTGGGGGAATATCCAGGCTCAAAAGGCAACTGCTCAAGCACTACAATTCTTGTTCCCACCAGTACCTCCAGTGCTGGTTTATACTCTCAGTTCCCTGTACTCAGTATGTTGAGGTGCAGAACTTGGTGCTGGCACAGGACAACTGCACTTAACCCAGGGAAAAATAAGCATCAGAGTGTTACAGAGGTCCTGTGCAGATGGACCCAGGGCTCCAGTAGAAGAGCCCTTTCTGCTCCCTTCTTTAGAGTGATCTACAAGAAAATAGTGAACTGAGGTTATGTGATAAAACCTGTTTTTTCAAGCTCATTCTCCAACCTGCAGCAGCACCGGTTGGAGTATTTTAAATTATTTAATATTTCTATAACTATGCAATGGCACAACACTGAATGTGACACCCTCCATATTTCACACTCTGCCCCCTCCTACCTGTTACAAACAGAAGTTGCAGGGATACAGCTCTTGGTACCTCGTTCTGAGGTGTTACAACAAGACAGTCCAAATTAACTGCATTGAGGAATCATTTTCATGAGCAGTGGTGGTGTCCCCATTTCCACTAAAGACTCACCAGTATAACCTAAACCAAATCTGATAAAATTTACCTGGGACAGGTCATCACTGGGGTTTTGGAGGAGCAACATACCAGGCATGATGGGCAGGAAATATCTGAGCTATAAAAAAATGCCACCAGAATTCCTAAATAGCAATATATGGGCCCGGGCAACAATGTGAGGATGACCTTAAAATTCCTTTGCTGACAGATTGTGAGTTACAGTGAATTTTACTAATTCATATATACAGATTTTGCTCACCCTGGCCTGTCTGCTCACAAAGCCTTAGGCTGGAATCTGCTCAAGCCAGGAGTTGTTTGCACATGCCCAGGAAATGCTAAATATAAACTGGACAATATGCAGACAAACCATTTTTATGAACTTTTTAGGTCAAGGTCCAAGTCCTCCTTTGCACCTAAACAGCACCAAGAAGACAGTGAAAATCTGCTCCAGACACAAGTCTAGGAGCACTACTGCAACTTTAACAGCAAATTAAATCTGCGGTTTTCCCATTTTTTCCCTACCTCATCCTCCAGACCTTTAAAGCTCCTCACCTCTCCATCTCCTGCAACCCAGTTGAACGTGCCACCAACTGGGTCACCCCAAGGCAAGCCCGGGGCTCTGAGCTCACACACACTCCCATTCAAAGGAATGACTAATGACCAGTGCTGGGGAGCCACAGGAGATGAGCCCAGTCCAGAACATTCTAAACCTATAGCACTTATGAACTGATTCATATCCTTGCTAATAAAGACAGAAACTAATTCTCACTAGAATTAATTACCTCTTACCTCATCACATTGCCCCACAGTTCTAAATATCTCCTTTTGAAACAGTGATAAAAAGAGACCTTCAAATGCATATCTATTCCTTTTTGTTTGTTCAGGGCACAGCCTCTTGATAGAGACCATTTCCTGCACGTCATTCAGTCATTTTAAAATATTTAATGGGTTAAGGAACAATCTGTAAATCAAGAATTCCAGTGGGATCATTTCACTATAACCTTTTGAGACAGCGGACAGACACTTGGTCAAAAGAGCCAAGAAGAAATTCAGTATAAGACCAAAACGGTCCTAAGTTATCCTCACTAACAGACTCCCCAGATTCCACAGTGTCATCTAACATTTCCTACAAAATTCAGAATTCTTTCATTCAGTTATAAACTGAATCTAACCTACCAAAACAAAAATATACTGGAATTACAGCTGAGGTCTGTTTACCTTCTGCTTTTTAGCTCTGTCTCAAAAGAGGCAATACCTGGACATGCTGCCTCAGGGTAGGAATCCACTCCCCAAATGCAGCTGAGAGGAGAACAGTACAATCACAGTGAAATGCACATTTACATTTTAATCGTTTATGCAGGAGCATTTGCTTTTCCAAGGATTGTTATTCTGGCATCCAGGGCATGCTAATGAATAGCATCAATAGAGGTGAGCCACTGAGATTTGGGTGGAGTTTGAATGTGCAAAGTACTCAAATGTGCTGGAACACATCTCCTAGCTGAGATCTAGTGACTGTTGAAGCTTAATCACTAAATGGACAGAGCTGAACTGTTAAACTGCAATGATACCAAGGGCTGCATACTTTAGATTTACCTCACTAATGCAATTCTCGGTTACAGTGTTTAAAATCTACGCTGTTGAGATGCAACATGTCATTCATAGATTCCAGCTACTCCAACGTTTGGTTGTCAAAGGTGAAGGTGTGAGACAAGTCCTGTGTCCTCATTTCTTCTGAGGACAGTCTGAGCCTCTTTTTGGATTGCTTTAGTCAAGAAAGTCACAAGTAAAATTCCCAACATTTCAAAAATCCTCATAACCTCCACCCCAAACAGGTCCCACTTATGCCTTGTTCCTCCTTGGCAGGGTTACCATCAGCGATACAAATTGTCCTGCTGTCCACACGGTCTGGTTTGGGTTGGAAGGAAAAGACACGCCCTAGAGACAAAGCCTTTGTTCTCCCAGTGGAAAAAACGAAGTGTCAAATTCTCAATCCTTGCCCAGCAGACACAAACTCCCTCTGTTCACTATTCACAGAAGATCCCCTGGTTCAGCCTCAGCCCAATCTAATTATCTGCTCAGTCACCTCCTCCCGTACATCAGGTCACACTGATAACACCAGTGTTTGAGAGTCACTCCAAGCTGATGGAGCGTTTAGCGTTTAGTTGTATGTCAGAAGTCGGCAGTGTCAGAGCTGTCGGTGATTTGCACTGCTCATTAATTCAGGGAAACGAGATGGGGTGATTAGAGCTCTGCTCCTTAACCAGGCAACAATCAGGAGCTTACAGAAACTCCTTTAAAAATAGGGAAGATGCCCTCAGGAAAAGAGTAGAGTTCGGTACTGGGTAGGACAATCTCCCCAAGCAATGAGAAGCAATAATGAACAGGGGGAAAAAATAATCCATCCTCTCAAGTACACAGAAGTCCTTCAGAAGGGGCCCCTTCTCAGCACCTCCCTGCAGCTGCTGCTTACAAGTCGCTAGAAGCAAATCCTGAGACAAAATTAGCTTTTCCAAATGGCAAAACCAGAAGGTGGCAAACCATGACATATTCCCAGGCTCATACACCAACAAAACATCCTGTAAGCAAGTTTTTTTTATAAGGAAAACTTCGGGAACACAGGCTGGGAAAATAGCTACAGTCTTAATATGGACAAAAACTTCTACCCCGAAGTCCAATCGCACAAACAAATAAATTAAAGCAAGCAACATTTCCTGTTAACAATCTCCACTGGTTATTTTTGCAACTCTTGAGAAGAAAAATAGTAAAAAATACCAAACCTGTTTTGCTAAGATGGTGGATAAATTGGATGTCTGTTAAGCTCTGATTGCTTCTTAAATATTTGTCTAGACAGGAATTTCTTGAAAGAAGGAAGTTTAAGGACTTTTCAGTCCTATCCTGTGAGGCCTGAATGCAAAGCCCGCCTTGTAAAATATCCTACTGCTTGTAAGAAGTCTCACTAAATTAGCTTAAAGACTGAAATTGGACCAATCTCACTGTGCCACCAGACTCAGAATTCAAATATGAAGTGTTCAGTCAGAGTCGGGCCTCTCAGACTGCTCCAAACAGTTCCCTCCCCCACTTTCTTTTTTTAACTCCTTTTTTTAAATTCCAGTAAACATCACAGCATTGTTCCAGTGCCCCAGGATGGTCCCAGTGATCAGAGGCCACTTGGATATCCAGGTCAATTCACTCTCCAAACCTGCAGGTAAGTGAGCATGTGTAAGTGCTGCACAGGTTTTGCTTGAGGAAAATGGATTATCCCAAGATCTGCTACTGGCTTTTCTCATGGCAATTTTGCCCCTGTAGGCACAATACCTTTGGAAATGCCTGTGATGGTTTATATTCAGGATGTAACAAAAAGGGCAAAACAAGGGAAGTGCAAGTGAAAGATAATTTTACGTTCTTGTAAAGAGAAAAGTCGAAAAACTCCCCCAGGCCACCCAAGATTACACTGCACAAGGAGCAGGTTTGGCAGCAGGAATGTTGCCACCAACTTCCCGGGACAGGTCACCCAGTTTCACCTCTGAGTCTCTGCATCTGAGTAATGGGTGTTTCTCAACGTCAAGACCAAGGCTCCTCAGGGTTTCAAAACCCTAAACCCTGCTGAGAGTACGTCACAAGAGCTATAAATAAATCTCCTGAAGTCACCAAAACTCTCATGTCAGTATAATTTCAAATAAGCTTGGCCAGAAAAGATCAGCTGCTCTGGGTTTGCATGTTTGGTTCTAATAGCACTGAATGCCTGGTAACAAGATGAAGAGCTCTTATAAAGAGAGACAAGCAGTGATAAATTGTATTATGTACTAATACCACCCTCATTGACAGCACTTATCTGCAGGACTAAGGTCTGCACAGACAAAGGGAGTTAAAAGCTCTGTTATCATCAGCAAGGGCTTTGGCCTCCCTGTCTGGCTTCTGGACCAGAGGGATTCACAGAGAGTTTCTGACTCCACTGAAGTCAATAAGAACATTAACTCCACTGGAACCAGGTTCCAGCTGCAGCACAATTGCTGTTTTACCTGTTCCACAGCAGAGGTTGGTAAGAAAACTACCGACCTCAAAGTACTCGTTTTCCTGCAGTGGAGCCCTGCACTCACACACATTATAGACACTCCACATGTATTACTGTACCAGTTAAATCCTTCCTTTATATCAGCAACAAACCTGCAAAGTCTTTCTCTGTCCTCACATCTCTGGGACCAAGGTTATGCAGAAGGAGAGAGTTTGGCAGCACAAGAAAAAGCAGCAGTTCAGACTTGAATTTTAAACCGCCTTACCTGCACTCTGATGTCCTTCTCAGTTAATCTCACAAGCTCAACTCTGCATCAACAAGCAGTTTATGTTTTAGTCTGGTCTGTTCAGTCTCTTCTTATACCAAGCACTAAAAATTGATGGCTGAATGTGCTCCATCCCAGGCACTTCAGAGCACCAAGGTTTGATCTGAATTTTAAGTGTTACCAGAGTTAAAAAGAAAACAAACAAAAAACCCAACCAAGCAAACAAAATCAGCTAAGTGAGATCAACACATGGTATGGAAGAAAGTAGCACTGTGATTTTTTTGGGAAAGAAAAGCAGCAGGGAACTAAGAGTGAAAGCTGGGAGACAGTAAGAACACATATTCCCACCACCACACAAGATATTGCTCTCAGCTGCTCAGGAACTCTGGGTTAAATACTCCTGCATGGCCACAGGTGTTACCAATAGGTGCAGAAATTAAGTGCTGATTTTTAAAGGGAAATCAACATATTCTTCTGATCAGTAAAACAACTTTAAGTCCTTTTTAACAGGAACATATTTAACTATCCCCCAAAATAATCTCAGGATTATTGAGACAACCCATAGCACTGCTGGGAGTTCATTTACCAATACCCTGCCCTCCTCAAGAATTTGTTTTTTAAGGTTGTCTTAAAGGTCTAAAGAAAAATCTAAGAAACTCCTATTACAAAAATATGTTTTCAAAATTCCTGCTTTTAAATCAGCTGAATATGCTTTGCATTGGGGTGTGTTGTCTTTACCCTTTTCCTTCAGGTGAGGACCATTTTTATCCCAAGCTTTTCCCACTGCTCTCCTGCAAGGACTTGAACACCCAGTTCTGTTTCTTGTCAGCAACTTCCAGCACTCCTGGTACCCCTTCTCACCAGGCACTGGGAGTCTGCTTCCTTTAGGGAAGGTAATGTACGTGTGAGGTGCTAAACATGTTAAAATTCTTTGCTTTTGTTTTTCCAGCCCTCTATAAATGGCAACAGTGCTGTAGAGTTACCAAAATGTTGTTACAGAACACCAGCGTTTTTCAGTATTCCCAGAAAAGCAGAGAACCTCTGCACCTTGGCAGAAACTCTGCTTAACCTTAACCACTGACACTATCATTTGACAGCACCTTTCATTATCCCCCTTCTTCGAGGCTTGGTGGTGTATCAGCTCATCAGCACAAAGAACAAAACTTCATTTACAAGACAAATGCTGTAAACAAGAAATTAATTCAACAGACCCTTTATTTCAAATGAGAACACTGATGATAATTTCAGTGTTAAAAAAATCTCTTAATCCAGTAATTAAATTCTCTTCCACCAGATATAGTCAAGCATATGCTCTGCCTACACACGGACTGATTAACTGACCCTCAGATGACATCATCCACCCATCAGTGGGGCAAAACTGTCCCACCTACATTAATGAGCATTCAGAGTAATTAATGAGCTCGAGATACCACGTCCTGCTGCAGGAAAGGAGAACCTGCTCTCTCCTGCCCTGCTGAGCTCACCCCTCCTGCCACAGCCTTGTGCAGGGCTCCTCTGGCTGTCACCAGCCTCTCCTGGAGGTCCTCGCTGCCAGGGTGGAGCTCAATGCTCTTCCCTGTGATGAGGAGTGATGAGAAGCACAGGATAAAGCTGGTGCTGCTGTCCACATTCCTGAGCTCCCCCAGACCTGCCCCTCCTGCAGCAGCTCGGGGCTGAGCCGTGTTTGTGGGCTGTGCAGGGGGAACATGGCACGGCTCCAGCTGGTGCTGGACAGCAGAGCACAGGCTCTGCTCTGCACGGCTCTTTATAGAGATGGATGGATGGATGAAGCTCCAGCAGGAGCGTTTCAGCAGCCTGGGATGAGGGGCATTACTCACTGCTGCTCTGGGCACAGAGAGGGCCATCAATCTGTGCAAGGCAGGCAAACACCACACTCCCTGACCCTGAGCTGCCTTTTCTCTTTCTGAGCCCACAGGCTCCGAGGAGACCAACGGGAGTGTGAACTTTAAAGGAATCCAGGATTGTGCCAATAATAACCAATCTAGACACAGCCTTCCATTCTCCCAGATAATCCATGTTAACATTTACTGCTGATGGAGAAGACAGCTGGACTTCCCTGGATCCTCTCACAGACACAGGACAACATCCATGGGCCACAGGGACCGAGAGCTGCACATCTGGATCCCTGTGACATGGCTGGCATCCCATGGAACCAGAAATGCAACAGTTCTAGTCTTTTTTTTTCCCATAAATCCCTCCCATGAGAAGCATTTAAACTTTGACTCTCATCACTAACCCATTTTTTAACTTCCTTAAACAAGAAGATATAAAATAAACAAGGAGGATAGAAGAAAGAAACCAGTGAAGTTCTGTAGTTTAGAAAGCACAACTAAAATACAACAACCTCTTTTGGAAAAACTCTGAACACACACGCAGTCCTTTTGTATAATCAGTTCTTTGACAGCATTCTTAAACTAAGTGTGATCACTAAAAGCAATATTGAAATTAAAGAGCAAATATGTGGGGCTGAAGTAGGTTTCTCAACAACACTAGGGAAGGAAAACTGAAGATGTTGGTCAGGATGAAAGGATTTTGTTTAAGAACACATGTACTGCTTTGTAGCTGGGAAAAGAAAAATTAGTTTTCCAGACACTGCTGTAAAACATGCCAAGAACCCAGAGTAAACCAAAGAAAGCACAAGCTACAACTGCATAATAAAGCATCCAAAATTTTCCATGTGTGCCCATTTATGGGAGGAAGAAATTACCCTACATTTAACTTGGCTCTCTCTGGCACAGCTCAAAAGACAAGAAACATTTATAGAAAGCAGAATTAAGTATTAAAACAGAGAATCATCAACAGGGAGGAGCTGATGAGCAACCTGAGCCCAGCATCCCAGATGAGCTTGGCACTGAGCAGCAGCCAGGAGCAGAAACCCCTGAGAGCCTGGGAGTGGAGCCTGATGGGCAGTAAACAGGAGGGAAAGGAAAACTCCTTCTGGATGGAAACCCCATTCTGACAACTGAGGTGACAGGAAACATGGTTATGTTAAAATATTGTGAGTCTGTTTATTATTCCAGAGCAAGACAGGTGCCTATCAGGGACCTTTCACTGAGCTCAAGGAACTACAATGATTTATACTGGTATTACTTCAGAATACACTGGGTAATAATCCTTTTTATGCACATTTTTTAACTCATGTTAGAAGTGATACAGCCAGATAAATGTACACTACCCATGCATATAAACAACAGGTTATTTTTTATCTGGGTTGTCCAACACTGCTATGACATCACACATCAGTGAAGATCCCAGAACTGAAGAACATCCTGTATTTTCAGTAACCCACAGCCACTAATATTCCCAATGTAAATCTGCCAGTCACCCACAAGCTAAAGATTTCTAATATAGCTAATTAATGTAGAAGTATAAATTGTATTTCCAAAGTGACTTCATTCCATGTAGTCAGTAATTTTAAGCTACATAGGCCCTGAAAGAGGCAGACAGGCACACACTGGAATGTTCTGAGGTGTCTACCAATTACATTATATACAAAATTACATTCAAGTAATTACCCTAATGTTAAGAGAAAAGCTGACTTGAGCTACTATGGTTCTATTCTCCAAATCTGGCTTTCAAAGTGGCTGATAAACTATTCTTGATTTTGTTGCTGGCCAAAAAATACTTCACCTGATTTAGTATTGATTTGTTCATCGTTATTAGAGCAAGTACAATAGCACACACGCCCCTCAGGAAAAGTTGTAAAAACCCATGTGAGGAGCAAAAAAGAGCATGATGGCCTGAGGGAGATGCCCAGCCCTCAGCAGTGAGGAAGAGGAAGGCTCAGGGAGAGCTGTACAGGACTGTCCTTCACATCACCAAGTGTCACTCCTGAGAACAGACCATGGCTTTTGAACCCAGATCAAATAACTCAACTGAAATTATTACAGTATTAGCCCAATTAATTATTCACAGGTGCCTATAAAATGTTTCAGAATATTTTTCTCAGTTTCAGACATGCAAACCACCCCAGTGGGTAACACTCCCACCTGATTCCCAACATGGAAATACCCCACTGCCTCCAGGATCACAGAATTAAAATGTTGAGCATATTCTCTTCCCTGGGGAACACTTGATGCTTTTCAATATTCCACTTTTATATTCATTATTAATCCTTTCCAGATCATTTCTCAAGCTAATAGCTCCCCAATTACACATAACCTTAGTAACTACTAAGAGTAGGGAGAAGCTTATTACAGTAATGGTCCTGGACACATCCATTTCCCATACATAAAGGGCTTAGTGACACAGTCATCTGAGGCTTTAGTTTTTATACAAGTGATCTCAAGCAAAAAGGAAAGAAAAGACAGGAAAAATTCACTTCTGACACGTGATAACTGTTCAGCAAAATATCTGAAACCAGGGCTTTTCCTGGCACTTACCTGTACCCCTGGGAGCTGTGCTGGACAAGGGGCACCAGAAATGGCCACTCTCTGTTTCCATCTCAGGTGAGATGTGAACCAGCACATCAAATCTGACACATGAAGTGTCTCATCCTGCAGCACCAAGGCTCTGTGTGCAGTGCAGGACACTGGAGGTTTGCTGCTCTGGACCCAGTGGTGTTGACAAGCTCTAAATAGGATAAAACAGAAACCACTGAAAGATTTCTGGAAACCTACTTAAAAATCTGAACCGTATTTGTTTTATTTTCAGTTTACCTTCTACATCACTAAATGAACAAAGATTGCCTGGAATGTACAAAATCTGCAGTGGGGCCTCAATCAGCCCCTTCATTTGCATGTTTTACTTTCAACTTCCGAGGTACCTTTTTATGTAGAGAAAAATAAAAGTTTCTTTCAGTCTCCTCAAGCCCATTTTTGTACTTTTCCGTGATAAATTATTCTTTTAATTTGGAGTCTGGGAAAGAAAGCTATTTTCTAAAGGCTGGAACCTCATTTTCAAAGTAAAATGAAATCATCCAGTTCCACAAATTTAGAGTTTTTTGTAAGTATAAATCTCTAAAGAAATAGTGGTGGAGCTGTTGTTCAGAACCAGTGCAGCAGGTAGTGATGGTAACGAGCCCAACAATGACAGGACCAAGCAGAGATAATTCACCACACATCTCTTTTTATTATTGCTGCTTGAAATGTCCCTGGTCTCTATAGCAGCACTGCTGTGGATAAATATTTCCTTTGTTTCCCTTCCTTCTGTAGGTAAATTTACTTTTCCTCTTTAGATAGCAACTGTTATCCCAGACACCAATTGTCATGTGGGCCAAATTCATTCTGGAGTGAACCTTACATCTTCCAAGAGGTTTAGTCAGGAAAGTATTTGATTAAGCAAATTTAAAGTGAAACTAATTCTGTTATCTTTATTCTGCTTTAACAGAAAGGGCTACAGGTGTAATAAAAACTAAATCTGTGGACCAGTATGACCAGAATCAACCCCAGATATTCTGAACTTGGGGGGAATATGGTCCAACATTCATTTCTCCAAGTGTGTTTTGTGATTTACCTCACTTAGCCCTGAGCTAGAAGGTAACATTTTGCAGAATTTGGGCCTTAGGATGTTGTATGGCACAGCTGGAGCAACTCCTGCCCCCAGGAATCACATTTTCCAGAGCAGCTGTTGTGATTACAGCCAATGACTGGGAGTGGCATAAGGATACTGTTCATTCCATATCTGACCCAGAGACAGAGGAGTTAAGCAGAGGATCCAAGGAATGCCTCAGGACAAACAGCTCTGCCCATGGGAAGCCCTCAGTACATAGAGTGCTGCTCAGGACCATGGCAATGTGCCCTGCTCACTGTCTCCTGGGACAGCAGGACCAGGGAGACACCACAAGCTGCTTGGCCATGGAGTTGCTCAGCTCTGCTCCAAGGACCACACGGTGTTTCATGTCTCCTCCTTGCTCAATGGATTATCCTCTGGCATCCTGCCACCTTTGTCATAACTGATTATAATTTCAGCTTGATGAAAACCTTGTTCTGAGTCACAGTAGGGAGTAACTGCATCATTCGAGAGGTTTCATTTATACCTGCCAAACTCCAGGCATACACTGCACTGAGAAAGGACTGGAAGTGGTGGGTACAAACAAATTACTCCTGCTGGAAACTTCAAATGTGCCATGACTAAACACTCAGTCTTGATGTCTTCATTTTAGTACGTAAATGATGCAAACAATAAGACAATTCCATATTCAAGAGGTGTGCAGGTAACTCTGGGACTGATGTGATGGGTCTCTTGAAATAAGAGTTATTTCCTGGAGGGTATTTTCAGAGGTATTAGGAATTGGTTGAAAATGCAATACAGTGTGCCCAGGGCAGCACACTAAGATATGCTAGAGGAGACTGGCAAGAAATCTGCCATAGGAGCACTCACAAGGAATACAACAGAACTTCCTCTGGGATATCACCAGGAGCTGGAACTCCAGACAGCATGGAAGATAATTGGAATGTTTTTTCCTGCCCAAAGTAGCAAGAATGAGCATTCATGGTGGAATGCTGCAAGACTGCAGTATCACTGGAGGGTGAGTCTCAAAGCCTGAGGGCAACAGAGCAGGTAGGAATGGGCTGTGGGATGAACAGGTGGAAACAGGCTGTGGGATGAACAAGGAAGGAATTCTGCTCTTCCAGAGAGGACTGGACAGGCCCGGCCCCACATAGTGCCTTAGGGCTGCAACTGTGTGCAGATAAAACCATTGCATCAGCTCCTGAAGAATAGCTGTTGCTCACAGCAGGATCCAGAAGCATTTCCCAGGAATTAGCAAATTTATCCATGTGCTCAGAACGAAGTCATACTCTGACTGCAGCAAATAATTATTCCTGCCCACAATATAGCATCAGAGAGGGAAGTTTGTTAGGGAAGTTTTAACAAGTCATTATGTGATGGCTTTCAGGGAAGAGCTAATTGGCTGTGTCTCCAGGTCCCTGACTAAGTGGTATTACTTCCAGCTAGGGAGGAAAAGACCAACTGTAATTCCTGTAATTAAAAATAAAATCAGTGTGTACTCAGCCTCCTTCTAACAGACCACAAACCCATAACGACAAGCATTTGTCAACTGTACAATTCCACCACTGAAATTTGATCTACAAACCCATCTCTGGGCAGGCTGTCAGTGTCTCAGTACAGATGAGCTCGGCTGATCCCTGGAAGCAGAGCAGTCCTGTTCCACGGAGCTCCCAGCAGGGACAACACTGTCCCTCCCACCTCAGCGAGGGTCAGCGAAGGACACGGAGCAGCCAACCCCTGCTCTGGCCCCAGGAGGGACAGAGGAACAACTGTGCAGGAGCCAGAGGGGATTTCTCTTTGCTCAGTGATGGGAAAGTCCCAGGATGCCAGGGCAGCCCACTGCAGACACCACTTATAAACTGCTGATGTATTAATTAAACAAATCCCCGTTAGTCAGAGACAGGCTCCACTGAGCCCTCTGGAGTGTTCTGAGCTCCACAGCTGCAAACATAACCTGCTCCTTTTGGCCTCAGAGTACAGCCCATAAAGGGCTATAGCCCAAATATAACCTTGATGCTGCCTTAGAAGGGCTTGTCTTCATATAAACAAGGCAAATGGGATTTATACCAGACCCTTGAAGAGAACTGGACCCAACCAGCCCATCAGCTTACAGCATGGGCAAGCCGTGGACATCCTGTAACTTTCTTCTTGTGTTTGTTTTGGCAGATGAGTTTAACAAAATGCCAAAGATGAGAAAAAACAATCCTAAACTTCCCTTTGCTGGAGATAATCAGCTTCAGGGTCTCACCTCCACTGTATTTCAAAAGAAAGTAGCTCTAGAAACTGACTCTTCACATGCTGCTTGTCTTGCTATAACTATGTCAGCCTGCGAAATTCTTACAGAAATACCAGTGCAGTCTGAGCTAATTTATTCCTTTCCCTTCTTGACTGTGTCTATAGTGGCATAGAGAGAGACTGGACAACGCTGACATAACTAGTTCAATTTTCTCAGGTACTGATGGCTGTAAAGCCATAAACCAAGAATAATGAGACTGCAAAACAAACACAACAAGAATTCAGTACAAAACACCCAGAAGTATATCCATAAAAACAACTGACTGAATTAATTATTAAAGTAATTTTATATGCTCTACACTACAAATTGCAGAACTACCTAAGTGACTCCAAACTATCCCCAGTGAAGCAATTTTGAAAATCCCCCACTGCAATTACATTCTGTTCTACATCCCCTGGACATGAAACACTTTCCACAAGAGCACAGTTAAGTCACTTACCGAAATACAGGAGATGGTATCTCTCCACCACACACTGAGTTGATGTTCCAGTGCCCATTTTCCAATTAAATTGGTCTGCTGCACTTTATTTGACTGTCTGACAGAAAAAGAGTAATGGCCAAGAACTCATTAATATCTTTTTATCAGTCCACCAACAGCTAAACTAAGATTTGATCAGCAATGCAATCAGACCTTGGTATAATAATGACATCACATTGCAGAGATTATACAGAGACTGAAAATATGGAGATTTGTCTTATATTTGTATAAAATAAAATAAACCCTTACCCTCTGTAATCCTAGAACACCTGCAGACAGAGGAGAGTGGAGTGACCTTAAGCTGTATTTGTTCCTCCAGGGGAACTACCATTTGTGAGTTATTTCAACAGATTTGTCATGATAGTGCTGCTTTCACTGTTATTCCTTTATGAGAGGAATAACAAACGCTAACATTGTTCTTCAATTCCCAACAGCCACAAGATCCAACAGAGGAGTCAGCTGTTCAGTGCACACACACCCCAAATCCCCTTCTTTGCCAGATTAAACACAGCAGTGGCAAAAAGGACAGATTTATTGGGCTCATGCTGGAAAATTACTCCTCTCTATTTGTTTTGTGGCAGCCTCAAGGAGCCCCAGCAGTGGGGCTGGTCCTTGCTGTCTGAGGACAAACAGAATTCAGTGCTAATGAAACCACACGATGCTCAAAATTTGAAGCCAAAATCCAGGCCAAGAAAGAAAGAAGCATGATCATCTGTGAACTTCCACTCTGCCCACACTGTGCCAGAGGATGAGCAAAAGCTCTGAATGCTGCAAGACTTACAGAGCAAGGGCTACAAAAGAGCCTCAGAGTCTATTTGAGACCTTGCTCAGGATTTATCTGTGAGCCCACACCAGTTTTCCTTGGATCTGAGGGAGTTCTGACAGGAATTTCAATGGAGACAACAAGCAGAAAGTTGCCATGACCAAACTCCAAAGGTGTGCAGCTGGTGGGTTCCTGTCAGGAACTAGAGCCAGGCAAAATTATAACCAAACAGGAAATGTCAAAAAAAATAATATTTATTTTTAGAGAAATCCATGAGCTTCAGAAGTTCAGTAAATATGAATGACTAATGCACAGTAACCCACCAATGAAGAGCCTGATTTTACTCTTATGATTTCTACAAGAATTATTTTTAGAGTAATATTTCATAAACTTAATAAGAAGGAAAAGAATCTTATTAAGCAGAAAGCTGGTCTACATTTTGTGGCAATTTTGCTCTAAGCAAGACATACAGCTGAACAATAATTAGGTATAATAACTGTATTATGTATGTCTTGCTTCTTGTATATGAGGTTCCATTTCTGAATTAGAAGAATCACACGTTGGTTTAACTTTGAATTTATCTACATTGACTTTTTTCACATGCTAAGAAAACTAAACCTCTCCATGAGATATCTTGCCTGGACTCCACTGTATTTTCTTTTATTAACTGATAATAATTTCAGGAGCTATTGAATCATAATAAGATGAAAGTAATAATCTGAATTTAGCAATAGAGATGTTAAGGTTCAGCATATAGCCATGAAAGTGCATGGGAGATTTAATTATCAATTTAGAAAGCAAATAGTGGTGCTGTATACTTTTCGAAAAAAAGAGAGTAACCCAGAGGGAAGTTTTAGAAGCAGAGTCAAAAGCATTTATTTCAGAGCTACATACACCTAAAAATTAACTAGTTCTTTTATTATTTTGAGTGGGCAGAGCTCACCCTATTCCACCTACCCGAGGTCATTCCTTCCACAGGATGCAAACCTGCCCTGTGAGGCTCCACAGGAAAACATAGCCTTGCTCACAGAGAGCAAAAACCCCACAGTCTGGCTCCAGGTCAGAGGGACTACTCTAAATTCTCATTAGAGACCATTAGAGACCATGAAATCATGGAATGGCCTTGGACACTTCCAGAAATGGGACAAACACAGCTTCTCTGAGCAACCTGTGCCAGGGCCTCACCACCCTCATAGGGAAGAACTCTTTCCCAGTATCCAATCTAAACCTCCCCTGTGTCAGTTTGAAGCCATTCCCCCTGTCCTGTCACTCCAGGCTCTTGTAAAAAGATGTGGAGTTGCAGTGAGCCCTGGGGAAGCAGAGCAGTGGTGGATGGTGAAAAGCTCTATCCCTAGAGCCAGACTGCACTTCACCCAGATTCCTGGGTTACCACTGCCAAATATTTCTGATTTGTTTGTTTGTTTTTCTCTACAGAGCTTCAACCACTCATGAAGTCTTTTAAATCAAAAGTGCACTGCACAGGTTCAAGCCTGTAATCCAGCAAAGCTCACACACCAATGGACCCACCAGGCACCATCACATGGGGACAGTAGGACACTGGTGGATCTACCAGGTATCATCACATGGGGACAGCAGGACACTGGTGGATCTGCCAGGCACAGCCATGTGGGCACAGCAGCCCATGAGCAGCACAGACAACAGCAGGAATCTTGTCCTCACAACTGCCTGCCACACACCAGCACCTGCAGGGTTTGGGAGTTTCCACTGTTCCACCTCGTGCAGCAGAGGTGGGAAATTCCTGTGCAAATGCCCACTCAGAGACTTCCCCCTGGGATTTGGGACCGCAATTGTAGGAATGACTGTGCTCCACACAGAATTATCTGCATGTCCCACTGAGCCTCTCAGAGCCTGTTTTACCACTTATTCTCCAGCTGATTCCCTTTCCAAAGGGAAGGTTTCCAGCAGAGAACACGTGCAGGTTTTGTTATTGAAAATGTTCTGCTTTGCAGACAAAAGAAAGTTCAGAGTGAAAATAAACAGAGACTGTACAGGAATTTCACTGGTGTTGCAGAGGAGCTCTCTGCCCCATCTCCCAGTGTCCCATCCACTCCCTACTTGTGCCATTGCAGCCAGAGACAGGAGGGGAGAAAACAGCCTCAGAGGAGGTTCAGGTTGGACGTCAGGAGGAATTTTTTCATGGAAAGGGTGTATTCTCCATTATGTGAGCTACCTGTTCACTTAAACAATACAAATTCTCCAGGTTCTAATTTACTGGGTAAAATTGCAAAGGATGAGGTTGCTCTGGATGAAAAACGTCAGGATTAAGCCTTTATTGTGTTTATTTGCAGAAATAATGAAATGTAAATCATTTCAATTCTACTGTATGCCCCCAGCTTTTAGTAACAGCAATTACAGGAGTCATGCATGATGGCTTTTGCCTAATAGATTTTTCCTTTATACTATCAAAATAATTTTAAAAGCTGCAACACAAAATGTATTATTGTTTGAATCAAAAGTATTATGACTAAGATAATTATTTCACATCCAGTGAATGTATCACGAGTATTAAAAATTGACTGAGCTAGAAAAAGAAATGTAATGGAAGTTCATCTCTTCTTACCTATATTTTTGAACAGAAACAAATACCTGAAAGTTGTGTGCCTGGTCACCTCTGGTGACATTTTGGCAGTTTGAGTAATCTATCATCAGGGAACCGATAAATTTAGTTTGGAACTAAATTTCTCACCCTCGAAGTGTTTCATGGCACAGGTTCTGTTCTGAACCAGGGCCATCTGACCTCTCTATTTCTTTTTCCTGCCCATAAATTCAAAAGGGCTGACAGTAAAAGGTTGTTAATTTGAGAGACTCCCATTCAGATTGAAAGGCAGTAGGAGAAGGGAATGGCTGATCCCGGATTTTTCCAGTTTCCTTGCAGAGGGCTTGGAGTTGTGTGTGCATCAGTCAGGTGCAAACCCACAACCCCAGACCCACATGTACACCCTAGGAATACACTCACATGTTTTCAGTCCCTGAACACAGAAGAGGAATGATGATTTTCTTTGACTAATCTGAGGCAGATGCAGTAATGAAGTATTTAGGAGCATTACCCATTCTTACTCATGAAGCTGAACAATACTGCTGATGAAGCACATGCTTGGGAAGGCATTTCTCTTATCCTTGCAAGGTTCTTTCAGTTCAGTAACCTGAAAAAAAATGTGCTATGTTTTTGAAAGTCTGCCAGAGCCATGATAAATAATCCACTGTCCCTGATAGTTTCAATACAGCAGTTCCCTGAAACTTGTTTCAGCCCAAGAACCTTCCTCTCCTGTAAACACTCTCACTGGTCTTGTTGGTACACAATAGAAATTAATTATTTAAACACAGTTGAAGTTCTGCATTTTACCAAATATTTTGGAATGTCAATGGTTTGAAGCTGATTCTCTGCTTTGTGCCACAGCTACAGTTGCACACCTCAGCTGCAAAGGAATCCAGTGCCACAAGAGTCACCTGCAGGAGAAAATTCTCCTCTTCAGCCTTTGCTAGGGAGTTAATCACACATTCAGATTAGGCAGGAATTTTGCAAAACATGCAAAGTGTATGCATGCAGAGATTCCTCTCCTCACTCATGCACTTACAGGATTTTCCAGGGTTGGATGCAATCTGGATGGGAGCAGACGGCTGCACAGCCAGGCACTTGAGATACAACATTAAATTGAGGAAAAAAAGCTGCACAGGTCAAACCAAACCCCTGCAAGGCTGTTTGAGCACATCCACACCTCTATACTATTTTAAATTAAAAAGAGTTTTCTACCCAGCCATGCTCCTGATTTCTTTCTGTTCATTCCCTGTTCATTTCCCAGTTTCTTTGCAGAGTAAGAGTTTATGTTGGTTCTGGTGCCCTGCCCACCAACAGATCCTACTCAGACACTTCCCAGCAGCTCACAGGTATCAGCACACACTCTCCAGCCAAGGATCTGCAGAGGGAATATGGGGGAGGTTGGCAGCACGAGGTACTGAAGTAAAATCTCAGGAGATTGTAAATTAATTTTAGTCACATTGGCCACCTTGCAAACATAAACAGCACATCTCCAGAGCTGCAGATGGAGGAGGGATGTGTTACTCCTCACTCCCTCAGTGCCACAACTAACACGACACGACGTGCAGGAGCTCGTGCAGGAGCTCTCCTGGGGGATTTGCAGCAAGGACAAACAGAGGCAGAAGAGGAGAAGAGCCTGGTTCTGCCCATGCACGGGCACAAAACACAGAAAACTGTACAAGGAAAGAAGCTAAAGGAAAGCTTTTCTCCAAACACAAACATCTGAGGATTTGTTTAATGATTAAAGGTGACAGAAAGATGTCTAAATTTAATCCCCTCTGTGCTGCAGACCTTCTGTGATCCAATGCAAGTGATTCTAGGTGGGCCCCTGTTTATCAGATGTGAGCAGCAGTGCCAGAATTCCTTAGGATTCCCCTTACACTGAACTGGGCTCTGAGTCACCCATGGAGACAGACACAATTTATTCTCGTACCTTAAGGTGAGCAACCACATTTGCTCAAATGCGTCTCAAGGGGTAACAAAGGGAGCATAAAGTGATTAAATTACCTTACCTCAAGCAAGGCAGGTGAGGAAATCTTTAGCATTCCTTGGAAAAAGGCACCAGACCCAAACACACCAGGACCTGGTCCATGTCCTCGAGGGCATCAGCACCAAGAGCTCTGAGACACACTTGGAACAGCAATTCTGAGGCTTTTAACCAATTTCTTCTGGCTGGCAGAAGGTACCTTGGGCTTTGTCATGTGTTTTTTCTGAGACCTTTCTGAACCTCTTTGCAGCAGTGTCTGTGCTTTCCACTTCCAGCCTAACACTTTGCATATACCTTACATGTCATCCTTAAAAGGCAAAAGCATTAAGTTTTCTAGGACCAGGTGAATAATTTGCCATCCATTATTTCTTCAAAGAATTTTGCTTCTGTCTCTGTAAACAGAGTTCTCAAGAAGATAGCATTTGTGTATTGTATTCAATAGGTGAAATTTTCTAATGAATAAGTTCTGTGAATAATCCTTGGTCACAGCTTGGTTTTGGAAAATTCTCACCTTTCAGCCATGTGGATATTTAAGTTCTGTTTATAAGAAAGGAATTTAGCCTCCTGCTTTGTTTGGGAAGTGAGAGGTGAAAGGTACCATGAAGCTGGAATACCTTGTTTGCTGGCAGCACTGCTCCTGACTGCAGAATGATGCTGGAATTACCTGCGAAAGCCAGAGAAACCCATAGAAGAGGATTTCAACATCAACAGTCAAAGGAACAGAAGGAAAAGCAGCCGCAGGCTGTAAAAGTAATAAAAGTGGGATTGAAATTTTTCTCTGTGGCAGTACCAGTTCCTCAAGGAGCACAGAGCAGTAAATTTACTCTGGAAATCCTGGGCCAGTCCACCATGCAGTCAGGTTATCCCTGCAGGAAAACTGAGAGTGCAGTCCTTGGGACCCCCAAGGGCAGGTATCACTTCTGCTTCCCACAAGAATTCTGTGCTCATGAAGGATGCAGGCAGACAAACCTGAAGAGGGAAGAGCTCCATTTGCCAGGACAGATTTAATATTGGCCACAGCCAGTGATCTCACACCTGACTCCTTATGTCAGTGAAATCCTTGACCTCAACTGAATCTGCCAGGCAAGGGTCCAAATGAGGTGATGAGTTCTACAGTGAGTTCCAAGCAAATTGCAGGACATTTATATTTACACTGACCATCGAGTAATAACAATTTTCAGTCATTATTGCTCAAAGCTGGATTTGAAAACTGCTTACTTGCCATGGATAGTTCTACTCTCTGTGTGTCTCCATGAGCTGCTCTTGGTCTCCAGATGGTATGGAAATCCTGATCACAGAGGTGATTCAGTAAAAAAGATCTGCATTAATCATAAGGGGTGATAATGGGTTCTCTTTTTATGCCTCTTCCTGGAAGGATCAGTGTAACCTGATGGGCAACCAGGAATCACTGAAATGTGGGCTGGTAAATGAAGGTGACTGGGAGTCTTCCCTGCCCCAGGCATGCAACAGCCAGTCCTGAGAGCTGCTTGTCTAATCTTTTCTTTAAATCTTCACTGAACAGATTTACAACCTCCTGAGATTTCAGCTACTAGCAGGATAATCATTTTGTCTTGTTTGTTTGTTTCTCTCCCTGATATCTAAAGTAACCTCCCTAATGCACTTTAGCAAATTGCTTTTTATCCCGTCATTTGTGGTCACAGAATAACTGTTTACTGTCATCTTTATAAATGTGTTTATATGTTTGAAGACAGTTGCCATGTCCTTATATTGTGTTTTCCTTCCAGATCAAATAAAAAATTCCAGCTTTCCTCACAGCTTACATTTCTAAGCCTCTTACGCTTTCGGTTGCTATTCTCCTATCTGGTTTGCCTACATCTTTCTTTAAGAGTGAGCGTAATGCTTGAAACTGGATAGAGTGCTCCAGCCAAGCCTGGCTGGTGCTAAATGGAACAGAAATAACGCCCTCTGATGTCTTACAGCTGATCCTCCTGCTACACAGCTCGGAGCAGCACGGCTGTTCTGCAGCACTGCTCAGGCTGCGAGCCACTCCAGTCCCGAGGTTCTCTCTCCTCTGCAGTGTTCTTGCCTAACTAATAGTCCTCATCTGACACGGGATATCCCTTCCTTGTGGCATACTACAGAATTTTTTCTCCTGGAATTTCAGTGCGTGGAGTTCAGACTGGCTCTGCAGTGTGTCAGGGTCGTTTTAAATCTCAGCCTTGCACTCCGTGCTGGAATCACTGCAAATGTAGTAGAAGTGCCCTCCGTTCTATCACTCAAGTTATTACAGAAAACTAACCAAAACTGTTCCCAGATTATGCCCTGGGAGATGCTACTTAATATGTCCTTCCCCTTTGACAGCAAAGACTTTTAAACACAGACTTTCATCAACGAGATTATTACAGACTGTCGCACAAAAGCCAAAACTCTTGTTCATGGCCCCGTGATCAGTAAAACTGGTCACCTCTCTGCTGCAGATAAAGGCTGAGAGCCTGCTAAGAAACCTTTCCAAAGCCAAGTACAAATCATATGCAATATCAGGGAGAAGCAGCCCAAGCTGACAGCCCATCGCTGACAGCCCTCTACACAACTGCTGTTCAACAGCTACAGCTCAGGAATATCAGCACGACTGTTTCTGTGTGCCCACACGATTCTGAACCACAGTCCAATTTAGCTTAGAAAAAAAGGAGGTATTTTTCTAAAATTACCATAGTATAGATTTTTCATTTGTATTGCCATGGCAACAAAGGACTTTGCCTGAAATGAGACCCCGCAGTGCTCCGGGTGAAGTGCACAAAGCTCACAGGGAGAGACATCCCTTGCCCCACCGAGCTTAGAGGTGACTGTCACCGTTCTGCACGGAGGTGCAGATCACTGCAGGGAATTCCATCCAGGAGCAGTGCCTCGGCAGGGAAGAGGAACCAGAGCTCAGAAGTATCATGGTCTCCACACCCGCGGGGGACAACAGCAAACGGGATGGGAATAGTTTGCACTTTTTAGTGTGTGATAGACCTTGAGCTGACGATGACTCCCTAACCCTGGCACCAAGATTTAATTCACTGCCTTAAATCCACACAGAGTAACTTCCACCCAGACGACAAACAAATTTTCATAAAAAAGTAGAGATACGGAATACTCCCCAGATCTCTGACAATGAATCAGGCTGTTAATTGCCGCTGGACGCTGCAAGGGTGCCTCGGGAATAAAGCACAGGTCTGGCTCTCCTGGAGCCACTGCTGTGGATCGGGGGGAGAGCCGTGATACGACTTACACTTTACTGGACACCTGCAATCCCCTTTCCCCAGCCAGCAATCACAATTCCCCCGGAACGGGCGAAGCCACAGAAGTTTTCCCGAGGCTGCCCAGCCCGGGACGCCACCTGTGCGCAGCCGGGGCTGCCCGAGCGGGGCCGGGGCTGCGGGGGCTCCTCCCGGCCCGGCCCGGCCCGGGGCTCCTCCTCGGCGGCGGGAGCTCCTCCTCCTCCTCCCCCGGCCCCGCCGGCCGGTCCGTGCGGAGCTGCGGGTGCCGCGGCCGTTCGGCGCCATGCGGGGGGCCGGGGCTGCGCCGGT
>NW_020884893.1:3016735-3033759 GCF_003945725.1 Corapipo altera | reverse complement strand
TCCCGCCGCCGCCCCCGCCCGCCCCGCCCGGCGCAGCGGAGGCGCAGCGCGGTAGCGCGGCCGGTGCCGACCCAGCCCCGGGGCGGCCGCGCTCGCTGCCCGTGCCCGGCGAGCGGGCAACTCGCAGGCAAGTTCCCAGGGAACTTTTCTCTCAGGAGCGCCGCGGGGCCGCGGGGCTGCGGGCATCGCACGGCCCGGCCGGGGGGTGCGGGACGCGGGTGCGCTGGACGGGGATGCTCGGGACGGGGATGCTCGGGACGGAGATAACGCGGGACGGAGATAACGCGGGACGGAGATAACGCGGGACGGGAGCCCGCCGAGAGTCCGCCGGGAGCCCCGGAGCGGGGAGGGGGGCGGGGGGTTCCTGCACGGGTTGTAGCAACAGGTTCTCTCCCGCCGCAGGGATGGAAGAGAGGGACCGTCCGCCCGCGCCGTCATTCCCTGCCGGAGCCGCGCTGGCTGCGCCGCCAGCAGCGGGAGCGGGGCGGCTGCTGCCCGGGACCGCCCGGCTCGTTCCTGCCCTGCCCCGGCCCCGCCGCGGAGGAGGCTGACGGCGCTCCAGGCTCATCCATCGGGCTCCGTTCGTGCTGCTCGGGCTTCCCCTTCCCGGCTCTCCCGCTCCACGGGTCCTGTGTCTGCACAGCGCAGGATGGAGGCTTGTGTTTCCAATTTCTTCTGCTTTGCCTAATCTGAAGGTCCTTTCTAGCTTTAATTTTAAAATAATTAAGAGATGTCTTTTATGTTGATCTGTTTACTGACTTCTGCTCGTTGGCGACTGACACATCAAAGTGAACGATTCTTGATAGGCAATGTCTTTCTAGCAGACTTTTTTCATTGGAAAAGACTTGGGGAGGGGGGGGAAGGACAGGAGAGGCATGAAATAACTCTTCCATGACTACATATCTTCATTTCAGTGGCAAAATATTTACCTATATAAGTAATTATAAAATCCTTTATTTTTAAAAACTATGTTTAAGGAATTGTTTTGAATGTGACTTGCTAAAATTTGTTGACATAAATATGTTTCACAGCAGGAGAGTAAATATAGTTATTACTCCTAATGTATTTCAGAACATTCTCCTGGGGATATAACTTATCTGCAAAGTTATTTCACTTCTGATTATTATCAGTAGAATAAGGTTCAGCTCCATAAAACCAAGCAGTGAGTAACATATTTGACATAATTCAGTTTGTATATTGTCATAAAATGCCATAACTGTCCAACTCAAGGTGAGCAACACAGAGATAGCAGCACGTTTTTTCAGCTTATCTGCTTTTCAGGAGAATTTTATTTCCTGTTATACATTGACCTTTTTAAGTTTTACTTTGATTTGGCTGAAGTGCACTTTGCAAGCAGAGCTGAAGTTTGAGATCTGTTCTTAGACTGAAAAGAGCTGCGTGAATGTGGCTTGGAGTATGTCAGGAGGTACCTGCAGGTGGTACAGCCCAGAAATCCTGTGCCAGGGGAGAGCTGAATGTAACACTGCTGGGAATACTGCCTGGTTAACTAAGGAAAGGCTACAGGAGGAAGGATCACTGAACTGTAAAGCAGTTTCTTATGGAATTCTCTCAAAAAAATCACTATATTCATATTCAACCTGCACCAAAATCTGAAACTTTTCTCATTTTTTGTTTTTATTTAAACTTAATTTACAAATTACAAAAAGCAATGGAGATGAGTTCCAGGCACTGGAATTGATAGAAGAGTCTAGAGGGGAGTTCTGCATCTTCCTTGCATGCTTGTTTTCATCCAGGCACAACTTTGAATTGTCTGCACCACGGAGCAGAGCAGGACTCCTTGCAGGAGCTCTGATTACATCAGAGATGCACTGCAGAATTCAAAATACTGCAGAGGACACTGGGGGGGGAAAACGACACTTGCAGTGGAATTTTAGCATGTTACTCATGAGTTCTATTTCTTTCCCTCAGAAGGGCATCTTTAATAATTCTTTTCCCATTGCCTGGGAGTCTGGCATCCTTCCTGAATTTTAGCTGCATGTAAGGGCAGTACAGATTTCTAATTTGATTTCTTCAGCAGACATAAGGGATATCATCTCGTGCAGGACAGATTTTTTGAAAATATGTCCTATCTTGCTTCCCATGCACAACACCCCACTTTGGTCACCAAGAGCCCTTTCCACAGCGAGTTATTCCTGTAGGTTCTGGAAGCCAGAACAGCTACCAGGGTTGTATAATGTAGTGAGAAACAATTATTGCCCCAGTAAGCTTACAAACAAAATAGGAAAAGATGCTCAGAGAGAAGCAATTTGCCCAGATGAGAACACATTATCAGCTAGGGAAGCCAGAAAGCTGACTAGGCTTCAGTAACTCCCAAGCATTCCATGGGCAGAACGTTGACTCAGGCAAGGAGGGGTTTTACCATTGGGCCTTGAGCAGAGCAGGGGATTTTACTGTTCCAGCTTATCCTTGAGGTTCATCTTGTTTAATTGCTGGGAAAATTGTTGCTATAGGCCGATGGGTTTGTGTGACCTTATATTCTAGTGTGTTGTCTTTAATCCTTAACACATTTCTTATCAGCTGTCCCCAGTGTCATTAGGCTGCAACTTGGGAAGAAAATGTTTTGCTTGGGTTTTAAGCTCAATAGCAAAAAAACCCTTCCATGAATTAGATCTCTCCCATCTGAAAGCAGTACTGACCATCATTCTGTAGAGGCACCTTCCAAAGGAAAAAAACAAACAGGCAGAGAAATGTATGCATTTATTTTCCTCCTTCCTCTATTCCTTCAACTCTTTATTGTCCTTTATTTCCTCCTACTCTTCTCCCATAGATCTGATGCTACGTGTATCTGAGGCAAAGAACATGTAAATAACTCATGGAGGGCACCAGCTCCTACGTGGGACCTGTAGGCTTGCCAGCTCTGGTTGTGGAAAAGGAAGGAGCCACCTTTTATCACTGCAGTCACTCAGCGTGTCACACAGGGGATTAATTTGTCCAATTTATTGTCTTGCACAGGTTGAGAAGCTGAGAGCAAGGAAAAAATTATTTTTCTTTGCTCTGTCGTTTCCCAGTTGCTGCCTCGGGGCTACAGCGTGTGTTTGACACACAGGGAACATCTACATTCCCCTCTCCCCATTTCTTCCCATTGTGTCAACAGTGGATGCGGTGGGAGATCAAACCAGTGACAGAGATGAGCTGCCTCCTCATTTTTCCTGGCTGAGATTCAAGGGATAAGTTGTTGCTAACCAACATCATCTGGTATTGCAGAAGGGAAAATGGTTAACAGCTCCCATTTATCCATGGTGTTATGTCAGTCGTCATCTTTATTCTCCTCGGCCCAGCCCTGCCTCAGACGTGGTTGAGGCAGAGGGGAAAATGCCTGTTTCCAAACAAAACAACAGCTGCTCTGAGAGGGAGAGCCCTACACAAACAGACATCAGGTTCTCCCTATTTTCCCACATCAAACCTATAGCTCGAATTCCAGTGGCATTACTGATGATTTTATCTTGGGAATGCTTTAACAGGAGACCAGCTCTGAGGTCGTTGGGAATGCTTCGCTGATGGACTGTGTGGCAGGGTAATTGCAAGTTGAACTGCTCCTCTGTTCCATGAGCTTTAGCTGGCACTGTCTGTGCCAGCTCTCCCTCTCTTCAGATCCCCTAATTTATCTGAGTCCTGCACCTTGTCCAGTGGGCAATGCCAGAGTGCCATCACCTGTCAGGCACTCCACTGATAATCCCAGTATTGGCTACAATTTCTTGGAATGTGGCTTTTTAATACAAGTATGTTTCAAGTTAATGTTCTTTCTAGAAAAAAGACTTTCAGATCAGCAGGCCTTCCCTCAGTCTTTCTTGAGGCAAGAGAGAGACCAAAATCCACATGAAGCTGATTTGAGTGCAGGCCTGCAGGGTTTTGTCACTGGTTGCACCCACAGCGCAGAATTTCAGTCTCTCCATTCTCTGTGAAGGGGATTTCCAGAGTCATAACTCTGGAGCAAAGACAGAGCAACTCAGCAACACAAGCCAGTGAGTAGGATAAGGCACTGAGAGCTAAACACAGTTCAGATTTTGATGTGGAGAACAGCTGTGCTCAGGTTGCTGTCAGTAGTAACAGAGACCCCACTTTGTGACATGAGTGAGGTGACAAAGCTCAGCTCTTTGCTTACCTCAGGCCAGGAAATGGTACCACACCTCTTGAAAGATCTGAATCATACCTTGTCCATTCTTGTATATTTCTGTAGACCTTCTTGTCCATATGCCCTAAAGGTAAGTAAATTAATGATTTCCTTTTAGTAATAGAGAGGATTACATGTCATCAGGGTGGACCGGCTTCAAACTGACAGAGAGCAGTTTTAGATGAGATACCAGGAAGAAATTCTTCCCTGTGAGGGTGGGGAGGCCCTGGCACAGGTTGCCCAGAGAAGCTGTGGCTGCCCCATCCCTGGAAGTGTCCAAGGCCAGGTTGGACGGGGCTTGGAGCAACCTGGGCTGGTGGAAGGTGTCCCTGTCCATGGCAGGGGGTGGGATGAGTTAAGCTTTAAGGTCCCTTCCAACCCAAGTCATTCCATGATTCTATCCAGGTGAAGAAGCAGGAAATACCACTCCATCCAAAGCTGACCTGGGCCCACCTGTTTGGAAGTGTGTAAGGAGCTGCTCTGTTGAGCATAATCCCTATTGGAAGTTTAGGAGCAGGCCTGAGGGAGAGTTTCATTGAAAGCAGCATTGTAAGTCCCATTGCAGCAAGGAGAGCCTGTTGCTCTTGAACTGAATTGCAGCTGTGGTTTGAGCCCTTTACTGTTGTGTATTCATGGGTTTTTCTTCTCCAATAGGTATGTACCACTCCTGGTGTGGTTTATAAAGCCCAGCTTCAGAGAAGGAGGGTTCTGTGGTTAAGGAAGTGGCCCTGGCAGGGGGTGTATCCCCAGGGTGTGCAGCCAAGGGGAGGTAAGTGCAGCCAGGTAAAGAACAGAACTGAACTGCTACTGAAACCAATCAAGTGTAATATTTATTCCCTTCCTGTGAACTCAAGGCTAGAAAGTCAAAATACTGGTGCATAATTATTTATAATGGTGCATACTTATTTATTGTACAATCTACTTAATAAATAAATACCCTTATCAAGTGAAGCCCAGCAACTCCCTGCATGAAGCTGTAGCTGAGTGTGCAGATGGAAGGTCTCGGAGCAGGGCTGCACCCCCCTCCCGTGGAGGGACAGGTTTCAGGCTGACCTTAAAAATACAGTGAGTTAGGGAGGCCAAAAGTTTAGCATTCCCAGCTCCTGTTTTTTATACCTTTTGAACTCTGTTCACTTCATTCAATAGCCTCTATGCCAGTGTTGTGTGAGCAGAATTTGAATGGGATTTTCCAAGTTGTTGTTAGAATTTTTCGGTTGGTGAAGGCACTTCGGCTCTCAGGTACTGATCAACCCCCTGGAAGGACAGAGCCCTATTACTGCATATTGGGTGTCTGCTATAACTGAAATAATACCCAAAAGGTAGAAATCATGTATTTCTTTGCAATCTTTTGTAAATGAAGCTGTAAAAAGGGAGTTCCGATGTCATTAAATGTGTATAAACTCTATACAAACATTTATGTGACCACCAATACAAGTGGGCTTTTTTCTCCCAGATTGTTTCCATATGGCCTTTTAGAAATTAGTTTTGTACTAAGTGGTTTTTATAAGTGTGCATTTACTCAACTACAACATAAGTGACTTCTGATTCTTTCAATATACTTCATGGGTGCTAAAATACTCAAGATTTTTATGAGTAATACTTAAATAAAAATATACAATTTCCTTTTCTACAAAGCACACTTGAACTGTGTTCTCATGTGACACTGTCATAATTTTTATACCTCCGTTCTGAACCAGAAATATCCTGCCACATGGAGGAACTATTCCTGTTTCCCTCTCTTATCTCCTGGGAACTGAGACCTCTGTATGTGAGACAGGAGAAGGCTCCTAGTGTGACAAATATGCTGAGCAGAGCTCCTGGACATGGGAGCAGCCCTTGATAGACAAACCAGCTGGACAAACCCAGCCTTCCCAGAAAGGTCTTCTAAACACACTCAGCCACTGCTGTCTTCTTCCCAGTTGTTTTTATCATCCATAAGTGTTTTTGAGCTCAAATCGCTATATTTGCTCAAAACTCAAAAACAACCTCTCATTTACTCACCCCATGTGGTTTTTGTTCCAGAAGACACTTGCAGAAGCAGCGAAGGGATGTAAAGTTGTCTTCCAAGATGACTCTGATGCCTGGAGAAAATTCCGACTATGACTATAGTGCCCTGAGCTGTGCTTCAGATGCTTCCTTCAACCACCCATTCTTTCCAGAGTCAGAAACCCTCAAGGGAGTCTTTTACCAAAGAGCCAGGCTAATTCCCCCTCAGGAGGATCTCCTCAAAGGCTTTCACCCGGACGACAGGAAGCACCACATCATTATAAATGTGGGGGGCATAAAGTACCTGCTCCCCTGGACCACACTGGATGAATTCCCACTGACGCGTCTGGGACAACTGAAATTCTGTAATAATTTTGACGACATTCTCAACATCTGTGATGATTACGATGTGACTTGCAATGAATTCTTTTTCGACCGCAACCCGGGGGCGTTCAGGACAATCCTGACCTTCCTGAGGGTCGGGAAACTTCGGCTCCTGCGTGAGATGTGTGCGCTGTCTTTCCAAGAGGAGCTGCTCTACTGGGGGATTGAGGAAGACAACTTGGACTGGTGTTGTAAAAGGAGATATCTGCAAAAAATGGAGGAGCTCACAGAGATAAATGAACGGGAGGATGACCTCCTAGAAAATGAAACAACAGGTGAAACAGTAGAGGAGACAAAAATTGGTTTGTGCATGAAAAAGTTGCAAGACATGGTGGAAAGGCCCCAGTCTGGCCTTCCTGGAAAGGTGTTTGCGTGTTTGTCTGTTTTGTTTGTAACTATTACAGCAGTGAACTTATCCATCAGCACCATGCCTGACCTGAGGGAGGAGGAGGAAAAGGTAAGTTGGCTTTTCAGGATGGAAAATGGTATGTGCTGGGAAGAGCAGAGCAAGTACAAGGTCTGAGGATGTTGATTTCAATGGGGATTTTACAGCTGTCTTTAGAGGGGGAAAAATATCACGAAGAGTATTTGAAATCTTACATGACTGTTCAATTCCTTTTAAGATAATTAAGCACATCCAGTTCTATGCCCAAAGAAAATTTTGTTAGTGTGCAACTGAATCTTGCCTTGTTAGGCTCTTTGTGTTTGCAATTTAGAGAGCCTGAAATTCCCAAGCAGTACCTTCTATGGAATAAGTAGCTCCTTTCTAAGTTTTGCATATAACTTGTTCCAAATTGTCAATGTGCTTCCCCATAGCAACAGCTCCAATTCCTTTAATATTTTGGGTTTAAGAAAACCCACACAGAAACCTCTCTTCCTGTCACTGCACCAACTAAAATAGTTATTACCCAGTGCCGGTTACAAACTCCTCCTCTTTCCTGCAGGGTGAGTGTTCCCAGATGTGCTACAACATTTTCATTGTGGAGTCTGTGTGTGTGGCATGGTTTTCCCTGGAGTTCCTGCTGAGGTTCATCCAGGCAAAGAGTAAGTTTGCATTCCTGCGGCGGCCGCTGACGCTGATCGACATAATCGCCATCCTGCCCTACTACATCACGCTGCTGGTGGACACCACCTCGGTGGGCTCCAAGAAGCCCAGCTCTGGGAACATCTACCTGGACAAGGTGGGGCTGGTGCTGCGGATCCTGCGGGCGCTGCGGATCCTGTACGTGATGCGGCTGGCGCGGCACTCGCTGGGGCTGCAGACCCTGGGCCTCACCGCCCGCCGCTGCACCCGCGAGTTCGGGCTCCTGCTGCTCTTCCTGTGCGTGGCCATCGCGCTGTTCGCGCCCCTGCTCTACGTCGTGGAGAACGAGATGGCGGATTCCCAGGAGTTCACCAGCATCCCCGCCTGCTACTGGTGGGCTGTCATCACCATGACCACCGTGGGCTACGGGGACATGGTGCCCAGGAGCATCCCCGGGCAGGTGGTGGCCCTGAGCAGCATCCTGAGCGGCATCCTCCTCATGGCATTCCCCGTCACCTCCATCTTCCACACCTTCTCACGCTCCTACCTGGAGCTGAAGCAGGAACAGGAAAGAATAATGTACAGGAGAGCACAGTTCTTACTGAAAGCCAAGTCTCAGATGAGCAATGAGTCACAAGGGAGTGAGGTTTTATTCACCACTCTCTCTTCTGAGACCAAGGACAATGAATGAAATTTAAGTTACTATCTCTCCTGCTGTCGAGTAGTTTTGTTGTATCAGATTCCATCTTTTAATTTGCTTTGGAAGCATTTTACAAGGGTAACCCTCTTACTAAAATGAAGAAAAAGAGCTATAGCCAGGAACTGATGTGATTTAAGAGGTCTGTTATTATGCTGTTCTTTCCTCCCCCCCTCAGTATAATGTATAGGACAGATCTTGCACTGAGATCATGCAGTGGGATTTAAGGAATTAAAAGATCCCTGACAAGAAAAAAAAGAAGAACAACATATAATTATGCACTTGACAGGCTGTTTTGCCATTTGTAACACACATTTTTCCAACCGAATCACAATGTATATAATCATTAAACAGGCTGCCATTTCTCTTGTTCTTCTTGTATATAAATAATGTAAATACAACAAAATTAATGGCTAAATTCTCTCCCAGTAACATGCCTTGGAGCATAATGGAAATAACCACAGATGTTTATCCCATTGTGCTTTTAAAAAAGCGTCAAGATTTGTCACTCACAACAGAACCACGTATTTCTTTGCAAGTCAGCCCTAAACACAGCAGAAAAGAGAGATCAGGCTGTTTATAGTATAACCTTGCTAAAGATGTAAATACTTAGAGCTCCCCAGCTTCAAAATTTAATTGGCATTACAGCATTGATTCTTTGCCATCGAATGCAGCATTCCCAGGAACAAAGCCTTGGAGTTTTGTAGCACTTAATATTATTATCAAGAGGTGAGTAGCTGCAAATGCAATGCAATATGCATGAGGAGATGCCAGCCTTCCCCACCATCTGTCCCAGGTTTTACTGTACCTCAGCTCTGGAAGGGAATTCAGAGAGGGCATTTTCCAGGGGACCCCCCACCAGTGCTGGGCAAATCCACGCTGGGCTCCCATTCCCACTGAGCACTTGGTTCTGTAAAAGGAGCAGAAAATATGTGGTCGTGGGAAGTTGCCAGTGAGGGAAAAAAAAAACAAAATACCATTTGAGTCATGGAGTGGGGTGCACTGACAGCTTTATCCTGTCCTCAATCAAGAGGGACTCAAGTCTTCATTAACTCTGCCTTTGCCGTCCTTACACACATGGTAGGAATGGAGAAAATTTTAAATAGGACATGAAAAAGCAATTCAGGTCCTAAACCACAACCACATATTCATCAGCCCCAGGGCTGTCTTGGTCCATGTTCTGCTGAAGTTGTGGGGAACACATGGGTCATGAGATGCTCAGGTTTCTCTGCAGGTTAATGACAGACACCCCCCTCCATTTATTTTAGAGGGAATGGTAATGGCTTGATAACAGCTCAGGAGAAAAACTCCAGTACTTAAAAGAAAATTAATTTAATCCACTGATTTATTTCATATGCTTAGAAGTAGAGGAAAGCTAACCTGAGGAGTCTCACCTTTTTTCTCCTTCTTTTTATTAAATTTACTTATTAACAAATTAAGAGTTGGGGAATTTAGAAGTTCCCATCACACTGACCAATGCTTCTCTACCTTGATTTTCAGAAATACTGTCTCTTACTGGCATTTCTAGAAACACCAGAATGCAAGATGGTTTTATGATTTAAATTAAGGCCAAGGACACAAACATTGTCCTTTCAAAAAAACTAAAATTAGTTTCTCAGTCTGTGCTGTTTGGCCAAGCCCACACTATGCTGATTTTCTTTTCAAATATCTTTAAAATACAATTTGAAGGCATTCTGATATGCTTGTTCCTGAAGGATAATTCCCAAAGTTTTTAAAATGCACTTTTCAAATAATTAGGGCTCCAGCCTGTGATAGGGAAATGTGCCTATGGAACATTACTGCAGAGTGCTAAAATATCCAGCCGAAACTCTTGGCAATTAATTCTGCGCCAAAGCTACAAATGAACCAGCTTTTCACTCTTCTTCTTCGGCTTTAATTAGAGTTGGACAAAAAACAGGAACATCGTGACAAGAAAGGGACACGTTTTCCATTTTATCCCCATTTTTTTAAATTTCAGGACTGTTTGATCATCTGTGGCATTGGCTGCAGCACAAGTGCTATACATCTACCTTGGTGTCAGCATTCGTTATAAAAAGAACTGGTAATTAGATTGGTCCTGTGAGCAACAGTTGCTTATCTAAGAATGTGTTTGACAGGCTGAGCCATAAATAAGAAGCTGTAAGTGAATATAAGGAGAAATCAAGACTTACCAAATAAAACCTAAGCTCATTTCCATGTTCTGCTAGTTAATAAATGCTGTAGGGCCATCCATTTTCTCAATGTCTTTACATTAATGTGCCTTTATTTTATGTATCACTTTATTTTTTTTATCCCCAAACCGAAGCTTGATTCTAAAGCCCTTGTCCAGGGAAAAAAAAACCAAAACCACCAAAATTAAAAATATCACCCTGGAGTTGGGTGTTGGTTGAGCAAAACTGTGAAAGCATCTTGCCTGTTGCAAGTTCTGCCTAAGCCAGGGACAAATAAGCTGCGAGGATGTACCTACCCTGTGTAATTTTGTACTTGGCAACAGCTCCTTGTAAGGATATGGCCATGTTTTACTCTGAATCACTCTAACAAACCTGGCTGTGTTTTACAGGAGGCAATACAGACTGTAGTCCTTATGCTAAATAAATCCAGCTAGAAGAGAACAACACTAGTTTGAAACCCACACGCTGTTCCAGCTTTACTGGGAAGGCTGAGGGTCTCAGATGCTTATGCCTCTTTACAGCATAGTGTCTGAATTTTTAGCCAAATCCATGAAAATTGTGGCTCGACTCTAAAGCTGCCTGTTCTGAGAGCCCCCAAGTCAACTCTCACTCCTTTTTGGCATTTTAGCAGCATGTGCAGCCAACAAGACAGTTGCAATAAAGCCCCGTTGTGCTTTCCTGATGCGGGAGGGTTGCTCGGGTGCCCCGACAGTGGTGATGTCTGTGACAGCGATGGGCACTGCTCTGGGACTGCCCTCTGCATGCTCAGCACATGTACAGAATGAACCACGCAGCAGGAGCTGTGCTAGTGTGGATTAATAAAGTGTTAGGCTCTCCCTGCATTTTCATGTGCTTCTTGCGGGACACAAACCTGTCACACCTGCTAACAGGGCGTGACAACACGGGGTCACTGTGGGAGGGGAGTGGAGCTGAGGGAGGATTGAGGCTCTGAGTGTTTCTGACTGTGACAGAAAGCATTTACTAGGAAAGAAAATTAATCTCACTGTAGAAAAATCAAGGTACCAAGATTGAATAGGGAAACCTCCTTCTTGCACGTTGACCCAGTAATCAAAATCACAGTTCATTGGGACGTAACTTTAAACTATTTTAACCATTTAACCAGAGGACCTAACAGATTCTGAAGAGAACAGGAAGGATCTGTGAAGACTGAGAAAGAAAAATCCCTGATGAAACCAGAATTTCCAGGTAAGGTGGTACATTGAATGACTTTCTCTGAAATCTTTCCCCTTCCACCCTCCTTCTTCCTCAAAACCAGCACAAATCCCTTGGTGGGGCAACCCTGACAAATTAAGGCAGAGCCACACACCTTCTGCAATGGTACATGAAAGAACAGCATCTGCAGGGGGAGCAGAGTGTTGACCTTGTCAAAGGATCTCAACCTCCACTGGGAGGTATATTGTCTTCTCTCCTTTTTGATTTTTTAATAGAACCCAGAATGAACCAGATCCCTAATTCAGGTGTTACAGTAAAAGTCCAGTGTTAGGATAGATTGGGTTTTAAATTGTACAGAACCACCAATACCTCCACATATTTATCCTTTCCACATTTCATTCACTGTATGTGGGGAACCAAGGAGTGGGAAGAATCCGGATGCAGAGAGGTCAAGTTGTTCTTGTTCAGGGTCAGTCTGAAACAGCAACACAGCAGCAAATACAACAGCTCTGGGCAGCTCGTGCCTGGCTGCAAACCAGTTCTGTTCCATGCAGTTACTGATTAGTCTTGCTTGGATAAGAAAAAAGACAAGTAAGTTAAAACAAGAGGAAAGGGACAGATGCTTCTCATAACTGTGCATGTTCTGCCTTGTAACACAGAGTGTAAGTCCTTAGGACAGGATCCCTTGTTTGGTGGCTGTCAGTCACTATGAAAAATCACACCCCACAAATAAAGATAAATTTCCACACCACAGATAAAGTCAAGGAGAATTTTACCTGTACTGCCAGCCTGAAGTTTGGCCTATTGATTACTAACAATAAAACCAGTCCCTTCCCCCTTTTGGCTCATTTTTTTGTCATTTTCCAGCATCTCACATCTTCTGAAATACTCCATAGAAATCACTAATGAGATGGAGAATGTTATTAGCTCTCAGCCTGCCAGAAGCATGCTGAGGAAACTGCAGGATCAGAATATCAGGGGATCTTCTGCCCTCTTCAGCAGGGCTTTCACTCCCTCTTTGCCTGCAGGACTTAATCCAGAAGCAACTGTCACTTGAACAGAAATAAAGTCCTGCCGTAACTGCAACCACAGCAGGCCAATTAGGGTAATTAGAGCATATTTGCTACACTTGATAAATATTCATTCCTTATCCCTGCAGCCCTTGTGACAGGAGTCGAAGAGCCTTGTGCATCTCCAGAGCCAGGCAGGGCACACAAACACGTGTAACTGTGTCAGGGAGAGGGCTCAGCTCCTCCTTTGTCAGGTACCCTCGTTAACGGCGGCGGCTTTGTGGCCACTCTTAATTACGGTCGTAATTTGATTCCTACATCCATTGTGGGTCTGGAAAAACAGGGCTTTAAACTACAGTAATTAGCCTGCTCTAGTGACTGACTCGGAGTGCAAGCACATCCCAGCCATCATCTGGAGATGGGAATTCTTAAAATACACAGCCATTTGTTTCCAAAACTAGACAGCTTATTTTTCAGTTCTCATTCATGCAAGTGAAGTGGTCAGCAAGATAATAATGTTTCTCTTTCTGTTAAAGATAACATAATTTAAATGGTGCCCACCTCAGAAACAAAGTGCTGGGGACTGGCATAAATTTCTATAGTTAATCATACAGAGAAATGAAGTTTTGACACAATTGCTGAATGATAAATTGAAGTAATGCTCTGATTCTCATTAGTGATGCACCTCATGTCACAACAAAGCAGGGCAATATCATCTGTAACTTTTACAGTGATGGCAGTTTCCAGGTCAGTCAAGGAAAAGATGACTCAATTTCACTCATAAATAAAAGAACATTTTGAGAAATCAATAAATACCATCCTCAAGCAAACCACATCCAACACTGTGGAATTGCAGGTGTCTTTTAATTTTGGAGAGGAATAGTTCTGAGGACAGAGTGGGGGAGGTTAAGGCTGCAAAGCATCACATGGCACAGTGGGTGAAGTTACCTTAGGTGAGAGTAGAAAGCACATATTCAACGTGGGGTCACAGGATGAAAACAAACATAATTTGATGGGAATGGGAAAGCAGCATCAGCAACAGCAACATCAGGCAAGGCTGGATCCTCATTCCACCATGGAGGCTTCTAGAACCCCTGAAATTTCACTAAGAAAATGTTCCTTTTGGTGGGACCTGTGGAAAGCTACCTGTGCATTTTCCCCTGCTGACTCCTCCTCTCCACTGACAGCCAGAGCTCCAGCCCACAGCTGAAGTACTGCAAGCACGTGTACAGCCCTGGGAGAATTCAGGGGGAGTTTCTTCCTGCAAAGGGTGGTCAGGCATTGGAAGGGGCTGCCCAGGGAGGTGCTGGAGTGCCCATCCCTGCAGGTGTCCAAGGAACCACTGGACGTGGCACTCAGTGCTCTGGGCTGGGGGACAAGGTGGGGATCAGGCACAGCTTGGACTCGATGGTCTGGGAGGGCTTTTCCAACCTCAGTGATTCTGGGATTCTGTGATGAGATATGGTTAAATTTTTGCATATCACTGACAGGGAAAGCCACAGGGCGAGCGTTCCCTGTAAATCCGACTCCCGTTATTTGTGTGTTTGTGTACAATTGTATTTCTGACCAGGAATGGGACAGCACTCCAAATGCAGGCCTGGCCCCAGAGGCTGGTCAGTGCTAGGAGAGTCAAAAATCACCGAGAACACCATAAATCCAAGGTGAGAGTCAGTGTTTGGGGAAGAGAACGGGCTTTCCTCCGTGCCCGATCCCAGGATCTTACATTGCCATCTACGGGCTGCTCCCGGCAGCTCCCGCTGATTCCCGGTCCTGGAGCTCCCTCCTGCACCAGCTGACATGAAAAGGAGCTATAAAACATTTTGGGAAATTCTTTTTAAAGTACAGAGGAAAATATTCGATCCATTGCACACGTGGCCTGTCATTTCCAGAGCAGGCTGGTGGATCTGCAGGGAAACGAGGACAAGGATACACCATCACCAGAACTTCCTGGGAAGTGCAATGTACATATTGACACTACATATATACTCATAAAAATATTTATGCAGCATTTCTTTGGCTGGAATATTGGCAAGTGACTTTTTTCAAAAGGCTAATGCAACTTTATCTGACTAAAATTAACAAACTTCAAGGTCACAGGAGGCAATGTAAACACCTCCATCTCTTGTACAGGAGCAGTCTGGTAAGGAAGCAGTTATGGTTTTATGTGTAAAAGAAATTATAGAATCTACAGGAAAGAAAGTCATCTAATTGAAGATGAAAAGGCATCTATAGTGTTTTAATTAGTTCAAATAATTGTCACACCTGTTACCTCCCACTACTACAGTATTAAAATGAAACCGAGAGCAGAGTTTAAAAACCATGTTTGAAATGGACAATATGCAAGTCCTGGAAACGACTTCTATAGATTCTGCCTAACATGGGTTTGTCACAGCACCTGAACACGCCCGTCCTCCAGGTGTCCACATACATACCTGTACATAAAAATACACATAGAAAAAAACAAGTTGAAAAACTTTAATTTATTACTTTAAGAATTTCAAACCCTTACACAGTGAAGTTAGAAATCTGTTTCCCAAAATAAGAACTTCTAGCAGGGCCTGTAGCAATGGGACAAGGGGTAGCAGATTTAAACTACAAGAGGGTAGATTCAGACTAAGTATAGGGAGGACTTTTATTACAGTAAGGGTGGTGAGGCCCTGGCACAGGTTGCCCAGAGAAGCTGTGGCTGCCCCATCCCTGGAAGTGTTCAAGGCCAGGTTGGATAAACTTGGAGCAAGCTGGGCTAGTGGAAGGTATCCCTGCCCATGGCAGGGGTTTGGAGCAAATGATCTTAAAAGGTCCCTTCCAACCCAAATCATCCTGTGATTCCATGGTCCCTTTCACCACAGGTGAATGCCCCCTTGTCTAAGAGAGTTCATTTCCCAGTCAAATATCTACAGAGCCATTTTAAATTTGGAAATAACCCTTCTTTGCAAGCAGGGATCTGGTCTCTTAGCAACAGCACGAACACCTCGCGAACCAAACTACGGCTTCCTGGCACAACCATGGGCAGGGAGAAGCCACAACAACATCCAACTGCTGGTTCCTTCCTGCAGTGACTGATGGAAAAGGGGCAGGGCAGCAAATCCCACGGTGAATCCCCCCATCAAGGCCCTGGTGGAGGTTGACAGCTGGACCATGGACAGTGTGTTCCAGCCTGGATTGCTCTGCCTCAGCTGTGTTTCTCAGATGTTGGTTCTGGCTAAAGCTGCAGCCTGACTCTGGCTTTCAACAGACACCTTCATTTTAAGTAACCCTAATGCAAACCAGGAATAGCTTCTTCTCTGGCTGGGAAACTTGTACCACAGCAGGACTGGACTGAATGTTATCATTGTGCTTTTCTGATAAGATTCAGATGACAGCCATCATTTTGGAGGGAAGCTATTTTTTGTTCTTAGCATGAGCATGAGATATTACAATTGCAAGCACTTCACAATAAAAAGAACAAGAGGTCAGAGCAGCACCATCACATGGATATATTTCAGTTGGCTTTGACTATCAGCTGAATCAGTCACCTGAAATATATTGCAAAGACAAGATCAAACGAACCTGTTCAACGATAAAAGACCAGAGAACAGGCAAAGAGGGCATTTTCCCTTCCCTTTGTATGGAGAGTACAAAGTGTGCAGCTGTATGGCACAATACAGATCAGAATGGACTTGTGCTCTAAATGACCAAGCTTTTGTCACTGCAATACCCCCCTGTCTTGTCCAAGTCACATAACCCACGAATTTGAGCCATTAGAACTGTTCTAGAACAACACGCTTATTAAATTGCTTCCTTGGAATCTGGTCACTGGGGACACAGTGGGCACACAGCAGAGACTGGGGAAAGAGTGACTTGCCCAGGAGTGCAGCCAAAACTTAGCAGAAACTCTGCATTTCTTCTCTGTCTTTTGCCTTGTCCGTGAAACCATTGCCCTTCTGGACAACTGAGTTATTGGAGGAGAAAGCTCTGGGAAATCTTTCTGTCTCCTTCCTAACCAGGCCTCTAATCAAGTACTGCCTTTCCTGCACAATATTTATTTCCCCAGGAAGATACTGAAGCTGCAGTGTGAGGCAAGGAAAGGGGTTGGTATATTTAACCAAGTAACACAACCCAAAGGAGGTTAGTATCACAAGCCAATTCATGTGTGTGTTCTCCTGCCATTCACACTGCTAATTGTGCTCCAAATTTTGCTGCCCTAATAGATGTTAAAATTAATCTCCATTTTATTCTATTTCCTTGCTCTTCTTTCAGAAGATCTGTACAAAACCAGCTCTTTCTAAGCTTGAATTGCCTCTCACAGCTCAGGGAATGCCGTGGTTTATTAACTTGCAGTGCCACCTAGCACACGGCCTTCACATTATTTTTTTCTGTCGTTTCACAAAGCTCCAGATTTTCATATTAAAAAAAAACCCCACAATCTTGTGCTTGGAGTATTTTAAGCATCTAGTGCAAAGTTTTG
>NW_020884893.1:3000136-3016725 GCF_003945725.1 Corapipo altera | reverse complement strand
CACAATCTTGTGCTTGGAGTATTTTAAGCATCTAGTGCAAAGTTTTGTTTTGAACAGCTAAGTTTTTATTAGGAATTATGCTTTCTAAGAGGATAATAATAATCAAGATGCTCACATGCTAAAATTCTGGTGTGTGAACTTTGAAGACTAGTTTTGGCTACATCCCTTACATAGTTGTTTACAAATACCTCTATTAATTGTTAAGGGATTTTTTTTTAAATCCTACACTTAGATAGCAGGTCAGTGATGAATTTATTGGGGTTTTGGGATAATAGAGACTCCTGCCAGATTATCAAGGCACATTAGTACAGTGTCTGCAGACATGTTTAAGACTGGTCTGCAAGCTTGACCAGCTCAATTTGCTTTGCCTTAAAATACCACCCATGGCCCAAGAATAAACAAGATTAGAAATGAACTCTGCAGCCATCCCAGAAAGCAACATGTGGGAGACATTAAAAGGCAGCAGTTCAGCCCAAATGCTGCAGCCACTGTGGATCCCCTCAAACCTTGAGGTAGGAGCTGTTCCTGTGCCAAATCCTAGAAAGGCATTTAAAGATAATATAACCAAGCAGGCAAAAGGCAACCTTGTGACATCGAGGGAAGGACAAGGAGATAAACCCCCTGTGCTGCTCGACCTTCTCCCTCCTGGTAACACATCCCAGAGCAGCCACATCAGAGCTCCTTGGCCAAAGCACCTTCACTCACAATGGCAACACCCACCAATATTTCAACAGTACTTTGGCAGCACTACAAAATCATAAAGTTTTATTGCATCTCTTAGAATTTCTAAGAGGAGTTTCTCTAACAGTAGAGAAACCACCAGGTGTTTTACGGAGCTCAAAAATTAAAGTAAGTCAAAATAAAAGATAAGTTTGCAATAATAAGAATGGTTTGGGCTTAGATATGATTTTATGATCCTTGATTTTTCAGCTTATCTTCAAAGAGCCCAGCACTGCTGAGGCCTGTATTTACAGGACAACCTGTGTATCAGTTCAGCAAGCCAAGGGGAAAAAAATTAAAATAAAATAAAATTAAATTAAATTAAATTAAATTAAATCCCTAGCATGCAAAGAGTGAAATTTGACAAGCACTATAGACCCCAGCTTTATCTGAGAGATGTGGAAGATGTTTCCATATTTGCTGAGGATTTAATTGCCATCCTAAGTCAAGGAAGAGAATATTTTTTTCAAAGAAACCTACATTTTGCATACTCCCTTAAGAGCAGAACTGAGCCACCAGTTCTTTCCCTCCTCTGTAGAATACCCTCCTCTATACTGAATGGCCCAATTAGTTCTGGATAGAACTCTACATAAAAATCACAGATGTATATTTCAGATGCTGCACTCCTGTAAGAGCTTTGGACATTAGTCCCTGCAGAATGGCAGGAATGGTCTTCCCAAAAAGCCATTTTAATAGAAAAGATCCTTGAAAGTTTGTCTCTCCTCAGCCTGAACTGATGCATTTACTTTTTTTACTTTTTTTTTTTTTTTGCCAGTTCTGATATCAGTCTGGTTTGGGTCCATTTTCATTTATCCTTATCACTGTGTTTCCACAGAATTCTCCAGAACCTCCACGTGTTGTCTGTTTTCTATAAAGCACAAAGACTCACAGTCTGGTTTCCTGCTTGAAAATGAGCTACAAGAAACTCGGGTTTAAATTTGCTACAAAATATCCTCCTCCTTCTGTCCCAGAATTTGTAAACACCTGCTGCTAAATGTTTAACCAGAGTCACAGAATATCCTGAGTTGGAAGGGACCTTCAAGGATCAGAGTCCAACTCCTGCTTCATCAATAGTTTAATGAGTCCTGGGAAGGGATGAGAACACCAGCAGAGAACATTTCAGGACAACACACAGGCAAAACAAGTCGTAACAAAGGAAAATACTCAGATGTAGAATCCAAGTCTTTCCTTTTTCTCCAGGTCCTTGGGGTCCCCTTGCTGGAATGACTGGAAAGGAGTCCCTTTTTCAGGGCAGATGGGTGTGTGACACACTCCCCACTGTGGGGAGTTCAGAACTACTGTTACTGCTGCCTTTAGTGTGCCAGTCTCTCCTTGACATCACAGCAAAGACAGAAAAATGAAAACACAGGTCAGGCATTTCAAACAAGTCCCTCTGGTTTCCAAATCCCAGAAGAGGAACCTATCAGGACCTAAACATGCTGACTGAGCTGAGCCTCCACTGTCCACCTGAAAAGCACATCCACAAACACTAAAACTTACATGTCCTCCCACACTTTCATTGTCCTCTGAACTGTGAGATACAACTTTTTTCATAAATTTACATCCCTGTTTCCTTCACAAGACTGTCATTGCCAGAACCATGGTATCTTACAATAAAGCAGGAGTGTGGCTGTTCTCAAATTTACTTTACTAAAATATACCTTTTCAACTACTAATTATAATGGTACTATTCTTTTTCTTTTTTTCTCCCCCTGGTACAATGTGAAGATTAAGTCGTGACAGGTGTTTTTTTCCCTCGTTGGGAAGTAAAGAAATCCATACCTTAATTAATATAAGGAGATAATTACTATGCTGAAGTGAGGAGGCCTCAGGCAGCTCTGTTGAGAAGCTATTTATTTCTCTTTCTTTTCATTCAGTTCAACTACAGATACTTCTCAGATGTGCAGAGCTCTCCATGCCAGCAAGCCAATAAAATAAACAGGGACATACAATTGCCAAACAGGGAGAAAACTTAAGAAACAGGTCTTCGTCCTTGCAGGAGGGAGGATAAATATGTATATTTTCTTCTCCCCTCCCACCCCTTATCTCTCAACGTCTGAAACCTAAGCACTGACAAAAGCATTTTCCGTCTGTTTTACAAACTTTCTGGGGTCAGACTTACATCTTATTAACAGTCAATCTCAGTTTCTCTATTCAAATTGGAGAATCCACTTTTCTGTCGGCCCACAAGTGGGGATGGCTGGCTCTGGAAGTTCTTAGCAGAACCCCCTCGCTGTAGGTGCTGTTCTCTGCCAAAAAATACACAAGGTTCCTACGGAGAACTAAAAGATGTTGACCACAATGGTCTCATCAGTGCTGCCTTGGCAACTCCCTGTGACAGATTAGTAGTGCTACAAATCAGCTAGAGATTAACAGTTATTTTTTTTTAAATTGCTTCATGCACTGTTTCCATCTATAAAGGATTTTGGAGATTGAGTAAAAACATGATCCCTAAGCTTTGTCATTTTCAGGTTACAATTAGTAATTAGGAGCCATTCTCAATCATTACATGCACAGTTCAGTGGTTATACCAAGTCTTTACTATTAAATCATAACCAAGAAACACATTTCTCTTCCATTCCCATGGACAGATTCACATCTTTATAAAAATAATCAGGCATCTAGAAAAATACACAGTGTTTTTGGAAAAAAAAGTAACATAAGCAACATGGTATTTCTGTTTTTAACATGAAATATAGTCATTACACAGAGAAGATGAAAACCTATGGAACCTACTAGGAAAACATGTGGGTTTTTTCCCCATAAATTTCTAATACTGAGGGAATGTTGGATCAATTTTAGTGGCCCAAGCCATGAGCCCCCCTTTAATATCCTTTGCTGACAGAGAACCAGATTCTTTGGCAGGTAGCTCCTGCAGGATTTTTACAGCCTTCTGGGAATCATTTCCCAATTTGCAAACAACATATACAGGAAGAGATGCTTGGTCATTAGTTCTCTGCTTTTCTTCGCGAATTCTTTTTTCTAAATACTCCAGCTGTTCTTCATCCTTCTCTTCCAGTTTGCTCAGCGGGATGTGGACGGCGTGTTCCAGGCGGCAGATATCCACCTCCACCTGCGGCCGGACGTCCAGCAGCACGTGAGGGACTTTGTCATCCAGCACTTTCTTGTACTGCTCTACCGAGATCCTGTCCTTGCTGGGTAGCAGATGCAGAGTCCGGCACTTGTCGGTGGCAGAAGACCCACAGAACGCCTCGTAATCCTGCAGGCAGGTGACGGTGGGGCTGTCCCCGCACACGGCACAGTCTGGTTTCTTTGGTCTCAGCTTGATGTTGCGAAACCTCCCCTCGAGGGCGTCGAACACGAGCATGAACTGGTTGAAGGAGGAGCCCATTCCCGAGGCGATCTTGAGCACTTCCAGGGCCTGGATGCAGCCGATGATGCCGGGCACGACCCCCAGCACGCCCCCGTCGGCGCAGCTGGTCACGGTGTGGGGCGGGGGCGGCTCGGGGAACAGGCAGCGGTAGCAGGGCCCCCCGCGGTAGTTGTACACGACGAGCTGCCCCTCGAGGCGCAGGGCGCTGCCGGACACCAGCGGTTTCCCCGCCAGCACACACGCGTCGTTCACCAGGTACCGCGTGGGCGCGTTGTCGGAGCAGTCGGCGACAATGTCGTACTGTCGCACGAGGCGCAGCGCGGAGCGCGGGCTCAGCGCCCCGCAGTAGGGCACGTACTGCACCGCCGAGTTCAGCCGCCGCAGCGCCGCGGCCGCCGAGGCCGCCTTGGGCCGGCCCCGCCGCGCCTCCCCGTGCAGCACCTGCCGGTGCAGGTTGCTGGTCTCCACCACGTCGTGGTCCAGCAGCCCCAGGCGGCCCACGCCCGCCGCGGCCAGGTACTGCGCCAGGGGACAGCCGAGCCCGCCGCAGCCCACCACGAGCACGGCGCTCCGCGCCAGGCGCAGCTGGCCCCGCACGCCGAGCTCGGGCAGCAGCAGCTGCCGGCTGTACCGCGCGATCTCGGCCGCGCTCAGCGCCGCGCGGGGCGGCAGCGGGGGCAGCTCAGCAGGGAAGGCGCCGGCCCCCTCCGCATCATCATCATCATCACCATCATCGTCCTCGGCGCTGCCCGCGTCCCCCCGCGCCAGCAGGTCCCGCAGCCCGCGGTCTCCATCCTCCTCCTGCTCGGCATCCCCCAGAGACACCTCGGCCGCCAGCCGCTCCCGCGGCCCGCGGGCTCCATCCTCCTCCTCCTCGTCCCGCTGCTGCTCGGCGGTGTCCCCCCGCGCCAGCTCAGCCTGCAGGCGGTCCCTCAGCCCGCGCAGCTCCCGCTCCCGCCGGCGGATCTCGGCCCGCAGCCGCGCCGCCCCCGCGCCCGCCATGGCCGCGCCGCTTCCTCCTCCCGCCCCGCCCCGCCCGGCGCGGCGGCGCTTCCGCCGGGCCCGCGTCACTGCCGACATGGCGGCGCTGCGCCCACAGCGCCTGTCGGTGCTGCTGCCCACCTACAACGAGCGGGACAACCTGCCGCTCGTCGTCTGGCTGCTGGTGCGCACCTTCCGAGACAGGTACGGGCGGTGCGAGGGGAGGGGCCGGGGCTGGCGGGCAGCGGGGCCGGGCTACACCCCCGGTGCGGCGGCGGGCGGGGTGAGCGGGGGCAGCGGTGTCTGCAGGGCCGGGGGCGCACGGCCGTGACACCGACACGGGGACGGCACAGGTCAGGAGGGCAGGAACATCGTCCGAACCCGGAGTGAACTTCAGAATCGCAGAATTCCAGAATCACTGAGGTTGGAAAAGCCCTCCCAGACCGTCGATTCCGAGCTGTGCCCGATCCCCACCTTGTCCCCCAGCCCAGAGCACTGAGTGCCACGTCCAGTGGTTCCTTGGACACCTCCAGGGATGGGCTCTCCAGCACCTCCCCGGGCAGCCCCTGCCAATGCCTGACCACCCTTTCCATGGAGAAATTCCTCCTGATGTCCAACCTGAACTTCCCCTGGCACAGCCTGAGGCTGTTCCCTCTTGCCCTGTACCTCCTTCCTTGGGAGCAGAGCCTGACCCACCCACAGCACGGCTCTGACCCCCCAAAATCACTGCTCTGGTTCTCAGCTTCCCACCCTTCACAGGGATTTAGGGAGGGAAACGGGGTTTTCCATTTGTTCATTGAAAAAATAATTCTCATTTCAGTGGAATCGATTTTGAAATTATCATCATTGATGATGGAAGCCCAGATGGGACACAGGAAGTCGCTGAGCAATTGGAAAAAATATACGGATCAGATAAAATTGTGAGTTGTGTGCTCTGTAATTTTTTCCCCTAAAAATGAAAAGTAAACTTTAAAATATTTTTGTACCTTGAAAACAGCAATTTTCAAGGTGTCACTAAAATGAATTAAAAACTGTACTTCAAGTAATATATGTGTCTTTTATATTTTCTGCAGCTTCTGAGACCCAGACCAAGAAAGCTGGGCCTGGGTAAGTCCTTATTAACTCTAATTTAGTAATATAAAAAATGTGCTGTATACTTTGATTGATGTAGTGCATAAAGGTCCAGAAAAAAATCACAGTAAAGCCCAAAAGCAGAAATGTATGTTTTCATCAAGTTGTTTGCAAGCAAACAAAGTTAAAAGTATACACATAAAATCCCAGTGTGCTTATAAAATGTTTCCCACAACTCCATACCTGCTCCTTTCCCTCCCACCCTCATTCCCTGAGCACAGAACGAGGGTTTGAACTGTCAGGGATATTTGGAGGCTGAGTCCTATTCCAGTTTTAGTGCCTGTAGTGCTTTTGTAAATGAGATTGCAGATAGTGACCCACTTCTGCAGTCAAGTTTCTTTGTGCATTTCTGGTGCTGTGGAACTTGCCAGTGCTTATGTTTATAAAATCCAGGGCTGAAATCATCGGGAAAAGGAATAAGAATTTTAATGTTTATCCACTAACATGTTATTTAAAATAATTTAGGAGTTTTTACTTGATTGTTTTCTAGCAGAGATTTTAGAAAATGAAGGGAAGACTGCACATGGCTGGAAGATTGCACATGTTAAAGTAGTGAGGGAAATATTTCTGTGCTGTTTTCACCAGGCACTGCTTACATTCATGGAATGAAGCATGCCACTGGGAATTTCATTGTCATTATGGATGCTGACCTCTCTCACCATGTAAGTCTGTATTTCATGTACCGTGGGCTTAGTCTGTTAGAATTAAACTTTCATTGGTTGGTTTTATTTTACTCCCACCCTTTTGTCTTTTCTGATCTGTTTTCCTTTTATTTCAGCCAAAATTTATTCCAGAGTTTCTCAGGTAGGTGCCAATTGTAGTATGAAAATGCAAGTTGATCTTTATAAATTATTTATGAACTCCTGTGTGAAATTCTGTGCCATAGTGGGTAAAAGGTAATTATAAGATTCCCTGAAGTAGCTCTTTTTAAGAAAACAATTAACAAGTGTCTAAATAATGCTTATAACCACCCTAATTACTGCTTTCCTCTCTTCTCTACTTGCTTATTTAAAAGTTTGTAAACTTCAGATTTTGTACTAAAAGAGTGATTGTTCTTACTTTGAAATTTGTACTTTGAAATATTCCTCCTGTTTTTCTGATAAAACCAATTGTTTATAGAAAGCAGAAAGAAGGCAATTTTGATATTGTATCTGGAACAAGATATAAAGGAAATGGAGGGGTATATGGCTGGGATTTGAGAAGAAAATTAATCAGGTTGGTATTTTTCAGATATTTACAGTTAAAATTGTTATTTATAAACAATAATTACAAATATTCCATCCACATGAGCTGAACTGAGTCTTTCGTCAGCAGAACTGCTGTACCTGCTGGGCACTGCAAAATCACATTAAATACTACAAGTGTGCTCCACTGGCAAATTGTGTGGATCAAATCCACCAGGAAAGGATGAAATGATGTGGCTGGGCTTGAGAAATGGGTTGGAGCAGTGGAGAGATTGGCATCATTGGGACAGCCCCAGTTCTGTCATCCAGAGAGTGAGCTGAGACTGTGACACTTTTGTCAAGTTTAAAATACACGTTTGGGTGGCTGTAATGGTCCTTCCCCTAAACTCCTCTGGTGACACTCTGGTGGTTTTCCATACCCAAGTCTCACATTTGCCCAGGAAGCATTTTTATTCCCTACTTACAGTGTGTGTCAGTCAGAAGAAAAGTGTTGCTTTGATGGTTGTCACATTCATTTCTTTTAACTGTATGTGTAGACAGTTCTTCCATAAAAAACCAGGTTATAAACCTAATTTCTAAAAATCCTTGTTTTTTCATAGAGAAGTTCAATAATCTACTAATTATCTGCTTTTGAAAAACAAAACGTTGGGTGTTTGATTTCAAGATTCTATAATTTATTAATCAAATCTAGCAATGAAAACACACTAGAAATCTAATTTTCTTCATATGAAGCAATAAAAGTTTTGTTGGGTTTTGGGGGGGGTGGGGATGATTTGTACTTATTTTTTAGAAATTCTGCTTGATCTTTGGGAATTGTGTGCTGGGCAACTCTGACATTCACATTTTCTTTCCCAGCCGTGGTGCCAATTTTCTCACTCAGGTTTTGCTGAGACCAGGAGCATCAGACCTCACAGGGAGTTTCAGGTATGGCTCTGGTTTGCAATTAATAAAGTTCATTGGAAATTAAGAAATTGCTGAACAAGGAACTGGAATAAGAACAGCCCTTCTTTACTGAGGGCTGTGAAATCTGTTTGGGAAGGGTGGAAGAAACAGTGGACTAGATTGCAAGAACTGCTGCTCCTATGGCTTTGTTAAGGATTTTATAAATAGTAATGGGATGAGTGAGGGATTGCAGTTGAGATTCCCACACACTGCCTTGATTTCCAAATTTCAGAAAATTGTGCTTCAGGTTTCATTTTCTTTGTAACTGTTTGCAGGTTGTACAGAAAAGAAGTCTTACAGAAACTCATGGAGAAATGTGTTTCTAAAGGCTACGTCTTCCAGATGGAGATGATTGTTCGGGCCAGGCAGTTGGGATACACCATTGGAGAGGTACAGGACAAGTTTGATAAGGATCTTGTGCTTCTGTGGAAAGGGACACACAGATTACTGAATTTCATGTGCTCCCAAGAAGCAGCCGAGATTTTCAAACTAATATAAAGAAATTACATGTGTAGAACTCTACTTTTCCAACTTTGCCAGGTGAATACCAGATCTGTATTTCCAGTTCCTTATTCCCCTGGCTGATAAGATTCTGAGATCCCTCCCTGTTGCCACTCCTTTGGCTGCATACAATTTTACAAAGTTCTTCATATTCAGAAGTCATCTCCCAGCCAGGGGTGAGGCTGAGCTGTTCCATGGTGGTGGGGGATTTGTGCTTCCTGGGGCACTGACTCAAAGGTACTGAACTGAACAAGGAAGGTGCTGGAGGTTGATTTTAAGCCCTCAGGCTTAAAACACTGAGGCTGTTCTGATTAGCTACCATCCAGCCACCAAGTAATGTCTTGGGATCATCTTTAGAGGTGATAAACCAAATAACTTCATGCTCCTCAGCCACTGGGAAGAACTGACACAAAGGAAGCCAGTCTGGTGCTTGCCTTGTTCCCATGTCTGAAAATGCTGCAGTTCAAAGGCCATTCTTTTGTGTAGAGAATCTCTGATTATTTAGGTTTTGAACCTTAAAAATAGTTCTGCTTGTTTCAACAGGTTCCTATTTCGTTTGTGGACCGTGTCTATGGAGAATCCAAACTGGGAGGCAATGAAATAGTCTCCTTCCTAAAGGGGCTCTTGACCTTGTTTGCCACAACGTGATAGTTTGTCCTAAATTCACTTTTTTAGTCAAACATTTTCTGACATCTGTGTAGTTTTTATTATATAACAGCAGAAGCTTGATAATCTCTGTGGTGACCAGAAGACCTGCTATAAGCTACCAATTAAACAAACCACCAACAATAAACTAAATCCACTGTCTCCCAGAATGCTCCTTCCAAAAGAAATTAACTGTATGTTAAACTAAAAACTAATAAAGGCTAATGATTTTCTATTTTTGTAAAAACAATGAAGTCTTAATAAAGAACACAAAATTCAATGATCCTTTGCATCTGGAAATGAATCATTGTTCAGCAGAAGCTAATGAGGATTTTGAAATGAAGACAAGCAAGGACAGAAAAAAACCCAACCCAGCGGAATTTCTTATCTTTGTTCTGTGGTTTGTAGATATTAATTTAAATGCATGTCCTTTAAATTAGTGTCCTTTCTTTCCTCAGCACGTGTCTTAGAGCAGCTACATGTTTCTACAGATCTGATAACACCTTGTGTAGTTTAAGAGTTAATACAGAGTACAGTGATTTGTTCCTAGACTGGAAAGAAGGAATATTCTTTGGATAAGAAAGAGAATTGTATGTGGAACAATTTTGTATTCTGTGTGTTGGTCCAGAAGCAGATGAGTCCCTTTTCTTACCTGCTTTAGAAACTAAATGGTTTTGGAGTCTGTACAACAGGAGCCTGGCACCTCATAAAGTTCAGGGTAACAGAAGACCCAGTTCACCACACTGAAGATATTTGAGATTTTTTTTTTCTTTTGTCAAATAACAAATTGCAATCTAAAGTCTGTATTTGCTCCAGATCCTGTGGAAGGAAACACAAACGGAGCAATACTAGTTTTTGTTTCATGGTTTGATAGAGCCAGAACTCAGAAATTCCAAAGCCCTTGCAATCAAATGTGCATTGGGGAGGAGGGTGACATTATTCTGATAATGGCTTTATAGATATGAAAAATGATGTCCTTTTGTGGGGGGCAGGGGAGGATTTTTCTCTGGGTACCTGTATCAGAAAATTAATAATAGGAGAGGAGAAGCGACAAATGTCTTGAAAATGCTGCCTATTTGGCTTGTGTTTGTCTGCATTCCTTTAGCACATCAGATACAGTTGTTACTATTTGAAAAAGAAATTTAGAAAGTCTGTAGATAAATGATAAATTCATATTTCAGATAGTCTTTTATCACATTGATAAAAATAAGTAAAACTTTAAACCAAAGATTATTTCCTAGTGGGCTGCTTTAGAGCTCTTCCTTTGTTCTTTAGTGGAGTTGTACAGATTAAGTTTCTACTTTTCTGACTATTCAGAGCAAATGTTTCATATTTCATTCACTTAAAAATAATAAATAACAAAAAATGTAGCTGTAAGTTTTCGAATCTTCATGTAACTGGATCACAGTGACTGAACTGTACATTTTGTGACATTTGCCTGTAATTTTTCCAAATATATATAATTTCATTTGGTGCAGGCTAATCAGATCTAATAATATGTGCAGAGTTATGTCTCTGGGTCCACAGGGCCACTGAATCTCCAATAAGAGGTTTCATCTATTTGTATTTCATTTGGAGGTTTCATGGCAAGCCCCAATATTTTAAGTTGAGAACAGGTACAAAGTTTTTAATGACTAAATAGTGAGGGTTTAGATGTTTATTTAAATTTACAAAATGCTGATCATTTGCTAGAATGCAAATTGGGGAACAACAGTAGAAGGACGTGGAGCTGCTGGAGCGAGTCCAGAGGAGTTCATGGAGATGCTCCAAGGGCTGGAGCCCCTCTGCTCTGGAGCCAGGCTGGGAGAGCTGGGGGGTTCCCCTGGAGAAGAGAAGGCTCTGGGGAGACCTGAGAGCCCCTCCCAGGGCCTAAAAGGGCTCCAGGAGAGCTGGAGAGGGACTGGGGACAAGGGCACATAGTGATAGGAAAAGGGGAATGGCTTCCCACTGCCAGAGGGCAGGGTTAGATGGGATATGGGGAAGGAACTCTTGGCTCTGAGGGTGGGGAGCCCCTGGCACAGGTTGCCCAGAGAAGCTGTGGCTGCCCCATCCCTGGAAGTGTCCAAGGCCTGGTTGGATGGGGCTTGGAGCAACCTGGGCTACTGGAAGGTGTCCCTGCCCATGGCAGGGGGTGGGATTAAATGAAATTTAGGTTGCTTCCAACCCAAACCATTTCATAATTCTATGTTCCCTATTCTTGTTCCCATTTTCCCTTTCCTATTACTTTACAGACCCTGCTTATCCTCTCATCATACTCAGTCTTGCCTTTTTCATGTCCCCAGAGAAGCCACACTACACTTGCCATTCTCCAAGTGTTACTAGCAGACTGTAGTAGAACAGCAGTTCTATGATCTTTAGAGTTCAGGTGCTTAGAACTCCATACAATGTCTTAAATATTCATGTACTAGGGATTTATAAAGTGGCATTTAAATTCTCAGTTCCTTTCTTAATACCATTGCAATTCTCTACTTGCCTTGTTTTGGCCACCACGAAACACTGACTTGACATTTACAGAAAATTTTTCATTTTATGTCCCTGGTTTTACAGTTCTACATAAATCAGCTTTTCTTAATTACATCCATATTCATTTCCTACGAAGGCACAAATACTTTGCTAATGCACTTTCTCTGTTATACTTTCTCAGGAATCTGTGTCTGCAAGCACTCAATCATTTGGCAAGAACAGGAGCTTTAATTGCTTCCTGGCTCAAATCAGTGTATATCATGGATATATTTGGTTGGGCATGTTTAATGAAGGGGGGAAGAAGGTAACTCACATTTCAGTTTCCCCTGAGCAGATTTAGGTCTGTGATTCACAAGGCCAAGCAGTTCAATCCCTCTGACCCAGACCATTGGGATCCTGAAGCTGGGACAGAACCACTTCAGACACCCAAGGTTAATGTGCCCAAGAGAATGTGAAACCAGGACCAAAGCAAGATCCCTGCCTGTTTGGGTGAGGGTTTGTCTGATCTGAGGTTGGAAGGAGCTGGCTTCTGTTTTTGTTTGGCTTCTCTGTGAAATCTTTATGAGGCTCTAATCTGAGCCTGCAATAAGGATGTACCCAGCTGCCAATGCAAACACAATAATCAAACATATTTTCCAGTGGACTGTGTAGAAATCCAACCGCAAGGTTCCGCAACCTTCTGCATATCAACAGTAAAAAATAATGATGACTAATCAATAATATTTACTTAAGGGTCTATCAGGATTCCAAGCATAAGCACGGATTGAAATCTTGGCACAAAGGAATGAAATGACAGATTGCCTGCTCAGTTCAATACATGGGTGACTTCAGCAACAGATTTCAGGGGCTGGCATTCCAGAGCTGCAGGCAAATGGTAATACTGGGAGCAGCAGGAACAGGGGATGTGCAGAGGAGAGGAATCCCTATCAAACTTTTCATTGTTTATGACATTACCTCCACTTCATGCTGCAGAAGACACGAGTAAACAAGGTAACTACTGGCAAAGCACAGAATCTTTATGAGCATCATCTCTTCCTCTGTTCCTGCCACATTTTATCTTATTTCTCCAGACCTTGTGGCAATTTGTAACTTTCTTACAGACTGTGATTGTTACTGTTCAGGAGGAAATACATTGAAACTGGAGAGAGAAGACCAACTTGCAGCTTTTAAATCCAAAATTAGATCTGAAAACTCAGCCCGAGAGAGGGATTTCAACAAAGCAGCAGAGGGCAAAGAGCATAAAATGGAGTGTTATCCCTGCGAGGGTAGTTGCACTGACTGTTCAACAAACTGGTACCAAAGGCACATCATAATAAATAAACACCACCTTCACCACCTTGTGTTTGGCTCACAAACTTCTTTCCTGTTCTGACTTTTTGCAAACATGTCACGCCCCAGCAGGTGAACCCAGACAAAACCACAGCTGAGAACTTGTTTCTGGGAAGCCGAGGGTGATTCTCTAACACAGCTCCTCAAATGCTGTGCTCTCAGGAAGGGGAAGAGCTGAGCACTAAAGGATGCTTGTGCTTTTGCTCCAGAGCAGGAAAGATGTTGACTGAGCTCCTGCAGTCCCTGGGAATGCTTTAGGCTCTTTTGTCCCGCTGCCTCTGTGCTGGGGGATCCCCAGGAAGGAATCAACCAGATTTACTCAGTACATGTGAAGCTCATGTCGTGACTCCAGCGTGTTTGGAGAGCTCCCACTTCTAGCCCAGGATCCATTCTGCCTGCCTTGCAAAGAAGGCACATGGCAGCACTTCTGATGGGTGGATCCTGTCAAATAATGACATTTCTTACTGTATAGTGCAGAGGACATGGAAAAGACAAGCTGCTGGGAAGTGATCAATGACAGACTGAAGTTTTAGTGTTTTAGTTTTAATCAATGTCTCTCATGCAGTAAATCCTACCTGAGTGCAGTGTTTCTGAAAGCACTGACAACTTGTAAGGTATCCACAGAAGTGTAGTTTGTCACATCACCCCCAAATGAGAGAAAACTTGACTGACCAGCTTCCAAGAGAAATTAAGTTGCTACTTATGACAGATAAATTTCCTATTGGTCTGACTAAGGGGCTTTCAAGTTATCCCAACCAACTAAGCAAATCTATCCTAAGCATCTCTAATCACAGACATGCTCAATAGGAGTATCCTCTGAAAAAACAAGTAGAAAAGGAGGGTACTCTGTGTCCAGGAATTGTTCTTCCATACTTTTATACTGATACAGACTACATTTGGTTCCTTCCTTGTGATTTTTCCCAAAGCCAACTTCATGGAAGAAGGCTGGAGAACGCTGACAGATGATGAAGTGCCACAGCTCAGAAGGTGGGTGGCTTAGTGAGTCTTAAAGAGCATTGTGAGACCAGTGATCTTAATGCTGATTAACTGACTTGTAATTATTATATAATTAATTATGTGTAAAGCCTTCAAGAGTTGTCTTAATTATTTTGTGTTTGAATAAAAAATAAGCATAATACTGCTCCTAAACTAGCACAATTCTGCCCTGAATCACCACCACACATGCAATTAAACCTATTCAGCTTTGGAGTGCTAATTGTCTCCCCTCTGGTGTGAGTGTTTAGTCTCCTACAATGCTGTGATTTTACTGATTTTTCTAGTGTGAGACACAATACCCACTTCTGTGATATAAAAAGTATATTAAAACTATTACTATCAACTTCTGCTTCATTTTGTTCACCTCACTGTGCACACACAGGAGAAAAAAGGAGAAAGTTCTCCTGCCTGGACTCCTATTGTTTGTGCTTGTGCTATTGTATTCTTTGCACAGATCTTCATGTTGTGTTCATTCCCTTAAATATGTATGAAATATAATTTCTACTTCCAATTGCATTATGATGTTCCTCTACACTCAGTTCCTCCAACCTTCAGACACTCCTGTTTTCTCAAATTCAACCCCCAGACCTGAAGGTCTGTGGATTGTTTTTCTGGAGTTGTTGCATTTTCTTTGTTTTAAGTGATGGCTCCAGAGTGGCCACCAGTAAAGCACAAATAAAAGAGTGTTGAAATAGGAAGGTGCTTAAATTTGGGGTTGTGTGTTTTAGGCTGGCACAAACTGGCTCAAGCAGCCATGAAGTTGAGAGTTTCTGAACACGGTCCTGACTTAACGAGGTTTCAGAAATGTTTTCCAACATTGAAGCCATCAAAGAAAAAGTATCTACTCTCAGAAGGCAAAATGATGTTGCTACAGAAAAACAAACCACCTTTCTTTGCTTTCCTTCCTTCAGACGTATTTCACACGTGTTGCAGAGGAACTTTGGAATTACCTCAGTTCCAGGAGCCCTTTTGATGCCAAAGCACCAGCTTTGGTTTTCCAGGTAAGTTTTGCATATTCCCACTTTTTTATTTACATTTCCATGTAGAACAAAGACTCCTTCAGTGACTTACTGACTCTTATATCCACTGATGAGAAGATGCCATGGAAGCATCCAGTGAAACCCTGGTGTCACTTGCAGACAGTGACAAGCAACGGATTTCTACATCCCACTGAACAAGGAAGTGTCAAAGCAGCCTCCAGACACAACAACATGTCACTAAATTCTTCATAAAAGCTGTTTAAGTGAACTGTGATAAACAGTGTGTACACACTGCCAGGACATCAGCCACTTGAAGACGCAGGAGATCCTTGAGTTATACGAAGTCTCAGTAATTGGTGACAAGTTTTCTCTGCTTCTGCACTTCAGGTAATGCTTCAAACACGTGGACTTTCCTTTCTAGCATTGTAAGGCTGAACTCGAGTGTGTCACTGAACCAGAAAGGGTTTGAAAGCTGAGAATGGAAGGATTACACTTTACTTCATCCTCCAAGTGCTCGTGTCTTTCTGAAGTATCAAAAACCATCGTTCCCTTTCACTTCTGAAGGGTTTTTTACTGTGCTATAGAACTCAGCTTCTATTGTTGAAGAGGTCTTGAGCAGATAGGTCTTCCACAAGGAAGAATTACATGTGGAGTCTTGTCCTGATCCAGATGTTCCTGTTCCAAAAAGTGAAGTCCAGTGTCTCTGCACAGGTGTATGAGCACGTGTGCACAGGGCTCACAGGAACATGACACACACGCCTTTTGGGTGCTGCCTTGGCTTCAGGAAATTAACCCAAAACACGGAGAATTTGGATTTCTGAGACTGGCAGCGTGTCACACACGTCCTCTGACGCCTCTCCAAATTCCCTGACCAATCCCATCACACTCCAGGGCACATTTGGCAATGGGTGCCACTCACCCGACACCTCCTTCCCTCCCTCGGGCTGAGCCCAGCCTGGGGCCTCCCCGGTACAGCCCTGGCCCTCCCGTGATGGGTCAGGCTGGAAGGGCCCACAGGGGTCACCTGGTCCCACCTCCTGCTCCAGCAGGGCCATCCCAGAGCACACGGCACAGGATTGTGTCCAGATGGTTCTGGAACATTCCCAGCGAGGAGACTCCACACCCTCTCTGGTCTCTGTTCAGTGCTCGGTCACTGCACAGGGAAGAAATTCTTCCTCATGTCCAGGTGGAACTTTCTGGGCATCAGTTCCTGCCCGTTCCTCGTGTCCCATTGCTGAGCCCCCCGAGCAGAGCCTGGTCCGTGCTCTGCCCCCTCCCTGCAGGCCCTGACACACATGGATGGGGTCCCCTCTCAGGGTCTCCCCTCGAGGCTGCACAGCCCCAGCTCCCTCAGAGATGGTCGGGTCCCCTCACCGTCCTCAC
>NW_020884893.1:2942315-2999736 GCF_003945725.1 Corapipo altera | reverse complement strand
CTGGTGTGGCGGGCGCGGCGGGGCCGGACCTATCGGGACCCCCGGGGCTCCCCCCCCCCCCCCCCGGCGCGGCCCCCCCCCCCCCCCCCCGCCCATGAGACCCCCATGCTAATGAGGGGCTGGCGTCACTTCCGCTCTTTCTCGGCCGCCATCTTGGCCCGGGCAGCTGTGGGCAGCGGGACCCGGCTGTATTGTCTGAGGGGCCCGGGCGCTGCCCCCGCCTGCCGCCCGCGCCCCCGCCCCGCGCCCCCGGACCAGTGCCCGCCGCTCCCGCCCCCGAGGCCGCCCCGCACCGCCCGCCCCGCACACTGCCCCCCCCCAACATCCCCCCCTTTGTCTCCCCCGCGCCGCCGCCGGCTCCGCTCCGCCCGCCCGCCCGCCTCGGGACCGGGCGGCGCCGGGGAGGGTCCGGCGCCCCCCCCAGCCCGCCCTCGCTGCGAGGACAGCCCGCTCAGGTAGGTGCGAGCGCGGGTCCGCGGGGCGACCCGGGCGGGGGCAGCGCCCGCCCGCCCCCTCCCTGCCTCCCTCCTCCTCCTCCTCCCGCGGGCATCCCGCGCCCTGCCCGCCGCGCCGGCTGCGGGGCTGGCGGCGGCCCCTCCCCACCGCACACATGTTGAGGAGCCCCGGCGGCTGCGGGCACCGGGCGCTGCTCCCGCCCCGCCGCTAGCCCGGCCGCCTCCCTTCCCCGCACGGCCGCGTCCCGGGGCAGCGGCAGCGCCGGCCGGGCCAAGCATCCCGGGGTGCGGCTGCACCGGCCCCGCCGGCGGAGCGGGTGCTGAGCGGGGCCAGATGCGATGAATGGGAGCAGCCGAGGGGTCCGTGCCCGCGGGAAAAGGCGGGATCCGCCGCTGCCATCCCGAGCCGCAGCCGCGGGATGGAGCGGCGCTGCCTCACCCGCCCCTGCCCGGGGCTACAGTTACCGACACCGCTCCGCAGACAAAGGCGGGGAACCCACCCCCGGAGCCTCGCACCGCACCGGGGAGACACCCCCGTGCCGCGCACCCCCTGCCCGCGGCGGCTGCAGCCCGGGGGGGTCCCAAAGCAAGCCCCGCGGGGTGCGCGGTGCGGGGGTGCCCCCATCCCCGGTACCCCCGGCCGTGCCCGCGGGGGACACTCGGGCCCCCCCGATCCACCGCAGCCAGGCCGGGGCGCTGCGCGGCGGCACCGCCAGGGGGCGCCCTGCGCGCCGGGCCCCGCTGCGGCGGGGGGGGGCACCGGGGGGGCCCCGGGACCGGGGGGCGGGAGGAACCGAGGGGCAGGAACGGGGGCACCGGGACCGGGGGCACCGGGACCGGGCCGTGTCACAGCCGGACGGGCCTCGCGGTTGGTTCGCTCGCTGAACCCTCGGGCACGTGGCTGCAGCCCCCAGCCCAGGGCGCGGGGCGTTCCTCGAGCCTCGGGGGGCTTTGTCTGGGGCCGCGGGGCAGAGCCCCCGTACCTGTAAGTGTTGTCGTTCGTTGTTTATTGGGTGTATTTGAGGCGTTTGGTAGGTGTGAAAGAGGTTTTTATTCCTGCACCCCTTTTTTCTTAAGTTGGGGGGGTTTTTTGCTGGCTGTGTTTTTATTTATTTTTACGCCTATTTTCTGTTTCTGTTGGAGGTGCAGGGTGTGAGCTAATGGAGACACAGCGTTGCTGCCTGTCAGGGTAGCACGGACCGACCTTAGCTGACTGCTGTGGCTCAGCTGTGTGTGCCCCAGCACTGCTCCCTCCTGCAGGGTCTCAGGAAAACTTTCATTTGAGGACTCTGGCAACTCATAATCACAAGTTGTCATCCTTCTAGGTGAGAAAGATGGACCAGCCTGCTTGAGAAACAGAAAAGCAGGGGATTTTTTTTTTTTGTGCTTCTAATAACAAACCAAACTCAGGCTTGGTTCCTGTGCAGATGTGCATTTGCAGATGTTGGGCAGTACTTTGCTGTCAGCACATGGACAGGTACCATGATATGTGCTGAAATCTTCAAACATTCGCCAGAGACAACACCAGAGGAACACCCTGTTGTTAAAAGAATTGCACCAGATGCTGATGGGTTACCTAATGGTAACATAATGGTCACCTTTTCTGAAGATTATTACAGCAAATACTTAAACTTTACACGACAAATAACTTGTTTTTCAGAAGTAAAACTAAGTTAAATGGCTTTGTACTTTTTCTTTTCTAGTATGCTGCCCTTTACTCATATCAATATCATTTTTAATTAGCTCATAAGAATTATTTTTTGGTCTCCAACAGAAATGAGTTCTTCCCAGTGTCTGGGGACAGCTCTGAGATTATTGCAAACTGATTTGTTTTTAGTGCCCCATTATTTAAAAAAAATCTTGTTTTGTTTTGAATTTGAAGTGATGATCCATCAGACAGGTTTGTAGAAAGTATCTCCTTAGGTTACCACTCTTTATGCTTCAAACTCTGTTGTCATGAAGAGCTTGTAAGCTCACTTGTGTTCAGGTGTAGGAGGGAGATGCTTTGGAAGTGTGGGAGATGAGGAGGGTGAAAGGTGGCTGGTTTTGCTTGTAGGTACGACAGACAAGTGTCTGCTGCTCACAGTGCTTAGGAATGAAAAGCCTTGGGAGAGGAGCTTCTTGGCTGGTTTGGGAAGTTCCTGCCCTGCAGCATTAACCATCAGCTGCACGATCACCACACCTAGGAAGGTGTGTGTGCTCCTCAGGAGGAGGTGAAGAACTTCATGGTGTTTCTGTGTGTGTAGGGTGGAAGTTACCAGTTGTCACAAGGTGCCCATGAGCATTTCCAGAGCTGGTGTGTCTCACTGACAGGGGTATATTGCAACAGCATTTTAACTGAGCATTAATAGTATAAAACCTCATTTGTTGGGTGCTCCCCAAACTCCCTGTGCCGTGACTGAATCGCCCGTAGGTGAATGTGTTCCCGTGTTCTGGGGAAGGTGAGCTGTGCTCACACACTGCAGAGGGAATAATGGAAGATTATTCCCAACCCAGCTTTACCACTCCATAATAACAGTAAACACTGAAAGCAAATGTGAAAGTTTACCGTAGCATTCCTGGAATACAGAAACATATCAGAATCTTATCAGTAGTCAGAAGTCATACAGTCCAAATGTATATTTTATAGCTTCTTATTAAGATGGCAGCTGATTTGATTGATGCAAAGAAAGCAATTGAAACAAACGGTTTTGTGCAGCAAAGGCAGTGCTCCTGGGTTAATGTGTTTATTTTGAGGTGGCTGCAAATCAGATTTAGCAGGTTTGTAAGAAACTTATTGGGGTGTGTTTTGTGGGGTGGTGTTTTCAGAAAGGGAAAGTTGTCTTTGCTCCGCTACTTGAAGTTGGTTTAGGTTGGGAATGAACAAACCAGTGTCAGATCTGAGGAGGTCTTGGGTGTCAGGAGAGGCAGGGAACAGGTACAGGGCTGCAGCTGCTCAGTGTGTCACAGGTGTCACTGAGCTGCTTTATCTGCAGGGGAAAAAATGGGGGATTTTTTTTAAATCATTAGTTCAGCTGAGGTTTTGTATTAATGATGCTGCATTTACTGGGGTTGTGTTTTCTAAGGTGCTTGTAACATGCTTGTTTAAAAAGTCAGCAGCTGACTATACTGGCCTGCATCTGAACAAACAGCACAGGAGTTTTTCATTATAGTAAGTCAAGATCTGCTCTGCCTAGATTTATATCTGTATAGGTATATAGGATATGGTTTCTATGAGCATAATTGTAACAGGATAATTGTCAATGTGGAGGTAGTCCTGCCCATATAAGTAGATCTGCTGATAGAAGTGTGTTCTTAATAGTGTAAGAGATGGAGATGAGAATGAGAGGTGCTGGTCTGAATCTGTATGTGCACTAGAAGGAAAAGAACTCTTGTTCATGTTAATTTAGTTTTCTTAAAAAGAAATCCCATACCTTCTGCATATGTGGAAGATGTGCTTTGCCTCAGCTGACACACTGAGGAAGAGTGCCCTGGCTTTCCTAGGCAGGATGGTCAAATTGCCCTGTTCCTTTTGAGCTTTCAGGAAGAACTTAGATCTGGTTTAAAAATCAAATACACGTTCTAGATTTGAATAAAGACATTTTTCGAGAGGGTGTAGCTCTTATTTATCTACCTGAGGGCCATATGCCTCGAGGCAAGAGCTGCATTGTTCAGAGCTTCACTGCAGCTCTCAAAAGGCAAACAGGAGGCTTGAATTTAGTGTCTGTGATCTCACAGTAGTGCTCTTGAATGTGTGTGGCAGTTGATGGTTTTGAGTAAGAATGGAGTAAATATCATTTTTTCTGCAGTGAGTCACTTACAGTTACCACCATTTATATCCTTAGTTGTTGAGGTTTTTTTAAGGAGGTATTAAAGATTATTTTGATGAAAAATGACAGTGACTGTTGGCCTATGCCTGTGTAGTTGACCCTGTGAACACCCCACACCTGCAGGTGTATCCAGATCGTGTTGCCAAATGTTTCATTTAGTATCTACTTCTGGAGTAGCGTCTAAAACAATTTAAAAGAAATAGAAACTAAGCAGCTGTATGAGCAGCTGTCCCCTGAAGAAACACTCAGCCCATCCAGCCCCTCAGGTGGAGGAAAGGGCCTACTCTGGCTTCAGTTTGCTGTCTCTTCCCTGCCCCAGCCCCCAGCTGTGCTCCCTTTCACCCCGTGTCACCTCTCCTGTGCTCTGATCTCTGCTGTGACTCTGGTAGTTTGTGCTCGTGCTGCAGCTGGCCCAGGGGAGCTGTTGGTGATGCAGATTCATAGCAGCAACAGTGAGGGGACAAAATGGCTCTCGGAATCTAAGTGGGCAAGATAATGGTCTTAAAATGCTTTTTTTTTTCCTTCCTGACTGGTCCAGCTCAAGTTTGTGATGTTCTGTTCTGTTTTGTTTCCCCATTGCTGCTGCTGCTGCTGCTCTGAAGGCCTTGCCTGTGGAAGGTTCCTGAGTCAGCTGGAGGACAGCAGTAGCTGAGGTGGATTAACACTGGAATGTAGGCAGGGGCTGGAGCACTTGGGAGCTATGCTTAGACAGAAAGGGAAAGAGGTAAGAAATGTGAAGTGGTAAGACTGATTTTAAGCTCTTCTTTACAGACTTTACCCAATCTCATATTGCAGCATTTGTGCATCGCGTGTGTGAAGTGTAAGGCAGAGGAAAAACAATCAGCACCAGCCTCCTTCCCTGACTATTTTTACACTTTAAATACTCAATGCAGCCAGTTGGCGAGATCCCTTCAGTAGCTGATGTATCTGCTGTGTGAGAAAGCAGGGATTGGCAGGGCTTTGGATGAGGCTGTGGAAGTGTTTGTGTGCTCCATTGTGCGGCTGGGCTGCTCTGCCCCTCCAGGCAGGCCGTGCCTCTGCTGGGCAGGACACACGAGGCTGCACTTCCCTCCTGGTGTAAATACCTGTGTGTGTGTCTGTGCTGCCATGAGCCCTGTTCCTGCTGCCCTGGGGCTTGGCCCAGGCCCAGCACTTGTGTGTGGTGAGTGAAGGAGCTGCTCTGCCCCCAGACCACTCCTTTTCAGCTGGATGGGGCTCTGCTCTGGCTGCTGACACAGTGGTGATGTCAGGAAACATGACACACGAGGCTGGGGACCCTTTTCCCTTGCAGTCTAATCTGGCTGCAGTTTCACAGTCAGTGTAATCCAGTCACAAATTACATGTATATTGATTATTTGCTTTGTTCCTGCACATTTTACAGGGACTTCTGTGCCGCTTTGTTTAATTAGACAAATGTTTTTGTGAGCTTCACATTGAAAATTTTAAGGTGATTCTTGATTTAATTTGAATAGTAACTGCTCATTCGTTAACCATTCTTCTATTTCCAAAATAATTTTTATTCTGGGGTTGTTCATGCTTAGCTACAATCTAGATGAGGATTATTTTGCAATTGTAGAGCATATTCATGCAGCCTTTTTTCCTGATCACTGAAGTGTGGATATCATGGTGTAAGCAAATAATATCCTTTGTGCTTCAATGATCTCCACTCTCGATTTCAAATTTCAGCAAGATGTGCAGGCTTTGCTGCATTTCACACCCAAATCTTTTAGAAATAGCCCTAAACAAGCCAGGCTCTCCTATTGAGTATGTGTATTGCATCTTGATTTCACTGCACATGTCTGTATGCATATAAACATTTATCTTTGGAGGTCTTGAACAGGCACAAAAATATTCTTTAAGATGGCAGTAGTTGTGCAGACCTAATTCTTGAGCTGCAAGTGCCTCTAATTCAAGATTTCCTGTGCCCTGGAGAATGGACACAATTGCAAACTGCTTCTCAGAGTGTGGTAGATTGCTGGTGTTGATGTGGGCTTTGTCATGTGTGTTCAAAAGATGATTTAGCAACAGCACATCCTTTAACACACCTCAGCCTATGTCACCCAAATCAAAAAAGCCAGGAGGAGCTCCCAGCAGAGTGTAGGGAAGCAGGTTGTTCATCAGGAGCAGAAATGAGGAGTTGTGGTTCCCAGAGCAATCGAAATGTGACCATTTTGGATTTCAGGGTGGGGCACAGAGGTGCCACAGTGCCCAGAGCTCCTACTGAACAGAAGTTGATGAGGAAACAGTTAATTCCCGCTCAGTTTTGCAGTGAGTGTCCACACCCACCAGATGGAGCTTCGGGCTCCAGTGGAAAATTCCAGAAATTGAGCAAGAATGAGAAGTGTGTGAATGACTTAGGAGATCCCTGTCTGCTGGACTGCAGAAGGTGGGCTTTTAACCTTTAAATAAAGAATGAATGGAGACAGGCACATCAGCCTTATCAATTCCTTTCACTCCAGCTGTCTTCCATGAAGTTTCTCCTATGATGACAAGTTGGGAGTTCTTAGTGCAAGAGCTGAAGGGACACAGCAAGCACCAAAAAAGAGATGTAAACCAGAGTTTCATAAACTCTTGCTAAAAATTGCCTATAGCCATTGAAACAGCACAATAAAGATTTAGGCTCAGAATTTCCTCCAGAGGATAAGATGGGAGTGTTTTAGTGCCACACTTTAGAGGGACTCATCTCCTCTCCTGAAGCTAAGTTAACATGGGATGTCAGGAGAAGGGGTATGAAACAATCCTTTTGGTTTGACACATAACTTGAATTTTTTTGAATGTAGCTGATTTGATCTCTGAAATGTTCTTTAAATGTTTCTTTTTGACAAAGGGTCTTTTAAGAAACAGTGTGTTTGTCTGTGAGTGGGAGCTGGTGTCATGTGCACAGTGCTGCATGAGTTTGGCAGTGCTTTGACCAGGTAGCAACTTGCAGTTGTTGGTTGCCTTTAGTTCCAGGTGTCTTAGTTTTAAAACAACCTCAGTTTTTTCCTCGGGGTTTGATTTGGGTTTTTGTGGGTTTTTTTCACATCTTTTCAATAAGTCCTGTTTTGGATGTAGATGGTGGGTTAAAGGACCTTGGATATAGGAACAAGCTGAAGGGCTGGGGCTCGTTTGCTTAAGGTTGAACTGAAGTGCTGTGTCTGACCTGGAGCTGTGCATCCCAAATTCCCCACTGGAGTTGGGGTGTGTTGGAAGCTGCAGGACCATCCTGTTCCCTGGGCAGGACCTTCCAGCTGCAGTGGCTGAGAGGAGGTGCTCTCAGTTCAAAATGCTGCTGTTACAAAACACTCTCCCTCCAGGATTATAGTGGATTGGAAAAATGAGCCCTGAGTTGTCTGGCATTTCAGATGTGCTGTTAAACTGCAAATCTCATTACCTTCACAGGAGTGTGGGTGCACAGCCCTCAGAAAACTAGGCCAGAAATGCTTAAATAATGTGAAAAGGGAAGAGTCCAAGGGAAGAAAGTGAAAATGCTCAAAGTCAGGCAGCGATAGATGTGTCGGGAGCTGACTCTTCAGTCACTCAGTGCAGGGAGGAGAGAGATTTAATTGCAACTCTCACCTTTTCAAGGGAGTTTTTAGTAGCTTCAGTTCTTTCAACTTCTCTGTTCTCCCTGGTATTTCTACTCCTGGTGTTTTTGACTTGCTCGCTTTTCCCTAAAACACCTTTTTGCTTCCTGGCTCTCGTTCTTCCTTGCTCAGCTGTCCTGGAACTGTCATGTCCCAGAGTCCCAGGGACAGGCCATCCCTGTCCTCATGTGAATATAGAGTGTTACACACCACCATTCCACACAGCACCATTTAACCTGCATACACAGGGAGGCAGCTTTTCTGTTGCTGTGGGAACCACAGGTTCATTTTCTTGCATATTTTTCTTGTATTTTAAGAGATTTCACTCAGTGTTGCACTACCAGGCTTCTTTACAAATCTGTTTCATGGCTGCCTTTTAGAGCATGTTATTAAATGTAGTTAGCTGGGCAAATTGTTAAAAGTTGCCTTATTCTAAAAGCAGTTGGAATAGGGAGATAAAAAGCTCAGTATCAAGAAACCAAGTCTTGTTTCATCTCACCCAGGATCTTAGAGCTGCAGCCAGCTCTGATGTTTGCTCCTGTGTTGGGCTGTTAGATAAAATACTGGCAAAATAAGGGCTAAAATAAAAGAAATTTGGATTATATAGAGTCAGAAATGCCAGATGCTTGGGGATCCTTGTCAGCAACACAGCGCAGGGCAGTGATACTCAGTCTGTGGAGACCCAGCATGGGATGAAGTGCTTCCCTGAGCTCAGCATCATCAGCCTGATAAACTAATTGTCACTGATCTGCTCTCAAGGCTGATGGGTCCTCACCCACAAGTGTGCTTTCTGCAGGGAGGATTCCATGGGCGAGAGGTAATTTGGGCTTCCTAGAGGCACATGGGCACTAAGTTACCTTCTAGTTAGAAAATGCTTCAGTATGAAACAACCACCTATCATCCATCCTTACCTGTCTGAAGGTATGGCTGGTGCTCTTCTTAAAGCAGATGCAATATTCAGTTTTGCCTCAGTGCGAAGCATTTTAAGAATTTTGTCTTTTTTAATTTCTTAAAACGTTTTAGTGTCTTGTGTTGAAACTGTACTTGCCAAAGAAAGCAATCTGTACTTTCAGCTGTGGATGTTCTGTCTGAATAATGAAGAGATTAAAATCTAACAATTTATTTTGTTTTATGCCTTGGCAAAGTAATTCTAAATGACTCAAGGAGTTTTGCTTTTATGAACTTTAGATTTGGCTGTTCCAGATTTCATGGTGCTGCTGTTGTGTCTTGTGTTTCCAGTCTGTTCAAAACTGAGTTTCTGTCCATGGCTGATGGGAATTGAAGAGGGATCAGTCTTCCAGCAGAAGTGTGATCATTTACATACCATTCCCCAAAACTTCCCATCCTCCTCCTAGCAATGTAACTGAGTTCTAATCTGAATTAAATTCCTTCCCAAAGGAATGTGTGTCCCCAGGGCTGTGACTGAGCCCTGTTTGATGTCCCACAGTCTGGTCATTGAAGGTGGGGCCTGTTTGTATGGACCCTGCAGGAAGAATGAGCTGCCCAAGGCAGTGCAGTTGCTGGGGGTGTTCACTGTGTCCCTCAGGGTGCAGCTGTGGGTGGTGCTGAGAGCTCAGGGCAGTGCAAACAGCTCTGAACCCCCTCAGCCAGAAGGTTGGCTGGAGTGTGAGGAGGAGCATTCCCGCTCTGTTCACTGCTGGACTTGTGCACTGGGTGCCTGACCTGCACTCTGAGCACCTCATGGTTCCTCAGGCAGCACCACCCAGCACAGTCTGCTGCTTAGACCACCAACTGGCTGCAGCCCTGTGACCTGCACTCAGAGCAGCCCAGGCACAGCGCTGTGGTTTGGAAGGAGCACTGATGGCTCATTATCAGTGTGAGATTGCCCTTATCACACCTCTTTGTCTTTCCCACTTTGTTTTGTACAGCAGGCTATGATCCTCCTCCTGTGCCCGGGCTGGGGGCTCCCCCAGTAGGTGCAACATCCCCCTGAGCGGGCGGCCTGCAAGAGAGTTGGGTTTGGAGGCTTTTGCAGGAAACTTGTCCAATGAGTCTGAGACGCCCAAGCACCATTAATTTTGGAGGTAAATGCCTTGTCATATGTACTGAATAGATGGGGAAGAGTTGAGATTTTCGTTTTACAAAGTATGGGCAAAAAATAGTAGAAAGGATTGACTGTTTGCTTCTGAGGTTTGGATGTTTTGAACTTAAAAGGAACAACACCAACTTGAACTCCAGAGAAATTGAGGGGTGGTGGTTTTGGGCTCAATCAGCCTGGCAGCTTCACTGCAGATTAATTAGTTTCCTGGGTTAAAATTTTCTCCCCTCTGTTGGTTTAAAACCATCAGAAGTAAAAGTGAAAGCTGATTCTGACTGCAAGGGAAATGACCAGGCTGCATGAAGTAATGCCATGCTAAACTGGGGGAAAACCTCTGAACTGGGGCAGGGAAGTTCAAAGATACTTAATTCAAGTTGGATGTCCCTTTAAGTTATTCCTTGGAATCTGACATTACATATTTGAATCTCAATTGAAATGTTTAATTTTGGAAATTCAGCTGAAATGCTCTTTATTAAGTTATTTTCTATCATTTGTCTGTAGCTTGGTCTGTCAAAGTGGGCTGTGTAAAGGGAGGGGAGGGAAGAATACTGCGAAAAGTTAAGCCAAAGGGGAAAAAAAAACCCCACCAACAAAACAATCAAATGATAGAAAATATAACAATTAGTCCCAGAAGGCTTTTTTTTTTTTTTTAAATTACAAATTTAAATATTGGTACTTACCTTGGGTGGGGGAGGGGGGAGAATAATTTGCATGACGTGTGTTTTACTTCCAATTTAATTCGTGCTGTTATTGGAATTGAATCAGGTTACTGATCAAATTGTAAAGATAATGTACGTTTAAAAGTGAATGAGTTAAGTTTGCTCGAGTAAACACCAGTAATGTCCTGGCACCCAGCCCACAGAGAAGTGAAACCCTGGTGGAGGTTTGCAGTGTCTGGGTTGCACTGAGGATGTTGATCCTGGGTTCTCGTTGCTTTCTGATTTTAATGCCAACTGTTATTCCCAAATATTTAATACCTAAAGCGAGGCTGTCTGGTAGAGAGCTACCTACACCTTTTAATGAAGTAATTTGGAGCATAATCTGAATTTTCTGTACTAATGTGTTGCCAAACTGCATGCATTTTTTTGATTATGGTGTTTGACTCTGCTGCAGCCCTTCCCTTTTAGTATTATGGATATTAAGAAATTTGGGGTTGAATTATTGGAATGAAAACCATGGGATCGTGATACAGAGCTAACAAAGGCAATGGACCAGAGGAGAGGGTTTAAGTGTGTGGGGTGGGGTATTTATGTAGGGGAAAGGAACAGCTTTTAGAATAAGGGTTTGAAACATTGCTTTTTCTGTAGGAAAAAGATGGAGTATTGCATGCTGGGAACAAGTGCTTTCCAAAAGGTAGCTAAATTTTAAAAGTACATTTGTTTCATTTTGTTTTGGGCTTTGCTTAAGTATTCTAATCTAGTAATTTTGTCCTTTTCTGCAGTTTTCATTTTGATTAGACCTCTGCAAATCTCTCTTCTAAACAAAAGTTAAACAAAAAAGCCCAACCAAAACAAACCCAAAAAACCCTCAAACCTGGGCCACAATTGCAGTTTGTCATTGCTGAAGCATTGCTCAGTGTGTACAGAAAGGAATTTAAAGGTTGTTTTTAATGATATAACTTCTTCCTGGGGTCTGTTTTGTTCTCCACGATTTCAAAATCGCAGGTATTAACATTGTTACATTAGAAGATATGAATGTGTTGGGTGAATACAGAGAATAACCAAAAAACCTTTTGTTAAGTGTAATCTCCATTGGCACCTCGTTAAAAACAAGAAACTCAAACCTCAAAACCCCAAACCCAAGAAGCCCCACTCCTGGGGAATGCTGTCAGCAGAAACTCCAAGTAAATAGTCTCATTTTTTTCCCTTTGTTCTTGTGAATAGCAAGACATAACATACTTGGAGGAAGTCTGAGTAGATGAGTCAGGACTTATTTCATTAACTGCAGTTAATGTTTTGGCCAGGTTTCCCCAGGAAACAAAGCTTACACAATTTTTCAGATTGTGGCTTGTCTCCTAATCCCTCCTCCCAGCCAAGAGAAGAGGGAGCCATTTTCAACCAAACTGGGTGGAGATGGAGGTCTGAAAAGATCAATGAGCACCTTTAAGTTTGGTTCAGTGCAGCTCTCCACTAAGGGAGGAAACAGGTTTGACCATTCCCAAGTTTCCTTCCCAGCTCTCCTAGCAGCCTGTTCCTTCAGTTGGGTGCAGCAACGCCGAGGGGCCGCTAAAAGCTCGGTGGGAGGGGTCGTGAGGAGGGCACAGAAATCTCAGTGCTCAGGCCTGGGGCTCCAGGGCATTCCAGAGGGTTCCAGGGGGTCCCTTCCCGGTGCTGCAGTGAGGTGAGGTGGTGCCTGGAGCTGGCAGTGCCTGTCCTCATCCAACACGGAGCGAGCCCAGGGCTGTGCAGGGGAGAGAACAAGCAGTGCATTGTCCTGGCTTAGCATTCCAAGTGTGGACTCCAAAGGAGTGTTGGTGTTGGTGCCTGGCTGGGTGCATGTATAGTGTGTCATTCCATGGATACGATATTATTGCAGGTACAGCAGCAGCTCATGATGCCCCGTAAAGCTTTTCTTTCCCAGAAAGAAAAGCAGGCTCGTGCCAGGGAAAGGGATATGTTAAAAAAGAGGAGGAGGCGACAAGACTATCTCAAAAGAAGCGTGGAACCACAGAAAAATACTGAAACAATAAAATGGCACAGGGATGATGAGAAGAGGAGAGAAAATGAGCAAGTTAAGGACAAAGATATCAAGAAGCGGTGGAGACAGGATGAGAGAGAACGACGAAAGAATGTGGACGCTATGAATTGGCACAGGGAAGAGGAGAAGAGGGAAAATGAGCGAGGTAAGGACCAAGAAGGCCAAGAACCAGCAAAGAAAGGAGGAGGATGAGGGGGAAGGAGCACCGAAAGGATGGACCTTTGAGGCAGCAGAGGATGATGGGGAGAGGGGAAAAGAGAGAGTAAGAGGAGTTCTGGTTTATAAGCATGTGCAGAAATGTTGCTTTAATGAACTAGAGTTCTTACATTGCTGATGATTGTAATAAGATTGATGTGAGTGGAGATGTAAACTAACAGTCACAGTGGGACAGAAGAGGCTGGGTTTACACGCTGCTTATCCAATTGCCTGTTTGCACACATGCTCACACCTAATGCTTTGTTCAGCAGTGCCATTTTGGTGTCAGATCACCCAAAACTTCAGGTTTTCTCAGTCTTCATAATAGGAGTAAATGAGAGCATTAGGAAAGGGAGGGTCAACCTTATGTGCTCATAAGAGAAGGTAAAACTTTATTATAATTTTTTTTTTAATAATGTCCCTAAGAGAGTTGTAATTGCATGGACAGATCTATTCTGAGGTCAGTTATTTAGCATAAGTTGTATGGAATTGTGAATTTCATGGAATGCCTTTAAGAAGCAGCAGCTCAAGAGATGAAAAGAAGAAATTTGAAGACATTAGGAAGAAATTCCTCCCTGGGAGGGTGGGGAGCCCCTGGCACAGGTTGCCCAGAGAAGCTGTGGCTGCCTCATCCCTGGAAGTGTCCAAGGCCAGGTTGGACAGGGCTTGGAGCAACCTGGGCTAGTGGGAGGTGTCCCTGCCCATGGCAGGAGGTGGCACTGGATGAGCTTTAAGAGCCCTTCCAACCCAAACTGTTCTATGAAGATTCTATGAAAAAATAAACTTAGTGTATAAAGGGTGGTCTGAGGGGTAGATGTTGCTTATTATGAGTAACTTTCTATATTTCATTGTGAGGAAAAATGCTCTCAAAAGGAGTTTCCAGCTTTCTACCTCTATGTTCCTGTGAGGTTTTTATTGTAGGCCTGGGAATCATCAGCTGGTAAAAAGAAACTGAACGTCAAGAAAATTGCTAAATGTGTGTAAAAAAAGTTTGCACTTCCTTTTTCATTCATATTTTTCACTCAGTACTCACTAGGAAAGGTTAATTTTTGTAGTTCTCCTTTTCTTGATTGACTGCTTCTTCTAACTGCTCTGGGAACTCAGATCAACTTAGAACTATGTTCATGACACTTTTGAAGGAAATAAATGAAATATCCAGACAGGAACTTCCCAGTTATTCCTCTAGTCCCATCAGAGTCTAGAATTCCACTGGCTTGGTTGTGCCAGTGATGAACAGGCACTTGGGAAGAGCCAGTGGCCACTGAAGAGCTTTGGGATCCCTGTCCTCATACAGGTCTGGGATGCCTGAACTGGATAAAATGCACTGGGGGCTGGGGGGTTTGTGTCCAGCTTTTGGGGAATTCCATAACTGGTTTTTACCTGCCATTTCACAGCAGTGCTCTCTCCAAACCTGGCTGGGTGCAGACTCTCCCTCAGAGAATGTTCAGGTCACCCACGTTCTGTGCTTGCTCGTCATGGGAGGTGTCCTGTGTGGGCAGGAAATGGTGTCATTTCCAGTTAAGCACAAAGAGAAGGAAACCTAGAGTAGGTTTTCTAGAAAACCTAGAGTGGTGCTGTCATGGTGCCTTTGCACAGCAAGGTCTTCCTGCAGGTTAGTTCTTTAGTCTTTATTTCTTGATGAAAACACTGTTTTACTGTGCAGACCATGACATTAGAAATACACTGTGCTTGCTGCTTGCACTGGACCAAAGCTGAAACATAAACCCAGCCTAGTGAGCACCCTGAATAGTGTCCAAAATTGTAAATAACACAGTGGGCAGATTGTGAATACTGGCTGAAGATCTCAGTTGAGGGAGAAAGGCTGTCTGCCACTGGTGCACCTTTCCCAGAATCTCAGCAGCGTTGTGGCCTGTGGGTGCTGTGAAGCTGCACGTGGGAAGATCAGTCCTTTCATCAGTGAGAGCTGGAACAGCCCCACACCTGATACCTGAGGGTATCAAAGGCAGCAGATGCACAGCAGCTCCTCTGCTGAGGGCCAAGATACAAAAGACCCACCGGAGAATTAAGATTTTAGTTACACTAAAATAGAAAGATCTTTGGGGGTCTAAAGTCAGGTGGGAGTTTTCTCTTTTTTTATCCCCTCTGATCATTTGGTGGATGTGGGTTTCTGGTGCTTTTCCCTCTGGTGGTCCCACCCCTGGCTCTGAGTGCAGACCTTTGAGATCAGGACACCCCTCCTAAGGCAGGGCTGTTTGCCCTCACAGAGAAATGTAGCATAACATTCGCTGTTGCAACCTAGAAGACTAAACCAGACATACAGTTGCTGTATTTTACAGTAATTTTTGCAAATAATTGCACAGTCATCTTTTAAATTCATCTTTTGACTCAACTCTTAGGTGGTTCCAGTCCCTTGGTAACTGGTATGTGTCAGGGCTGAACTGCTTGGCCAGTTGAAGCTGGTACAGTGAGGGTAGTTTATTAAATGTTAAAACTGGTTTAAATGTAACAGGAGGATGTGTCAGACATTCTGGGTGTTTTTAGAATAGAGACTGCAATTGTTTCCATCTGGAATTTGAAGTGCTAGGAAGTCAAGTGGTGAAGAGGTAATTTGGAGTTGGAAGTCACCAAAAGTCTGTCTAAATGCTAAGATCTGTTTAAAAAAAAAGCAGTGAAGAGTTTGGGGTTTGTTAAAAATGCTTTGTGGCTATACAGTGGCTAATTTGGGGCTAGACCTTGTTTCCTTTCTGTGTTGTCATGCCATAGAAATGAGAAGTCCTGGTTTCCTGTTCTTGGGATATTTGCACTGTTAAGTTCCTAAAACTGAGCAGCGATGGTGGGTTTTTTCCCAACTATTCTCACCAGTGCTCCTGAGAGCATTTCAAGGTGTTACACCATTTTCCCCCCTACTTTGCCCACTGTGGCTGACAAGGTTAGGGATGGATGGAGAGGAAAAGCCTTTTGCTGTGGGACAGGAGGGACCTCAGGCAGACAAAGCATCCCTCGTTTCCAGAACACCATTAGTGTCTGGCTGGTGTTGGAGATGCTGCTCAATCCCAGCAGGTTTCATGTCCACACCCAAGGAGGTGCCAGCAGAGGGTTGTGTACAGTGCAATTACAGTTTGAGATACTGCTCTAAATAGAAATGGAGGGAGGTGCTAAAAGCTGCTTTTGTAGTCACAAACTACAATACTATCTGGCTCTCCACTGACTGTGATTAAATAGTCAGAAATTTCCTTAATCAAATGAACTGTACTTGCTTGAGAATGAGGTTTTTTTGTTAGATCAGGTGAGTTGGATTCAGCCATCAAGCAGAACTTGGTTGATTTTAAAAGCTGATCTGTAAAAGTTCAGGTTTCAGATGTGAAGATTTAATTTTCTCCTCTGTTACAATGCAGGGGAAAGGAAGGTCCTGGAGTTTCTTGTCTTGTTAAGACTTCACTGAGGCAGGCAAAGGGCAGAGGCAAGAGCTTGGTGCAGAGAGACCAGAGATCTTCTTTCAGGCAGTTCTAAATAATTTGCTTTTTCTTTGGGTTTCTGTATCACAGTGTATTAGGCATGTTTAGACACAGTGATTAAGATAAAGCATTTGGTTCCTTTGGTGAAGAAGTTTAGTGGCATTTTGTGCTGAAATCAGTTATTTGATAACAGACTTTATTTGAGACTTGTGGCTGACTCAAGTTCACAAGTGATCACTTCCCAAAGCCAAGCTCTGCACTGACTGGGGTGAGACCAGAAATGGTTTCTTTGCAGGCAAAAGGAGTTTGTTTTTGAAGTGGGGACCTGGATTTTAGAGAAAGCAGCAGGGCTTGCCAGGAGCTCTCCCATGACTGGTTCATGCACTGCTGTTTCTGCAGTTCATACTAATCACTTGGGGTTTTCTGGAATAAAATTTCTAGGACATTATCTCTTTGGATTTGAAATTCACATGAAAATATTAATTCAAATCCTGAACACACTTGACTGTGCTGCTACATAGAATTTTGTATGTTAAACTGGAGCCTGCAGGTAGTGCCTGGAGGGGTTACTGAGCCAGTGCAGTCCAGAGAGAGCCACATTATCCCACTGCCTTCAGAGAGCAGGGGCTGGTGGAGCCAAGAGTCATTTCTTGGCTACATTAACATTTTGCACTCTGGCTCCATGACCTGCAGCAGCAAGAACTTATAATAAATGGCTGTTCTTGAGTTTGGGGAAAAAAAAAAAAATTCATGCTCTGCTTTGAAAGCAGACTTGTGTGACTTGACTGTAGCTCAGAGTTGAGAGCCATAGCTCCAGTTCTGGTGAGGGAAGAGTTGGAATAGACTGTTAAGGAAGCATACTTCCTTTCTAATATTCCTTCTCATTTCTTTAAGGATAAAACCACTCTGTGCACTATGTGCTATTTTTTTGTGTCCTGTTAATGAAGTTCTAGTATCACACAAGTCAGATCTGATTTGAATCTTTTTAAACCAATTTGTTACTAATGTTTCACAAAACTGACATTGGTGACCCTCAGCCCTGTTGTTAAATATTTTCAATTACTCTTTCTGTCTTTAAAATGGACCTGGCTCACTTCAGGCTGTATTAGACATTGTTTTTACAATTAAAGCAAAATTATTTTTAGTCAATGAAATTTTTGTTCTACTTGTTGAAGTAACTAAACTAATTGTAAAATTGCCCTGAAACAAATAAATGTGCTCTTTGTGGTCTTAATTTTTTTGATACAGCAATTTCTCAGTACAAATTCCTGTTTACAAGATAGATATCCATTACTGGTTTCAAATTTTCCACCATTTATGTGCTTGTACTTTGACATAAATGGTATTATTTTTATTTTACTTGATCCAAAGGCATGTTAAGCAATAGCAGAAATAACAGGATGCAGCCTCTGCCCAGAGGTGCTCACACAGTAACTGATACCCCGTGTGGGCAAGGCCAGGGAGAAAAGAGAACAGAACTTGTAACTCTGGAGTAACTTACTCAGCCTCACAGACAGAACAGTCACAAAATCTTACCTATGTTGAAAGTGGTTTTTAAACTTCTCTGCCACGTGTGCCTTTAGAAATAGCTCTTAATACAAGTCAGAGGCAGTGGCCATGTGGATAAATCAGAATTTGATTAGAAAATCTGATAAAGAACCATAACCTCGAATTCAGGGTTCAGTAACTGATTTGCCTGAGTCAGTTTTCACAATAACAAAAGGTCAGAAACTCGGATCAGACCTTATTTCCCAGCCTTCATGAGGATTTAAAACAATTCCCTGGGCCAGAGTGAGCAGGCTCTGCAAGGCCAACATGAATCACCCTCGCTGTTTGAACAGTCAGGGTCCCTCCTGCACAGAGGGAGTGTCTGAGGCCTGGACAGTGCTAGAGCTGCAGGTGAAATCCTGATACCAGAGGAGGGGTGGGAATGGGGAGAGCAGAGGAAAAGAGCAGCTCCTGTTGTGTAGCTGACAGTTCCATGTGCACACAGAGGTTTAAGCCATCCCTTGTACTTCCCCAGTGGTTGCTCTCTGAAGGTCTCTGACCAAGCTCTCAGGGCCCCTCTTCACAGAAGGATCTTTGCTAAACAGCTTCAGCCACTTAAAGCTCTAAGTGCAGTAAAGGAGGGAAGCAGCATTAGTTTCTCACCCCACCTAAGCTGAGTGCAAGGGGCATCTTTCTCACCAAAGAGATGCTGGTACCTGGGTTATAAGGCTGACACAACCCTTGGAGCTCACCTTGCCAGTTTTCAAATCAGTTAGAACACGTATGCACAGGAGAGAAATGAGTCCTGAAGTACTTTAGCACTACACTCTAAAAAAATAAGTTATTTCCAGATGCACTGAAAGTCCTGCAATAGTTGTTCCATCAGTTTGTTGCCTTGTTAAAGTGCCCTCTCCAGCCTTATGGGCAGCATCAGCCAAGAACAATCAGGCAGAATGTATAGTTTGTTAGTTAAAGGTTCAGCTCTGATACGAGTTCTGTGGGGAAATGAGACAGACAATTACTGATAATTAGAAGTGCAACACTGTCAGACAAAACATATTTGATTTAAACCTTTTCTCTTACTCTCTTTTTCAATAGAAACTATGTTCCAACTTCCTGTCAACAACCTTGGCAGTTTAAGAAAGGCCCGGAAAACTGTGAAAAAAATCCTTAGTGACATTGGTTTGGAATACTGTAAAGAACATATAGAAGTAAGTATGGCACCTCCCAAGTGTTAGAGCTGAAATTCTCCACAGTTAGGGGCACTGAGAGAGATTTGGGATGTGACATTATTTTTAGACCTGTTTAAGTTCTACACAGAGTAGGTGCTCATTAAAAACTTGAGGTTAAATATACCTGTAAACACTTATTAGAAGGTTTAGTGGAGCCAGGACACACCTGAGGCCCTGTGTGACTGATTTGGTGACACTGAGTTCTCTTTGATTATGGTGGATCATTAAGTGGCACCTGGTACTGAACACCCAGGAATGCTGCAGGAACTGGGAGCAGTGTGGGATGTTTGGGGTGGGCAGAGGATGGGTCAGTCCATGCTACTGCAGGTCAGAAGTTAAAGAACCACTTCATGCCTGTGTCAGTTCCTACAAGGGAAGGGTGTTTGTGCTGCTGTCCTGGACAGACTCCATCAGTGCTGTCCCACAAGTGCAACCTTCCTTGACAGTTCCCCACAGCCCCTTGCAGCTCTCAGCACATGACCCATTGCTTTGGCTGTTCTGTCTGTGTCTTGTGAAGAGCACTGAAGTGAGATGTGTAAGGGAAAGAAATGCCAGTCCTTTCTGCTTGGAGAATTTGCTGGGCCAGTCTCACGTTTAAGGGGAGAATTCTGAACTGGGACAATGTTCATTTCAGTGGAAATGTTATTTTTGAGTCCTTCTGTGCTGCTGACTTCCATGCCAAAGTACTTCATAAGGTTACTTTTTTAATAAGAATTGAGTGTCTTGGACATCACACATCTCCAGCTTTAAAAAATTTTATCTGAATTCCTGTGTGAAATTAATTTAAATTCAAACAGACCCAATCAAACAAAGCAAACACCACACCAGTATCCCCCAAAAAGCAAGCAAGCAACCAAAAACCCCCAAACATCAGAGTCTGGGAATACTTTTCTCCAGGATTGCTTTTGAAATGAGTATGTAACTACAGTCTTGGGTTAATCAGGAGATGAGTACTGAAAATGGATCTTCAGGTGTTTTATGATGCAGAGAATGTTCACAGCTCTGCACGTGTGAGGAGGTGCCACACCCCCACTGCCTTGGGTTTATGATCTGTGCCCTTTGCCAGCAGCCCCTGGGGAGAATCCAGGGAATGCTCAGGGATTGCTTAGGGGTTTTGGTCCGGGTGTTTGGTTCTGACTCTCTGTCCTCTCTTCCCATCTTCCCCTTTTCCAGGATTTTAAGCAGTTTGAACCTAATGACTTTTATTTGAAAAACACTACATGGGAGGATGTAGGACTGTGGGACCCATCGCTTACGAAAAACCAGGTTGGTAAGAGTTTGAGTTGACACTGTGAGTCTGAAGGTGGTTCGTGCTGAAGGGCCTTTCACAAACATGCCAAGAGCTTTTCCTGCAGTTTTCCCCATGGTTCATCCTGTGTTGGCAGCTCAAGGGACAGCAGAAAGCTGTGTGCTTTGTTCTGACATTTTTTTGTTGAGTTACAATCCTGGTGTGTCTCAGGAGTCTGGGTGGCCAGTACTGGAGAACTGATGGCTCCAGAAACCTTGCTCAAGTCAAACAACTGCGCACTAAGAGCTCATTCCCACCTCTTTCCACGCTTAGCACAATTCCACCAGCCTTCCTGTCAAAAGATCAACAGTTTTATACAGTTGGTGATAATTTTTTTACTTTTCCTGGATGGTTTATTCCCTGTTTCCATCACTTTCAGAAGTTGTTGAACTGAACACATCTCACTGCTGCCCTGTGCACGGTCACTGTCAGTGCCCGGCAGCCACAGCCAAGGGCTCCAGGAGCTGTAATCCCACATGTGCTTGGGACATACCTGGATCTGTACAGCAACTCAGCGACACTGGAACTGTTGCTGTTGAGGTGTTTCTGAGCCAGTAATTAAGGAAATTTGAATTGAGCCAGAAGTGGAAGGAGGAAATGATACTTGTTGTTGGTTAGAGCAAGTTGTGTGTGCTGCAGTGCCTCTCCTGATGGTGCAGTGCAGAGTAACCCCAGCACTGAGGACAGAATCCTCTCTACAAAGCAATCCCTCTCGTAGCACCTCAAAGATCAGGGATTGCTCTCAGAGGAGATGGGAACCTGACGTGGGATGGATTCCTAGTGTTAATCTGAAGATGTCCCTTTATTACTGTGTTCCATAAAATACACTGATGTCCCTTTTTCTAGCTAATCCAGAACAAAAATTGTAATATAAAAGGAGGCAGGTGTTGGTTAGTTGGTTTGCTGTGGCCTGTCTCCAGCCCTCCAAGTGTCTGAGGCTCCAGCAGGTGCCCAGAGGCAGATGCTTCCTTGTGCAAAGGAACAGTGCAGGTTTCCAGCTCCTTCACGTGATCTGTGTGTAGCTCAGTGCACAGGACTTGTTCTGACACCCACGAGGAATGTTTGTAACTATTTGAATTCCATGTCTTGCCTCCCCTGAAGTACCAGGTTGCTCGTGGCCATCTCTAAGGCCAGTGAAACTTTGGTTTGTGGTGCATCAGTTGACAAGAACTGCATTGGCACCACATTAAATGTAACAAAGGGAAAAGCTGCAGGGAAACTGCAAGGGTGGAATTTTCAAATTTTTTTCCTGAGTCGAGGTTGGTTTAAAAATAAGCTTTGTGCTTTGATCAATATGAAAAGGCTTGGTGGCTTTAAGGGCTTGCGTAGCCTTAGTCTGTGTCTTGGTAAGCTGAAATCCTTTTGTTCACCAAAAAATAGGTTTTGAATTCCATCTTTGATATTAAAGTGTGTAATGGATAAGGACACTGAAATAGCTCAAGTTATAGATCCCTCTTACATCTCTAGGAGTCTGGCAGATTTAGGTGGGAAGTACCTCATCTGGATACAGTCTCATTCTCCTCAAACAATCCTGTTTGCCTTTTCCCCCAGAAATGAGCTTATGGGGAACCTTTTGTTGCAGCTCAGCTGCAGGGAAGAGGCTCTTTTGTGACTGGTGGGAAAGAGGCTTTTGAGTCAGCCCTGCCTGCTGAGGTCATGGTTAAACTCTTGAGGGGCCTCCTGGCACATCACATGTATGCTCAGATGATAAACTTCTTAGGAGGCCAGAACTGGGAGAGAAGAAATTAATCGAAAGGTTTGGGATGGTTGCAGGGGGTCTCGCGAGTATCGTTTAGAAACGTTTTGGGAATATTTAGTGGATGTTGTTTTCCTAAAAACTGCCGTTCACTATTGAGTCTGTGCTCTGTTCTCTGTTCAAGGACTATCGGACAAAGCCCTTTTGCTGCAGTGCATGTCCATTCTCCTCGAAGTTCTTTTCAGCCTACAAAAGCCACTTCCGGAATGTTCACAGCGAAGACTTTGAGAACAGGATTCTCCTCAACTGTCCCTACTGTACCTTCAACGCGGACAAAAAGACTTTGGAAACGCACATTAAAATATTCCATGCTCCCAATGCCAGTACACCGAGTGGAGGCATCAGCACTTTCAAAGATAAAAACAAACACGAGAGCCTTAAACCCAAGCAGGCTGACAGTGTGGAACAAGCTGTTTATTACTGTAAGAAGTGCACTTACCGCGACCCGCTCTACGAGATCGTTCGAAAGCACATTTACAGGGAACATTTTCAGCACGTTGCTGCTCCTTACATAGCGAAGGGAGGGGAAAAGTCCCTCAATGGTGCGGTTCCGTTGAGCTCCGGTGCCCGAGAGGAGGGGGGGATCCACTGCAAACGATGCCTTTTCATGCCGAAATCCTACGAAGCTTTAGTGCAGCACGTGATCGAAGACCATGAACGGATCGGATACCAGGTCACTGCAATGATAGGTCACACTAATGTCGTGGTTCCAAGGTCTAAACCTTTGATGCTCATAGCTCCAAAACCCCAGGATAAAAAGCCTATGGGGCTCCCCCAGAGGATGGGTGCCCTCTCCGCTGGAAGTGTCCGGTCTCTCTCGTCACAGCAGATGATGAACAGACTCACTATACCAAAGCCTACATTAAATTCCACAGGAGTGAATATGATGTCAAATGTTCACCTACAACAGAACAATTATGGGGTCAAATCAGTGCCCCCAAGTTACGTTGGGCAGCCAGGGGGGAGGCTCAGCCTCAGTGGAAACGCGCCCGTTTCTCTTTCCCAGCAATCACAAACGATGAAACAGTTTTCAGCGAGTGGGAACGGAAGGCCTTACACCCTTGGAGGGGAGCAGAGGTCCCAGGCCTCAGCAAGGTACTCGCTGCAGTCTGCCAACTCCTCCTCACTGTCCTCGACACAGCTCAAACAGACCTCGTTGTCCCAGTCACAGGCAGCGACCAGGGCTTTGGGCCAGTCTGGCTCCAAATCCCCCGTGGCTGCTACAGGTCCTTCCTCTGTCAACACATCATCCACACAGAAGTGGAAAATCTGTACAATCTGCAATGAGCTGTTCCCTGAAAACGTGTACAGTGTCCACTTTGAAAAGGAGCACAAGGCTGAGAAGGTGCCTGCGGTCGCCAACTACATAATGAAGATCCACAACTTCACTAGCAAATGTCTCTACTGTAACCGCTACCTGCCCACCGACACGCTGCTCAACCACATGCTGATCCACGGCCTGTCCTGCCCCTACTGCCGCTCCACCTTCAACGACGTGGAGAAGATGGCTGCTCACATGAGAATGGTTCACGTGGACGAAGAAATGGGACCTAAGACTGATTCCACTCTAACCTTTGATTTGACGTTGCAGCAGGGCGGTCACACGAACATACATCTCCTTGTAACCACCTACAACCTGCGAGATGCTCCCGCTGAATCCGTAGCTTACCATGCTCAGAACACTCCCCCCATTCCACCAAAACCACAGCCCAAAATCCAGGAGAAGTCTGACGTACCCGTCAAAAGTTCTCCACAAGCAGCAGTGCCGTACAAAAAAGATGTGGGGAAAACTCTGTGTCCTCTGTGCTTTTCAATCCTAAAAGGACCTATCTCTGATGCTCTTGCACATCACCTACGGGAGAGGCATCAGGTGATCCAGACGGTTCACCCCGTGGAAAAGAAGCTGACCTACAAATGCATCCACTGCCTCGGGGTGTACACGAGTAACATGACGGCCTCGACCATAACGCTGCACCTGGTGCACTGCAGAGGGGTGGGCAAGACCCAGAACGGGCAGGACAAGGGCACGTCCCGGCTCGGCCAGTCCCCGGCCGTGGCGCCGGTGAAACGCACCTACGAGCACGTGGAGTTCCCACTCATGAAGAAAAGGAAAATGGATGACGAGGACTCCCCCTCTGGCTTTGAGGAGAAGCCTGAAGAACCCGTAGTTCTCGCACTGGACCCCAAGGGTCACGAAGATGATTCCTATGAAGCCAGGAAAACGTTTCTTACAAAATATTTCAATAAGCAACCCTACCCCACGAGGAGAGAGATCGAAAAGCTGGCGGCCAGTTTGTGGCTCTGGAAATCCGATATCGCTTCTCACTTCAGTAACAAAAGGAAGAAATGTGTTCGGGACTGTGAGAAGTACAAACCCGGGGTGCTGCTCGGCTTCAACATGAAAGAGCTCAACAAAGTCAAACACGAAATGGATTTCGATGCTGAATGGCTGTTCGAAAACCACGATGAAAAGAACTCCAGAGTCAATGCCAGTAAGACTGTTGATAAAAAAATCAACTTAGAAAAAGACAATGAGAGTTCCTCAGACAGTTATGAAAATATAGAGGAGGAATACAACGAAAGCCGTAGTCCCTTTGGTCAGCGCATCTCTGACGTTAGTGGGAAACCCACATCTGATGGCACAGGGGAGAACCCCGAGGACAGCATATCCAAGGAAATCGTGGAAGAAAATGCATTACAGTCTCCAGAGAAATCTGATCAAAAACAAGAGGAAAGCTCTAAATATGAAGAGATTATTTCTGCTGAAGAACCAACAAAACTGGTAGGAGACATTTCAGATAGCGAAGGTGATCAGGATGATGCTGTGGAATGGAAGGATGGAGCTTCCCAGTCTGAAAGCGGGCCTGGCTCCCAGCAGGTCTCGGATTTTGAAGATAATACATCAGAAGTAAAACCAGAAGTGTGGACAGATGAATCCTCCCAAAGTGAAGATGCTGGGAGCAGTAAACCAGCTGTCGAGGCCAAAGGGGGCGGATCCGAAAGTGATGAAGAACAGTCAAAGTGGAAGAATCGTTCCTATGGAAAAGTAGAAGAGTTTTGGTCTAAGGACCAGTCGCAATGGAAGAACACATCGGAGATGGAGGAGAGCCTGTCCAGTCAGCAGATGGAGTGGCAGAGCAGCGCGATGGACAGCGAGGACGGGGAGCCCTTCGCGGGCGTGGCGGCCGCCGTGGCCGAGCCCATGCACGGCAGCCTGCCCGGAGTGGAGCTGAGCAGCCAGCAGGCATGAGCGGCCTGGGCACAGCCTGGCATCGGCCTGCACTGCCCCACACCCCCTGCAGTGGGACTGTGCAGCTTCACCCAGCTGGGACTGCTCCCAGGGCTCGGCCTGGCCTGGGGTGGCCACTGCTGGCCCAGTGGGCCTGGACGGATGCTCTTGGCTACTCTGGCTTGAGAATTCCTGCTGGGATGAGCACAGTAACTTAATGTGAAATGGATATGCTGGTGGCTCCAGAATGCACACAGAGAAAAGCAGAGGTTTATTTTATCTGCATTTCCAACCTTTATTCACCTTGTCCATGTTGAGTTGTGTCTTTCCAACATGCCCCTCTCGGCGGCGCGGCCGCGACCCGGTGCACCTGTATAGCAGACTCTGGGGAAATGGACTTTTCATGTATCATTCTGAATAGTTGAAATGTATATTTGTACAGTCTTTTAGACCTATTCAAGTGAAGCTTATGGAACTGTTCTTGTGTACCCATCATAGATCTGTTTCTCTTTTTTAGTGTTGCCCTGCTGTGTAATAAATGCTGTATCTAGTTTCCCTAGCAAAGCTTGAGACTGCTCTAGTATGAATTTTGACAAACTTAGTTTTTGCACATAACCTTGTACAATCTCCAACCAGAGGCCAGCAACATAAAAATATATCTGGGCTCTGTTGTATTATAGAATTTTCTTGTTCTGAATATCCTTGACATGACAACTGATGACAAACGTATTTCAGAGCCATTTTCTGAAATCTTTTAAGCTAAAAAAGAAAAATCACATGCAAGAAACAAGTTTGCAGCTACTAATTTTGACACCTTTTAGATCTGTATAAAAGTGTATTGTGTTGAAGCAGCACACTGAGACAAAGTGCTGGGTTTGGATATTTAGTTTTATCTTTAGTTAACACCAACAAGGTGTTGTATTCATTTATACCATCTAATATATGACACACTGTTGTAGTATGTATAATTTTGTGATCTTTATTTCCCTTTGTATTCTTCATTTAAGCATCTAAATAAATTGCTGTATTGTGCTTAATGTAAATATTTGCTTTATTACATGCAACTGGTACATTCCTGGTTAGAAAATCTCACCTTGCTGTGTTCATTCCTTTTTTTTTTCTCTTTTGTTTTTCCAAGTGCTCCACAGCCCTGCTGGGGCCTGTTTAGTACTTACTGAATAGAGTAATGTCCTTCAAGGATATTGAAAATCTGCACAGCCAACTTGGGCTGAAATTTGTTGTTCCTGTTCAGTGTTGTAGAACACAGAGTTATAAATAGAACCGTAGTGGTTTGGTTGTTCTCCATCCTAGGGAAATTGTGAATTCCTTGCCTTTTCCATCCCTTTGTACTCAGTGAATGGAAATTGCTTTCACCTCTAAAAATCCTCCCCAGAGCTGTGTCTGGAGCACTGTGGCCTGAGGGACAGCAGAGCAGTGGTGCTGGAAGACTGACCACTCCCACAGGGAGGAGCACAGGCTGGGCTTGGCTTGGAAGGAAAAGTAATTTGGATAGCAGGAAAACTAAAAATCAGGTTATTCAACGTTGGGATTGGTTTGGCCAAGCCAGTCCTGCACTGTGAACATGTGCAGGGAACAGGCAGCTGAGCAAGGCAAGCTGAGGGTTTACTGAGGGCAGTCTAATTGTGATGACAACAAAACTGTTCTTCATCAGAGCAATGAGTGGGACTCATAAATCCCAGTTCCTAGTGTTTGATACTTAACAAGAACTAAACTGACCTGTGCAGTTCTCACTGGTGTTGTAAAGCAGGGAATAATTCTGTGTTTTCCAACACTTCAAGCAGCAAAACCATTTCCCAGAGATCTGGAGCAGTCAGGTGGGTTTAACTGTACTTGGCCCTGGGAGCCAAAGCTGAGACTCTGCTCCACGTGCTGCTGACACTGCAATGAGCATTTCTGGGATTTGTTGGACTAACTCTGTGTGTGATGACTGAGAACAGGTACCTGGAGGTGGAGATGATTTAGATGTGTCCTGTCCTTTTCCCCCTCACAGAAGGGACACAACTCTTGTTGTGCTTTTTTACCTCAGAGGAGTGGAAGTTGGACTGGCCGGCTCCCAGTTCTGAACTCCAGGGGTAGATGTTTCAAGAACAATACAGGAAAAACACTTTGGCATTTACATCAGCAAAAGAGCTCCTTGTGTTTCTCTGCTTTAAAAGAAAACTTGAACCTCAACTTGTTTTGTGAGCAGGTTTTCCAAACTATTTCATGGAGAATGACTTCAGTAAATCAGGTGAGAGTTTGTTAACAACCACTTAGAGCTGTCAGTGGCTTGATCTGTATCCCAGTAGCTCCAGGCAGGGAGTCCTGGAAAAGCTGAGTCCTTTCTAAGAAAACTTGGTTGTGTTCCTTCCTCCCACTGTGTTGCAGGCAGCTGCTGGCTGAAGATTGAGACATTTCAGAATTTATTCTGTGTCCTTCGTCTTGGCTTTAAGGGATTTTACAAATGTGTTTGTAAAACACTTGAACCCAAAGTACAGCAGCCTTTATCTATCAAGCAATGGCAGAAGCAATTTTGTATCCTTTTATCAACCTGCACCAGATTTGTCTCAATATCTGGCAAGGTAAATTTAGTATTAGTGAGCTCTGTAGCTATAAGTTAAATATTCTGAACTCCTGGGTGTAGTCAGTGAATACTAAAACTGAAATATAAACTCTCTAGGAGCACTTCATTTGCCAGAAAATTCCAGGAAATAGCATTTTATATAGTGATTAAATTAAAGGTCTTGCACAAAACCAGTCTCTTACCAGAATATCAAGAAGGATGGAGGGTGTTTATTTTAAGTTTTGCCATAAACTTTCCACTATTTCAAACCAGTTACTCTTCAAATGTGGATTTGAGGCTGGGCTCGGATTCCCCTCAGATTTGAGGCTAACCACACTTTTGAGGAAGTCAAAAAGCAGAAGAGGTAAAGAGCCCAATAAAACTGGGAGAACCTTAACCCCAATTTGTGTAAATTAACACCATGTGTAATGTCACACCATTATAACTTTATGAGCTGGAAGTTACCCAAGTTTTACAGCCATTACAAAGTTCTGTAGCAGATCTCTGGTCCCCTCCTGCTATGCTCACAGGGGAGCAGCTCAAGCTGCCACTGACATTCCCCGTGTCCAGTGGGAGCTCAGAACCAGGAGGCTGCCTGGGCTTTGGGAGCACAGCAGCACAAAGACCATTAAGACCCTTCTTTGTTTCAGCCACTTCACTGGAATTGAAGAAAAGTGAAGTGAGTTTTCTGTTTTAAATCCACTCTGGGATCTGCAGGGTGGAGCAGCTGAGACTGAGCAGCAGTTTTTGGCACAGACATCGTTTTTGGACACGTGCCAGCTCTGGGCAGCAGGAGGCAGGAGCTGCTGTGCCCTGTCACCCCCAGGGTGCTGAGGGCAGCCCCAGACAGGCACAGCAGCTGCTGTGGTGCTTCTGTGTCGGGGTGTCACAGCCAGAGCCGTGCTGGTGAAGCCCTGTTCACACACAGACCTACCCTGGTGCCACAGGGACACTTTCCTTGCTTCCCCTGTCAGTGCTCCTCTCCTTCCATCCCCTCCCCTCCACCCTTGGGCACAGCCACTCAGCTCTCCCCCAAAATGAACAGGGATTTCCCAGCAGGGACAGACAGGCAGCTTTCCTAAAGTCCCAGTTCTCTGTCCAGTCCATCACACACCAAAGCCACCCTTAACCTTAATCCTTTCCCTGCCCTGGGATTTCTGCTCAATCAAAACATTCCCACAACATCACATCAAAGATCTGCACCAAAGGTTTATTACATGAGCTCCAAATCTTCCCGAAAGCTCCAGCGACGTTTCCTGCTGCCATCCCCTGTCCTGCAGTAACAGTTCTGTAGCAACAACTCACTTGACCCTTTGACACGTATTTTCAAGACAAACCTGAATATTCACCCTGTATTTTTATAGGAAAACTCTGTCATTCTTGCTACCAAGAAATTAGCAGGTGTCAAATATTCACTAGCACAGCTACAGGGAAGTTTCCCTTTGTGTAGTACACACATCTCATACAATGCTATGGTATTATTTCCATTTCTATCAGAACCAAAAGATTTCAGGAACATGTTGTGTGTACTGTCTCCAGTTTTGTAATAAAGAAGTTGATATTTGGATAAACAGGTTGGTATAACTAAGAGTGTTTTGTTCCTTTCATAACTAATTTGCCTCTCTGTAACCCCAGCTCATTTGTAATGATCCATTACAATAACCTGCATTGCAGGGGCAGAGGCAGCAACCTGCTCTGTCTCTATTGCTTTATATTTTAATTTGACTTTATCTTTCATCATCAGTCCCACTAATAAATATGAAAAGGTTGTGTTCATTTATTTCTGCATCAGAAGAGCTTTGGTCTCCATGGTTACAGCCATGCAGCTTTACTTTCACCATAAGCTTGGCTTTTTTTTTTCCCCTTTACAGACTTTGCAGTGGGTTCTCCATCTTGAGCTTTTCCACAGGCATTTTTAAAACAGGCATTTTTTTCCATTTCTCTGTATTGTACTGGATGCAAAGCCAATCACTGGAAAGGTACATCCCCTCCTCTGTCTGTTCCTTATTCAGAGAACTGAGGGGTTTTTGTTTCCCTAGGCCTCTTTTGAATTAAAAACATTAAGAATGGCACAGAGATGAACTGTGCTACTCCTGGTCCTGGCTAAGTCACATCTGCATTCCACAATTGGACATCCAAAGGTCCAGAAAGTACCGAAGGTCCAGAAAGTTTATTCATATCATTCAAGTTGTATTGCACAGCAGCTTGTAAAACAATACCCCTGTGTAATAAGGAGTGTAAAGAGTGTGCTGGAAGCTTCAGCCACGTGCAGTTTATTGAATTTTAAAATTTTGCCATTGACTTCATGTCCTCTACAGTCTGAGCATTTGTGGAGCTGGCAGTGTTGGCACATGACTGGCAGGTTTAACAGGCTGCACTAGAGCACTTGTCAACCCTCTGATCATTTTAAATTTGAAAACATGAGGGTAAACCAAAGTGAGCTTTTTTACATTGTCTTCACTGGTTTTGGAAGCTCATCACCTAAGTGCAAACTCCTGTGATCTAATCCCAGAATAAACATTCCATCTCCACAGAGCTACAACAGGATCAGTAATCTTTGCCTTCCCTCAGAGCTGCCAGGCAAAGACCTGAGATGAAATACAGTCATAATGTCCCAAAGTACAAACAGCTGAGAATAATCCCAGGCACCTTTCCTAGAAACCTTTTGGTTATCAAAGCTTAATTATTTGGATACTTGGTACCTGCATAGTCCACAGGAAAAAAAGTCTTCAGTTCAGTGGAGTTCTGGCAGGTCACAGGGGCAGGCTGCTGGCAGAGGATGTCTGTGGAACAAGAACAAGGCAGAAATTCATCTTATTGCTCAAGAACAGGAAATAATACTTGAGGGGATTGACTGGTATAAGAGGCAAGAGGGGGGTAGAATCAGCATCTCAGACTGAAGTTGCTCTCCAATAGTAATAACTGCCTTTGTAACCAATACTGAAAATGTGAAGTTGTTTACTCTCACACCTGATTCTACAGACTTTTGCTGGGTTAATATTGAACAGATAAAAATAGAGTAGAACACAGGGGAAATTAGTTTTAAAGCACAGAGAAATGCAAATGAATCCGTACCACTGGAAAATACTGACTAAGAAGAAATACAGAGAGGGATTTGGTTTTGCTCCTGGGGTTTTGAAGAATTCAAATAATTGATTAATCTTGAATTGAGGAGATAAAATCATTTTTTCTGTGGTGCAGCAATCCAAACCTCTAGCTAAAATCCCAGTCTCAATGGAAAAGGAAGAGCCTGTCTTTCCCATGAGGCTGATACTCTCCAGGCTCTAAACTTCACCTCTTTCCAGAGGGTAGTTTGCTATTTAAAGGTAATCCTCCCATTAATTTGTATTTAATTCTCACTCGTGTGTTTCAAGCCGTGTGTCTGCTTACAAAAGTTTTTTGAGCATCCACTGTTAATTCTCGGGAATAGACCCTGGCTCTGCACATTCACCGAGGCCTAATTAAGTAGAAAATATTCATTTATCATGAGATCTGGTACTGGCTCCTGGAGCTGTGCTCACACAGCACGGGCAGGACGGACAGGGGTCCTGCTCACACAGCACGAAGCAAACCCGAAGCAGAGCAGCTGCGAGAACAGCCAGCTGTAACAATTCACGGTGGAACACGAACACTGGCTGTATTTTACCCGAAATAAAAGTAGGGAGAAAGGAAAGTTAATGGTCACTCCGATATTCCAGGGAAAATAATCTGTCCCCCATTTCTAGGGCAACACTGCCAATGTTCGTATCAGGAGAAAACAAGGCAGAAATAGTGCTGTGAATTGCAGTAATTAAGCTTAACGAGCTGGGTGCCAATCTGTTTGCAGAAAGCCCTGCCCAGGGCAATCCACCTTCACTACGGACACAGCCTCTCAAACCAGCTTTAAAAGTAGGCTCCGGATTTCCCGCTCTGGATTGTAACCAGCTACTTTAGAACTATTAGCACTTACTATCGAAAATTCCTCCTAACAAAGGATGCTACAATTGCAATGAGAATGTACTGATTTCTTTTGAGATCCCTGCTATAGTAAATCTGATGCTTTGGTGAATAATACCTTGTTATTTTTATAGTATTACAGGTATTTTGACTCACAGGCACACCTGCCTCTCTGACTGCAGATACCATATGCTTTCTCTATCCTGTCTTGACATGGGTAATTTTTTGGGGTGACTTCCTGTAACTGTGCCTTAAACACTTCCAAAAGTGACTCCTGGTTTATGTCCAACCACACCAAACTTTCATCGAGGAACTCTTTTGTTACCAGCTTATGTTAAAGGAACTATTTCACTCGTTGCCTGGAGTACAGCTGCTGAATCACCGGGAAATGAGAGGCAAAGCCCCAGTCCACGTAATGTGACTGTTTTCCAAGGAAGGGGTCCAAGGAAAGCTTTTCCACAGTGGCACAAATGCCATCCAGGTTTAAACAACAGGGGCAAGAGGAACCTCTGTGCTGTGCACATCACACAGGCTGCACATGAAATAATTCCTTTGTGGGCAGGGTGCTGGGAAACTCAAAGGAAAGGTGCTGTGGTTGTCTAAGCAAGAGGGGGAAGGGGGGAAGAGGGAGAAAGCATCTTGAAATTCCAAAGCCTCTTGAAGTCATCACAAGAGAAAGGTTTAAGTAGAAGCAAATAGCTTTTCACCTCTAGATCACTCGATTCCTGTGAGTCACCATCTAACAAAGGCCAGATCACAGCCCTCTGCTGGAATCAGATCTCTGTTGAGCTGCCCTATACTCGTGGATTCTATTACTTTAAAGATCCAACAATGAGGGAATAAACTGAGGAAATAAAGATTAAAGGAATTACAGAGGAATTTAGCATTTGCAAGGCAGTAAGGCACGTTCAGATGAGGCCTGATCAAATAGTAGTAATGAAAGGATTAAAACATTTGCGAGAGCTTTTGAAAAATCAAGTCCACACAACTCTGCACTTGCAGGCAAATAAAAGCACTGGCATGTAGAATCATGCCTGGAAGATTAAAACTTCTGGTGGCAGCTGTAGAGACTTCAGTCAGTTGCATTTGAACAGGCAGCCGAGTTATCCAGGGACACGAACTGTGTCACACCGTCGGAGGCACTAAAAGCACCCTCGGGAAAGGCAGTTTGAAGCCCCCAAGAGCCAGACCCCGGCAAACACGGAGCAGGGAGACAATGAGCCGCTTAAGAGCAGAGTGGTTACTCTGACGACTGCAACCCAGCATCAGAACAGCAAAGCTGGGTCAAAAGGTGGTCACTTCCAGGTTGTATCACACCCAGCTTCATTCACAGTCAGTCAGGTTGTACCTTCGACTGAAGGGAAATGACTGCTGGGCTGAGGGGGGGGTGCCTGCTCAGTATCAGTTCCACAGCCAGGGTCGAGTCAGCTCACACAGCAGCACCACATTTAAGGTAAGTGCTCCAAGAACTGCTGATGTGGACACAGAAAATCGTTTCCCTTCCATCCAAGTTTCAACAAGATGGTCCAGAAATCCACCTTAGTACTGATTTTATAAGGCAGATGGAGGGCATCTTCCCTCAGGGACCATTAGCCCAGCCCAGAGTTCATCCATCTGTCCCTGTCCCTTCTCTTTCCAAAGGGCTCCCAAACAGCTCAGAACAGACAGTGCTTCCCCTGGGAAGCAGCTGGGGCAGCACAGGAGGTCTGGGCTCTCAGTGGGGCAGGGCTGGTACAGCCCCCGAGTTCCCCACCTGAAAGGTTTGGCATCACCAGGGGGATTTCTGACCCTATTCCAAGCAGGATGGTTACCCAGGCTATTTACAGCTAAAACACAGAGCTACTTCCACAGACAGAGGGAAGAGCAGATTACCTGAGAAAAGGGGGAGGGATATTATTTCATGCAGAAAAACCAAGCTGCCCTTCCACATTCTGTGTCCCTGAAAACTTGGACCTTCATTCTGGCTCTGACAGGGATCATTCCAGATCCCCTCCCCCCCCCCCCCCCAAAAAAAAATAAAATAAAAGTCTCCTTTCAGGCTACCAAATGTACAGCCTGGTAATTCAGCAGTAACTGTCCTGGGGTATTTATCCCTCTGAACTCAGCTCTGGATCAATCCTACCTCTTCGAAGCCAGGAAAGGAACAACAATTAAATATTTCAATCCCCTCTGCTGGGCTGTGGTGATGACTTTGCCTGAAATACTATTCCCATTCCCAGAGCTCCTGAATCCATGTCTCTCACACCTGCTGCCTACCACCTGAAGCAGCACTAATGCACCTTTCCCTTGACACCAATAAACAAATTTGCTCCAGTTAGTTTACAGGGAAGGCCTGCCAAGCTTTCTGGAGTGGATCAGCACGGCTGCAGGTACCCAAAGAAAGCAATGCAGCTCAAGGAGAACCTCTCCACAGAGACCTGCAACACACATCTGAACTCTGCTATCAAAGATAAAAGGGGATTCTTGGCTCTCTGGCAATAATTATTTTTCAGCTCTGATCATTCTTGCAGGTATTAAAATCAATACCTAGACTGACTGTAGTAATCAAAATAGAGCAAAAGCTGAAACCTCTTTCTTTGGCAGCTCCAAAATCAAGCAAACTTCTTTTTTTTCCAGCAAAACTTAAAAAATTATTATTTTGATTCCTCTCAGTCTTGATTTTTAGTACAGTTTATATAAAAATGGTAAAATAATTTTCATTTCTACGAAAAGAGATGTCCACCACTGCCACGTCAGAGACCACTTTTGCTCAGGCTGCCTTCCGTCATCACCCTTATCTCCCATTTTGGGGTTACCAATCCCACTGTGCCAAGAAAACAAACCTGAGCTCTTCTGGAAGCCTGTGTTGAGTGACCATGGCACTGAGGATGTAACACAGCATGGGAGGAAACCCTCGGTGTCAAACCAGTGCTGGGGCTCATCTTCAGCCAAACAGCCCAACTTCTCAGAAGCTTCTTAACCAGCTGCAAGGAATCACCTTTTAACTGGCAACTCCAAATCAGGCTGAAGATTGAAGATAACCTAACACCAGCCCTACAAACTCATCAGACACGCTTGGAAGCCGAGGCAGAGAGGTGGCACAGCACATCCCAGGGGACAGCAAGTCCCAGCAGAGCCCGGATTTGCATGAGGGGAATTCTCGCAGCGCCTGCAGCGCTGGTTAAAACCTCAGCGCCTCCAGCTGTGCCCCCCATTCCTCCCCCGAGGGGATTTTTCTCTCCATCACAGGAGGAAGTGTGTCACCACATCAGAGCTGGCCTGGCCCAGCCTGGCACAGCACCTCAAACCCCTGAGGAGGGCAGGTTTGTACGAATGAGCCAAAACTATTCATTGCAAAAGCCAGAGTATGGGTGGGAATTCTCTTCAGGACAGAAGTTCCTGTCCTAAGGCAAACACAGCAGTGTCAAACCACTCCAGTTCTCAGAACACAAGTTTTGGAGCTCAATTTCTGCCTGTCTCCTACACCAGTTATACTTTACCCAGCACTCCTTACAGGAGCTGGGTTCCATTCTCCATAGGAGCAACTTTACTATCTCAGCCAGGTAAGGAAATCAAACTACCTCTCTGTAAGCCCAAAATGTGACTGGATGGGGAGGACAAGCTGCAGAACTTTCTTCCTGAAGAAATACAGAAGTCTTTTCCTTTCTGTTGTTCCAAACATTCTGTTCAAGCACTTCAAGCAAAGCAAATTCCCTGCAAGCTCCAGAAAGCATCACATAGACCCCTTTGGCTGAAATTGGCCATTCATGACAACCTTTCACTTATATATATAATTTCCTAAAGAGAAGGATAAATCAGGCTTCCCTTTGTGAAGCACAATACGATGAAAATATGTAAAAACTGCCAAACAGCTATTTTTATTTCATAAATAATAATGAGATACATAAAGTCTAGAGAGAATTTAGAAAAACACAGGAAAAAATCCAACAGTGTGCCCTTTTTTCACCTTCAATCTCTTCAGCAAAGACGTGTTCAGCAGCTGCAATAATGATCTGCACAGATCAATAATCTTGCTGAAGCCATGGGAAGGTACAGCTTATTGGCTGTTTGGGAAGGAGACAGAAAACAAGGATGCAGCAGCTCTTCTCCTGCCACAAGAGTGTGGGACACAGAGAAGTGACAGCTTTCAAAACCTCACTGCAAAATGTGCTCTGAGTGCACAGTCCAAGACCTTGTGCTTAGGCCTGTCACCCACCATGTTTTCTGCTCTTCAGTGATGGATTTAGCTTCTCACTAATAGAATCATTTTCCCAATATGCTCTTGCCAGAAGGAGCATGTCCTTTAAAAAAGCAAGTCTGGATGTGTTTTCTTGCCATTTGTGGTTGGTCTGACAGTCTGTGTCTGCAAGGCTTCCTAAGGCAGATTGCCCAGCTTGGGCAGGCTCAGCCTCTCAGTTGCCTCACATGTTAATATTCAGAAAAGCCAAAAGGGAATAGGAGAGAACGAAGGAATGAGGCAAACCAAGATGAATAATGATAGTGGACTGAGCATTTCCACCTGCAGAAGCACCACGGGCAGAAACCCTCCCAGCACCCCTCTGACACAGCTGTTCTCATTCTACCTGTTAGAGAACTGTGCAGCCTTTGCCCTGGTTTTTACTGCCGGGTCCACTCCCAGAATTCCCAAATCCCTGTTTAGTGGCAGAGCCTAAGGAAGTGCCTAAGACAGGGGGAGATCCAAACAGGCACTATTACAGCAAGCTGGTTAAAAAAAAGCAAGAAAACCCCCAACCTCTAACAAAGCCTTTGGGACCAGACAGATGCACTTGGGGATGCTAAAGGTGCTGGTTCACATCACCGTGAGGCTGCTGTCAGTCAGCTTAAGTGTCAGGGCAATCAGAGGAGGTTCTGCACAACTGGAAAAAAGCCAAATGTCATACCTGACTTCCAGAAGGCTGAGGAGCAGGATACAGGAATTCATCCACAGGATGTTCAGCCTAACTTCAGTACTAATGAAAATAGGGAACAAAACCTTTTGGAATCCATTATCAGCACCTCAGAGAAAAAGAGGTGATTGGACAGTCAGCATAGACCCAGTAAGGGTAAACAGTGGTTAAAAGAGTCATCTAGTTAACAGCTGGCAAGGAAGGAAGTGCTGGTGGTCCTCAGAGACAAGAAGCTGCCCCTGACTCAGCAGAGCCTCTGGCAGTGAGGAGAGAGAACACACCCTGCTGTGGGACAGGCCCAGCTTACAGACTGGGGGGTCTGATCACGGGATCTAGCTTGGCATGAGACTCAGTCGAGTACCATGTCTGGTTTTGGGCTCCCTGGGACATGAAGGATTTGCAGGACTGACACACTGGGAGCAAGTCCAGCAAGAGGACAATCAGGATGCTCAGGGTATGGATGTGATGAGGAGAGGCTGAGACAGCTGGTGCCTCCAGCCTGAAGAAGAGAAGGCAATGGGACCTGAAAGCACATGGCACCTTGGACAACCCAGCAGATACTGGAAATGTGGCAAAACTGGAAGTGTTAGATTTAGCCTGGCAAAATATTCAATATCCTAATGCTCATTGGGAAGGCATTCAGACAAACAAAGACTGATCCACCCACAAGTCATAGGAGATGGAAAATTACACTCAGCTTCCAAGAGTAATACAGCAGGAAACAAAGATCAATGAGGACTGGCTTGTGTGTGAACCTCTAGTGAGCAGCTGGGATGCTGTTCTGCAGTAGCCCAGGAAAAAATTTGCCCACAAATACAGGAATAGCCAGCATGCCTACACGGTCCAGCCAAAGCTGAGGAACTTGTTTCCAGCTGAGATCAACAGCTGATGTTTAGAGCATAGAAACAGGGCAAGTATGCAGCATTCTGGCCTGGAATGCTCCCCTAACCTATAGGAATTTGCAGCATATGGGTTCCTAGAAATAGAAAGGTAACTTTGCTAAATTACTTTGATCAAATTTAACATACATAAATCTTCTTTCAGTTACAACTACAACAGTGAGTTCCAACTCACAGCTTTAGTCAATATTAAAGATGAAACCACAGATGTAGAAAGGGGCACAAGACAGTTTTGATTTTCTTTCTTTGTACTTTTCCTAATAGGTCCTAACTTTCAGTGTTCTCTCTCTGTAACTGACCTGAAAGCTGAAGGTTTTCATGAGGCCATCTGGATTATTTCATTATCTCCTTTTTTAGTGAAAAATGCTGGTTCAGAGAGCAACACCACACACGTGAGGCTCCCTCACATCATCCCCATGTGCATCACATTTAATTTATTGACACGTCATTTTGGCTACAAGTTTCCCATTCTCAGTGTTGCAGCTCTCTGCAGCTGACATTCCCTTTTATGATCTCAAAATAATTATGTCAACAAGCCTTCTCATCCCATTGTATGCCTCATTTTCTAAATCCTTTGTGAACACTGAACAGCCTGCTGGAGACACAGCCAGCACCTGAAAGACTTCTTCCCCAGCCTCTTGCTCAGGAGCACGTAAAATCTTTGGGATCCCAAGAGGATGAAGGAGCCAACACTGCACTTTTACACTTTGCAGGACTGCCAGGGAGCATATGTGAATACGTGACTTTTAGCAACCTGGCATGAGCACATCCACAGTGCTTAAGCTGGGGGAGAACCAGCCCAAAATAAAAATAAAAGTACTGACAGTCCCACCCTTGATACAAGCCTCTGTTTCTTTCTTCTGTAAAAAGAAATACTGTTTTGCCTTAGTAACAACGGATAGCAAAAATTGTTGTTTACAGTCTGGCAATTATCGTAATAGTTTTGCAATCTCCCAAGGTCCTGCTACAGGGAGTGAGCTGAGCCCCGGGTGAGCCCGGGGCAGACTCTCCCCCCCCAGTGCACGTTCCCCGCAGACTGTCCTGCATTTGTGTTCCCGGTGAACCAGAGCAGCCTGGGAAATTCTCGCAGGTCCGGCTGCCCGGGCAGGCGCAGCCCAGCAGGGAACTCGCACCAGTCGCAGCGTCGCTGCGAAATCATCCCCATCAGAGCCGGTCCCGGCCGCGCGTCCTGCAGCATTCGCCGCCCCGCTGGAGTACAGAACCAAGGGCAAACGCGCCCTTCTCAGAGCGGTTTTCCCCCAAGCCATATTTACACATGGACTCTGCGACAAAATGAATGCTGCTGAAGCCCAAAAATACCTGCACTGAATATAAATATATTATGAAATAGATTTAAACTCTGCCCTAAAGCACTTCCTGATTGGCTGCCAATGATGTCACACAGCCCCAAAGCCCAATAAAGGGGCCGGGCTAGCGGGGCTCGGTCCGGTGTGTGCCCTGCCCGCCGCAGGAGTGAGGCACTATAACCACACCAGAACCGCACCATCACTGCTCTGTAACCACACCACACCTGCACCAGAACCACGCTGGAACTGCACCGGCACCGCACAATAACCCCACCATCACTGCACCATAACCACCCCTCACTGTAACCACCCCATAACCTCACCACAACCGCACGTTCCCTCAGGGTGCCCTGCGGGGCTGGCTGTGCTCACAGACAGACCCAACGCGCTGAACTGAGCATTGTTTGCCTGGAGAGAAGCTTCATAAAGGGTACAGTAAATCACTGTCAGTTTTTAGGTATTAAAGATACACTTGTGCAATACAGAGCAATTAGTTTGGTCTTTCCCAGCAGTTGTGACCTTACATTTCAAGTCAAAGGTGAGCTAAGTATGGTCCCCTGTCCTTTCTCAACAGGAACTTGGCCTTCAGTCCTGTTTGAACAAACTGCCATAATAAGCGAGGAACATTTTGCACAAGCCCTAACAAGACTAAAATCTACAATTTTACAAAACTCAAAAACTAATGCCAGAAGTATCAAATAAGCCTTTAAAACATCCTATATTGACACCAATTGCTCATACAGTAAAATATGTTAACTCTTCCTGTGCCCTCAGGTTTACAGGTTGCCTGACAAGGAAGCCTGGTTTGCAGTTTTAGGTAGTTCTTGCAAACGGAGCATTCCATGCAGAGGGAAACTTGCTGTGTAAAATACCAAGTGGGTGTGATGTTTAGTTACCATCCACCAGTATTTGTTTCTTACTATGAATATGACTCCAGGAGCTGGCTCATTTTCAGATGTTATGACATAGAGAGCATGTGTAGAAAGGAATTTTATACATGAACTGAAAACGTTCTGAACTCGATCACCATATTTCTAGGCCATTTTTCTGACAGGAGGGGTTAATTCATATATAGCAGCCCACTGAACAGCTAGCACTCATACTTTCAAAGCAAGAGCAGAAGGAAACCACAGAGAAATATGAAAATGTTTCCTGATTTGCTACATAGTACTTTGTTTTTCAAATCCTTGTCTGAGGTTTAAGAACATTCAATAGAAATTAAACCACATGGTCAAATATGGAGCAGCCATAAGGTGTATGGTGCTCAAAGTCCAATATAGAATCACAGAATGGGCTGGGTTGGAAGGGACCTTAAAGAGCATCCAACTACACCCCCTGCCATGGGCAGGGGCACCTTGCACTAGCCCAGGTTGCTCCAAGCCCCATCCAACCTGGCCTTGGACACTTCCAGGGATGGGGCAGCCACAGCTTCTCTGGGCAACCTGTGCCAGGGCCTCCCCACCCTCACAGGGTAGAGTTTCTTCCCAATAACCCATCTAACCCTGCCCTCTCTCTGGCAGTGGGAAGGCATTCCCCCCTGTCCTGTCAGGCCATTGTACATAGTCCTTCTCCATCTGTCTTGTAGCCTCCCTTCAGGTAAAGGTTGTGTGTTTCTATCCACTGTTGCTCCTTCTGGCTTTCTTTGCAGTTTCGTATTAATGGCAAAAATGCTGAAATCAGTCAAAGGAAAAAAAATCCACAAACTCAGTGTCTAGAAACCTCCTGCTTTCCTGGATTACTCCTAAAGGATCCCTTGACCGCTGAACCCAGCACATACCATTGGATATTTCGAGTGGAACAAATCCATTACCACGTAAACACTACTAGAATTGGGAGCCAGTGCCAGCCCCGGCTCTCTGTTCCCTGTTCCCGACTCCAGGCAGAGCTGCAGTCCGTGTGTTCACACTCGCCATCTGCTCGGCTGCGTTTTTTACCACAAGGGAAAAATGTGACTGCTGAGTAAAGACTCTTCAAAAACGAAAGGGGAGAAACCTGACCTCGCTGAGCCAGAAACCGCGGGGTTATTTCGATTTCCCTCACACCCGCACGCACGCACTCGCTCCGTCTCGCTGCTCAAACCAAAAGCACCTGTGCAAAACAGCCTTTTCAGCAATTGTTGCCTTGGAATGGCGACACGGGGAAATCAGGAAGGAAAAGGCAGTGCCAGTGGGTGTGTGTGTGTGTGCGGGAGAGAGGGAGCTGCGCGGGGAGAGGCGGGGCAGGGCTGTGCCGGCGGGCGGGGCGCAGGGATGCGCAGGGATGCTCAGGGATGATCAGGGATGCGCGGGGATGCTCAGGGATGCGCGGGGATGCTCAGGGATGCGCGGGGATGATCAGGGATGCGCGGGGATGATCGGGGATGCGCGGGGATGCTCAGGGATGCTCAGGGATGATCAGGGATGCGCAGGGATGCTCAGGGATGTGCGGGGATGATCAGGGATGCGCGGGTGCCCGCGGGTGGGTCCGCAGGGAGCCACTGCTCGGCGCGGCACCCGGAGGCTGTGGAGCAGCAAAGCGCCTTCCCCGCAGCACCACGACACCAACCCAGAGTGCTCGAGGCCGCGGAAAAGGGACCGGCCGGCAGGGATGGTGATGGAATGTGCTCCGTTTTGTCAAACAGGCAATGGTTAAACTCATTCTTTTCAAAAATCAGCTTGAAAATAAAACCCACTTACTTCTTACCCCCTGGAAAACTAGGGAATGTCAATATTTTGCCCCAAAGTTGTGCCTGGGGCTTAGGGGATGCCAAGACAAGATGGTAGAAGCTTTGTTTTAGCTTTGACCAAGGTGGCGTTTCATTTGACATTCAGTGTGTACTTCTGAAAAAAGGACACTAGCAGGACATATTCATGCCACAAATATTTGAACAAAAGGTGTTCCTTACAGTGAAAAACCCCTCATCTGGTCCCAGATCCTTCATACTCCAAACTTGAGCCATTTTACTTCCAGTCCAGCTCTTCACTCTGAACAAAGGAGCTCAGGTGTTTCTTGAACTCACTTTGCATTTCCAACACCTCACTCACTCCCACATCAATGAAACCCATATGGTTAAGTATCACCACCCTCCATTCCTTCCTTACTGCCCTTTTCCAGATACTTGAATTCACTTTATGAGTAGCTTTCCCTGTACTACAAAAAGTTGCAGAGATTTTATTAACCCCTTTGACAATTTTGAAGGCTACTCTAAAATTGCTTATTTCCTTGAGACCGTTTTGACACGAGCAACCAGACGAGTGTCTCCTCTGCAACATTCAAGTTCCTATTTTCAAAAGTATATTGGTCCAAGATCACCCCTTTTTACAGCCTCCCACTTAAGAGCTACTTCAAGAATTAACGTGGCAGACTGCATACATTAAACTGGAAGCTCAAAGACAGAACAGCTTGCATGAAGACAGTTGCAGTGATTTTCAACCCCCGTTGATCCCCAAGTATAAATGATGAACTTTTTTTTTAAAGCAAAATGTTTATAAACAGATAATAATTTTAAAGGTTAATTTTTTTCTTTTTCTGTGCAGAATTAAAAATAGGAACAAAATAAACACAGAAGTTTTTGCTTTTGTCACACTGAGACCACAATTTCCACAGACATTCCTCTGGTGGGACACTGTTCCAAAAGTATATATTGCATGGTTGCAGCACTAAGTGGAAGAGCATAACGTGCTGTGGAGACAATAACCCACAGAAATTTGGTAAAACAAAGTTCCCAGTAAGGTCACCACAACTATGGCTGGCAAGAACATAAATTCTCAGTGTCTAGAAGTCCATTTAAGATCTTTAACCCCAAACATCATGCAATCTGCAGGGTGTTTCTCCATCTAATTTAACCAGAATTTTACATTCAGCTGGAATTTAACGTGTAGCTGGTAGAGCATAAACTGAGAAAAATAGCATAACCAAGGAAACCCTGAAACAGGGAACAGAGTCATGCTTTTCTAGTAAGGGAATTGCAATATTTTGGGAAACGTGGTTAATATCTCTTAACACCAGTTGTACAAACAGCACCTGTAACAAAGCAACTGGGATGCTGCCAGAAAATCCAGGCAGGTGATTCTGCTGAGAAAGGGACCCAAGAGCATCTTTCCCAGCACGTGCCCTGCTGGCCCTGGGGTGTTCATGGCAGAGACACAACAGCCAAGGTTTAGCTTTTATTCTTTTGTTGCTTTGGGGTTTTTAAGAGCTGACAGCAGCACAGCCCGGGTTTATGAACAGGAGCCCTGATGGGTGAGTATTTCACACGTGTTGTTTTGTAACACTGAGCACACCCAGCCCTGTCTGACAGTATAAATACAGCACAGAGCTCGTAGGGGCAGAACTGCAAGCACAGACAGGGAAGCTGGCCCAGCTGCAGCCATCCCCATTGCCCAGGCAGCCACGTGCAGGCACTTCCATCCTTACAGCAGGAGTGCAGGAATGTGAAAAGGGAGGTGAGGAGACGTTCCTGCCATTGCCTGGTGCCAGCCAACACCTGCTCTGTGAGTAACTCACTCTAACTCTGCACAGGGAATGTTATGTAAAACGCTGCTGAAGGAAGATGTTTCCCTGCCTTCCCAGAGCCCAGTGACCGTGCACTGCAGAGAGCATTTCAAGCTGAACTAACCAATAGTCCCTGGCACTGACTCAGAGGAGGAGCTCTGGTTCCTGCTCGCTGGCACAGATCAGACCAGTTTACAGAAAGGCAGCATTTTACAAATCTTTACATATGTAGCCAGAAACCTTTGTCAGTGAGATGCAATTATAGCTTGAAGACAATTCCTGTGACAGAGAAGTGATGAGAGCACTAATGAAGGTGCCTTTCTGACAAATCAAGTTTTTCCTAAGTGTTTTTATTCATTCATTTGATCTCAGCACTGGAATTTTGCAAGAGGAATTGGCTCGATCTCTTTCAAAACATAAAGGGGCTAATCCCTCCCATTAGAGAACAGGAAGTCAGAAGCCAATCTTAGCACTGATTAAAAAAAGCAATCTGGATTGTTATTTTAACTTCTTTGCTGCACATAAATGGGAAAATGTGTTGGTTTTTTTCTGCTGCCATTGCAGCACAATGGCTCAATTAAAAGCTGATTTCCCCCCAAAGTGGCACCTGTTTATAAAAGAGTCCCTTTGCCCCAACTCTCCCCAGAGAACAGAGGTGACACTGCCACATCCCCCCATGGCTGTGCCTGTAACTCAGCACATGAGCTGCATGTAGGTGTCACTGTCCTGCTCTGCACAGTCTGACAAGGACATGTCTAACAATGTCTAGTGCAAAGAGGTTTTACACCTGCTCCAAGTACAGTCCAACAGAACTGGTCCAAGTGGGAATAGGCTGTATTTTGTATTTTGACTTCTGCTCATGCCCACTTAAAAACTGCAAACTGTCTCAGCGTTGTGACAGCTGAAATCTTGACTTCTGGGCCTACTGCATCCCCTCCCTGAATGTTCCCATTTTCAAGTGTTCATTTTCTCAACACTGAACCAGTGTGACCTTTCTGGGGCTGCCAAAGCAGTTAATGCATCAGTCCAAGGACTGGATTAACTTCAAGCAGAGCTGCAGGTAAAATAAGCTGAACATACCCCCGAAGTCCTCAACATCAAATATTTTAGCGTGCACCAGATTTTTTAATTTTCTCCATTATTAAGAAAATGGCTTGTAGCATTCAGCACTTGAAAATTAATGAGTTTTAAATATGAACATAGTACACCCCCAGTTTTGAAATACTCTGCTCTATTTTCTCTCCTCTCATCTTTCCCATCTGCTATGGCTGAGTATTAATTTAACAAATATTTTTCTTCGAGGCTGTCAGAAAAATCTCATAGCACTTTGGAAACACCAAACATTATCTTGTGAGGTAAATTAGGACACAAAGAAGTAGCGTGACATATATGTGATCACACATTGTCAGCAGCAAAGACAGTAACAGAAATTCCAATATGTGCTGCTTTGGAGTCCTCAAGAAGAGGAACTGCTAATATATAGCAAAGAGGGAGGCTGACACCTACATCAAGTTACATTTGAAGGCTGATCTGCGAAAGTTAAAAAATGCAAAGTCTCAGTATAGGAAAGATTTCTTATTCCCGTGATTTATTTTTGATAAGACACAGTTTGCTGTCTTCTACACTGAGCAAAACAAACTCTACACAGCTCCTTACTCCTCCTGAGCTTTCTTCTCCCTGAGAATCAATCTCCTATCAGTCTATGGAGACTGCAGCCAGAAGGCTGGGATTCCACATCCACACTTTACACCAGCAGCCACTGGAAAGGACTTAAGTACAGGTCTCTCAGTCTAACTCATCAATAATTTCTGCTCATTACTGAGCTCAGCTGAACCAATAAAGTAACACAGAGAATGCTTCATATTCCACTATCAATTTCCCACTTCAATTTCTGAGACTCTACCCCAGGTACCAGGAAAAACCATTAACCAGCACCTCAGCCCAGACAAGGCAGCAAACCCCACCTCAGACAAGCAGCTGTTGTTGTAGAGATTACAACATCAGGAGAAAGAAATACACAGTAAAAAGCCTCCAGAAAAGTTGTCTAACAAATGTGCACTTTTTCTTCAAAAGAGATTTTTTGGAGGTTATGATTTTATAAGCCTTTCCCTGCAATTATACAAGGGTTAAAAATTACTCTAAAAATAAATATTTGATGAGATTTTCAGCCAATGACACTGAAAGAAAATTTCTAGCTTTAAGAAAACGCCAGCTATCACAAGCTGCAAAACAGCAAGAGCTGCTAACGTTCAGCTTTCTTCCATTGGGAGATACTGGTGTTTTCTTTAAACTCCACATGCTGAAGTTTTCTAAAATAGATTTCCTGTCCTTTCTCTAAGATTGCTGCACCCCATTCAGCCAGGGCACAGATAACATCTTTGAATAAAAAGGTCTGAAATCACAGTTTCTCCCATACAAAGTTCAAGCTTTACAGCAGAAAAGCTTTTCTCCCACAGAGCCGCAAACTTCACAAGAGAAAGTTCCTTCCTCTGCTCTGTTCCCTCTGGAGGTTTTATATTCTTAGAACCCGTCACACTTACCCAGGCATGTTTGTAATTTATATTTAGTACAAGGTCCTTTCTTCTCAGCCCACCTCTGGATATTCCAAACACAAAGAGTGAATCCTGGTTACTCTCTTTTCTCCTGTGGATTAGATCCCTCTCCCAGCGTTACTGTGCACTGGAAGTGTTTATGAAACAAATCTCTGAATACCCAAAAAACCACAGTGAAAGATGAAAAAAAAAATAAAAAAAAGATTTTGAAATCTAATTGCAGAACACTGAGAAGGAGATTTCCCTTGCATTTAGAATGGCATCCTTGTTTGATTAGAAGAGGAAAAAAAATGTAGCTGAAATAAATACACACACTCTGTTCAGAGAGGAGCACTCAAACTTTTTTACCCTGTCTGATCAAGGCTATGGAGAGAAGATACCCATGTTGGACACTATGATTACAGTGTAAACTCACCTACAGATATTGTCAGGACAGTCTTAATTTTCCCATGGGAAGAGATGTTGAAGGGGCACCTCTGCAGTGATGTCCTACAGAACAGGGGGAAGGGATGGACAATCGCAAACAGATTTGGCACAACCACTTGGTTTCACTTCGAGTCAGTTAAAACCGGTTTTAAACGTTACACAATTTCTCTGCTCCTGTTTTCATTCACTCCTCCCAGAGGCACACTCGCCCTCAGCTGACACAAATGTTACCACACTGCTCACTCACCATGGGGAGGGCAGACAGGGAGTCACACCAGCTTCCCTCTGCTGGGATGCAGCAAACACCAGAGCAGCCACAGCAGAACAGGGCAGCTCAGAGATCTCTGCTATGGCACGAGACAACACCCAGCAATTTAAAATGGGTACGTCTGCACTGCATGTGAGACTTGAATTTTTGGTTACAAATGGTTTCACACGGACTCCTTCAGGTCACAAAACAGATTAACATTATTAGCATAATTATTAACATTGAAACCACAACTAATGCTTTTCATCTACCATTTTTAGTTGTAGAATCCACAGCAATAAATTACTCAGTGATGTTCCAAAACCATAAACACTTATATGTGCTGAACCATGGGTAAACACACTGATTTAAAAACAAACACAAGACAATAGAGGGCCATAAACATCTGAGTGCTCCATATGAAATCCTGGAGAGTTAAACCATAAACATATAAAGAGAAGGATGTAAATTTTCTAGTGAACAAACCTCTAGTTTATCAACTTTGGCACAGATGTGGTTCCTCTCCAGCACCTTGTCTTTAATGAGTGGAATGGTCTCGTCCAGAGTCTCTGACATATCACTTCTGATCTGCATGAAAAAAAAGTAACTCACATGAGGATGAAGCCTGAAGATAAACACTACTCTGTTTTTTTCATGTGAATACTTCAAAATACACCTATTCAGAAAGTTATCACAAGGGCCTAATATAATAAACATTTTCTTTTGTTACCTACTACAACCAAGCCTGTTTCTGGCATCCACAGGAGAGCCTGAACCTTATCTGAAGTCCTGCCAAGAGTTGTATTAGCAAGAATTACCCAATTTCCTATATAACACCTGCCAGTGCTTTGTTCAGTGGCAGCAAGATACAAACAGCACTGCAGCTCTTGCAATGTACAGGCCAAAAGTGATGGATAAGCCAAGAACTGAGAATAACTCTCTGAAGGGAAAGATAAAAGCAAAACCAAGAAAACCTCCCCAGAACACCCAAAAAGTTATTCTAACCTGTAAAACAGGGCAGCAACACTGACAAGAGAAATGAGAGGCAGTAGAGCCCACTTCTATACAAGCTTTCTTTCTCAGCTGCAGTGGAGTAGAGGAGGTCTTGGTTCACTCAGGATTAAAGCTGTGCTATGATTTCCATAGACTTAAAGAATACAGAGGAATGAGGATCACTTGAGCTGAGATTTTTGTCCCAGTGGCTGAGCTGGAAGATACTCTTCCCTTAACCTCACAGGAAAAAGTAAAGATCTTTTAGCTAGAAAGGAGAGAACCTGGCATTGGGCTAATAGTGCAGGGAATTTTCTGGGCATTTTCAGATTTAATCTAGAAGCTCAAATAAAGCATAAATGACTGCTGTAGATCATTTAATCCATGGACCATGCTTTATAAACTCTAACAGGTACTTAGACATTTTACTGATGATCATATGTCTCATTTGTGTGTGTGTTTCTTTTAAGAAGTCATGTTTTAAAAACTAAGTATAAATGAAGCAATATACATGTAAAATTACTCATAGCAAGATTTTATGGTACTTTTATTATCAGAATGAGTATATGCAGATCAAGTGCTTTTATAGTGCTCTAAGTGTTCTGCAATAGAAGATCAAACAGACATATCAAACAGTAGCAGCTTTCTACTGCAAACAAACCAATAGTGTCTCCTGCACTCCTGGTCTCAGCACTGGCCACCTCCCCAGCAGTGACATGACTGCAGCCCCTGGGACCTTTACAGTATGTTCCTTGTGTCCAACAGGATCTCTGTCAATGGAGCCACACTGATATTTCCTAATGTACAATAAAATACAGAATTAACCCATAACAGAGGAGATGAAGCAGATGGATTCCAGGTTTGTTCTGTTGAATTCATTTGGGTCAATGGTGGGCAGAAAAACTCTCCTCTGTCATAAAGCACACGTGAAGAACAGATTGGTCATCGAGGTCAGGTTCATATTCAGGCAAACAAATCTGAGCCTGGAATTTCCAGAGAGAAGGTACAAACTTACTTGCTCACATTGGTCTCAGAAAGGACCTGGAAAAAGCCACTCTTACAGTAAAATGCTACTGTAATGATTCTGATAACTAATGCAACTATGAACCAGAGTCTGGGGCAGAGCCAGAGCTCTGGTGCACAGAGCCAGTACAGAAACTACCACCACAATGTCAGAGCAGACATGGAACAAATTTAAACCATCTTTCTTCCAGGGTGAAAGAAAACGACCAATACAAGACACAAGAGAGCTGATCTGGCAGCAGCAGCCTGTGCTGAGGGGAAATGATATGCAAATATGATTCATGAAGAGCCGTTGTGCAGCAGTTTGCAGAACCACAGCGACAGCGAGTTCGAGAGGAGTCAGTGCATGACAAAGGAAAATTATTCTCTTGGTACAGCAACCTCTCATGAGCCAGAGAGAGCAGGACTGCCCTGAACCCCCCACTATAAAACAAGATTTATTTCCCCTTGTGCAATGTATTTTACTTTATCTTACCACAGATTTAGTCAAGTGCTCAGCATAAGCACCAGAGCATAGCAGTCCATGGGAAAAAAAGGATATTCCTCTTCCTAGACTTTACTGTGCTAACTGGAGGAGGGAAGGTTTGACTGAGCTTGGTCTTCTAACTCAAATCAGCAAGACCAAGCCCAAGGAGGTGGCAAACCAACAGCACTGAAGTCAGTCTGGAGGCAGCACCAGCAGAGTAAGAACGATGAATGAGAACACAAAGCAGGGCCAGCACGCTGATGCAGGGCAGGCTCCACCACTTAACCAGGCACAGATTTCTGTTGTTTTGTATTTTATAGAAACTCTTATTTTTTCAGGAAAAGGAAAAAAAGTGGCGAGAGCCAAAAGTGAAAGACACTGTGCAAATCCTAGTTGTCACAGGGACTTTTTGGAAAGGATTTATCTATATTCTTTCTCAGTCTTGGATCCCATGTTAACATAAAAGGCTCATAAGAAAAAGTAAGCACTATAAACTGAACAGTTCAGCAGTGAGAAGAGGGAAGGTTTGTTTGGAAGAGGTTGGTTTGTTTGGAAGTGAGCAAACCCCAGACACAGTGACCCAAAAAACCCTCTTCCTCTCTTTTCACAGGGATGACACCAGGTTTCACATGCAGGGCCTCAGGGAGCAGGTTCTGAAAGCACCATGAGACAAAGATGAGCCATCAGCAGCTGCTCTGGGGAACCATCATAAAGCAGGATTTATAAGTATATCCTGGAGCAAGTTCTGCCCAAAGCTCAGTGGCTTGAGAACCACTCCCCTGTAGTTCTGTAACTGGTGAGTATGCTGGAGGATCAAAACATGCATTAAAACAAAAAAAGTATCAATACAAGTAGATTTTGTATCCACCTGTAAATCCTCTTCAAGGACCAAGGGCCAGAGAAATGGAAAGAGGGAATTTCCACACGTGACTAAACCAGTTGTACATGTCTGAGTAGGTATCTTTTCCAATCTTGCTCTAAGGTACACAAGAAGCCAAAGAACCCTATCTCAAAAAGTAACCAGCACTGACCAATGGAAACAACAGGAGAACAGCATATGCAAGAGGCTGGGGTAGGAAAGGTTGGCAAGAGAGGGAGTCTCACAAGAGGTTTAAAAGCTCACAGGATCCATCTGAACAAGCCAACCACCTTCCCTACACCAGAGCCAGAAATGTGAGGTGCGTGACTGGCCAATGGGAAAATGCACGAGGAACACAAAAAAAAACTTAGCATAAGGTCCCAAACAGAAGAATTGAGTGAAGGAAGGTAATAGTAAATGAGACAGAACACAATCAGCAGTCAAGAGCTATTGATTCTAAGCCCTGGCTTTGAGCAGGTGATGCTGTATCACCGAAGCAATCACTACCTTTCAGGAATGAACTCAAGGGACTTTTGGCTGAAGAAGTCAAGCTCTTGTGTTCTACATTTTGCACAGACTAGATGTGCTGTACTAGAGAATCCAGAGACAAATCAAAAAATAGACTCTGAGGTTCACATGCTCCTTTCCAGCTATTTTTGTCAAAAGATGAATGGAAAAAGAGCTGTTCCAGCAGCCACTAACACTGAGCCATTCTTACAAGGCAGCTCTTCTCCTCTGAAGTCCCCTGCTAACCATGTGAGATGTGAGCAGCCAAGCTTTTGTTTCTTTCCACTCTATGTCATTTCCTCTGGAAGCGACAATGCCTCCTTTCCATGAGCAAGACATGCCCATGACAAAGCCAGAGACTGATAGAGGTTCGGATAGAAGTCAAAAATAGCTGAGCAGCAACGCAGATCTCTTGCTCTGAATGGTTCATCCCCACAATTAGGCGGTGACAATGGTGAAAATAATCAGTGTGCTACAAATGTTGTACCCCCCATTCAGCTACTCCACCAGGATGAACTTCTGCCTCCCATTCTGACCGCAGGCTCCTGGTGGGCACCACCAGCTTGTGCCATTGGTGGCCATGCCTATTACCATAACACACACGAGCCAGGCAGAGCCACTGTCTCTGAATGCTCCTCCGAAGGCTTTGTAACACTATGAGGAACTGGAGACGCCCACAGAGAATGCTGGTTGTTTACAGAATCCCAGAATAGCTGGGGTTGGAAGGGTCCTCTGGAGATCTTCCAGTCCAACCCCCCCACCAAGGCAGGGTCACCCAGAGCAGGTGACACAGGAACATGTCCAGGTGGGTTTGGAATGTCTCCAGAGAGGGAGACTCCGTGTCCTCCCTGGGGAGCTGTTCTAAGGCTCTGCCACCCTCATGGAAAGAATTTCCTCCTCAAGTTGAGGTGGAACTTGTTGTGTTTTAGTTTATGGCCATTGCTCCTCATCCTGTCACTGGGCACCACCAAAAAGAGTCTGGCACCTCCCTTGGAGATATCACAGAATATCATGAGTTGGGAGGGACCCACAAGGATCATCCAGTCCAACCCCTGGCCCTGCACAGGATACCCCAACAATCCCACCCTGTCCATGAGAGCGCTGTCCAAACACTCCTTGAGCTCTGCCAGCTTTGGGGCCATGACCACTGCCCTGGGGAGCCTGTTCAGTGTCTGACTATCCTCTGGGGCAGGACAGTTTCCTGATATCCAGCCTAACCCTCCCCTGACACAACTTCAGACCATTCAGGTCCTGTCTCCACAGAGCAGGAATGGGTGCTGTCCCTCCCCTTCCCCTCGTGAGGAAGCTGCACACCCCGGTGAGGTCCGACCTCAGCCTCCCCTTCTCCGGGCTGAACACACCGAGTGCCCTCAGCCGCTCCTCGTAAGGATGCTCTACACCCTCCCCTACCGTGGTTGCCCCCCGTGCTGTGTGTATTGGTGACTGCCCTCCCCGCGGGGGTGTGTCCGTGGGTATCTGTGTGTGGCGGTGCCTCCCCTCACGCCTCTCCCCTCAGACCCTCCCGCCCGTCCCCGCGGGCGGCCGCGCGCGCCCCGGCGCCACCTGGCGGTCACTGCCCCGCAGCGCTGCACGCGCCAAGATGGCGCCCCGCGCCCGCCCCGGGGGCCCCGCAGGGCTCGTCCGGCCTCCGCGCTGAGGTCTGAAACAAATCCCGCTGAACACACCTCAGCTGCGATGAAACTAGGGGGTGTTTCTTAGTAAAACTGTAATTGCACAGACACTTCAAAGCTGCGTAAGCCGGCGCCGGTGATGGAAGCGTTCTGCTCATCCCATCACCACCCATGTCCCTCGGCCAGCCCTGTGCATGAGGGGACACACGGTGGGGTCAACCAGGAAACTCTGCTGGGTTGAAAACTGCCCGTTGATTCCTTTGCCGCCTCATTTTAGCCCAGCTGAGCTCTTCAGTCCATGGCACAGCCGTCTTCATGCCAGCACTGCCCAAGGGGAAGGGATGGGTTCAATCTTCCAGAAGCAGTGATAACTTACCATGAAACCTCAGCCAAAGGCTCAACAGCACCACTTCTACATGGCATTTAATGTTCCACCGCTGATCCTCTTGTTTATTTAAGCAAAGAAAACAAAACAAAATTAAAACCATTACTTCATTTTCTAACTTGGAGGGGAACAGTCGCAGCCTGGCTTTGAGGTCAGCTTTCTTTCATGCTTTGGTTTGAGCACTATATACTGTGCCCATAGTAGTATCTCTTTCTCACCACTTCTTTAGATGTCTTTATTTCTCCACAGCAAATCTCCTCCCTCTTTACTCCACACCTGGAATAAGAGAAGTTTTTTTTTTACTCCCCACCATCACTCCTTTCATTTTGCCTCAGCATTGTGTTCCCATTCAACCTTATGACAATTTACCTGCTTTTCCCATGGATATTTTTAATATCAAGCTCTCTCCTTGATAAAAATATTTGGGTCAGGTATTTTATATCATCAACTGTTCAGGCCCACCAGACATGAGTACGGTGTTCTAACATCACACTTTATGAAGGAACACAAAAAAAGAACATCCAGCATTAAATCTCTTCTACAAAGTTTTCCAAAAAGCCTTTGTTGGGATTCAAAGTGCTCTCCTAGCAAGTCATTAAGGTGAGAAGGCAGAAAAATTTAAAAATAGCCAAAGCAGACAAGCACAGAGCTCTGTACAACCCTGGAGACTCCAGCAGGAACACTGCTGCAAATGAGCAGGGCTTCAGTATCATCTGGTCCCATGGCAGCTCCAGAATCCTGAACAAACCCTCCTGAGGACCAATAATCTGGGTCTGAGAGGGAGCAAGGAGTGGAATGCCAGGTGTGTTTCCACAGTAAACCAACGTCTGTCCCAGCTCTTTACAGGATATATTCACATCAGGCAGAATAATGTCACCCAGGAGAGGCTTGAGAGCTTCCACTTGGCAAAGTCTTCTAGTAGACTACACAAATATCTTATTTTGTATTCAGCAGTATTGTAGTCTTTTCTTCTTGGTACAACCGCTACACAAAACTAAACCTCATAACGAAAATTAGAAGTCATATGCTTGATGAAATAGTTATTGCTAATTGAAAATTAAAAACAGCAAAGTTAAGGCAACTCTCTGGGCAAAGGAATCCAAAAGCTCCACTCTGATTTCCATGGTGCTGAAATACATGACTGAGGTGAGCTGGCAAGGCCAGGCCCACCCGAAGAGACACTCAAGAAAACACTGTCACAAAAGCTGTGATTAATTCCCACGTAAGAAAACACCTAAATGACATGGCTGCTTTGAGCAGGCTACCAGTGGAAGTGCAAGGTCCAAGAGAGATCAGTATTAACACACATGTTTAATTTCAGCTGAAGAGGCCTGAAGGAAACAGAATGACTTATAAGGAGTAAAGAACACAAGTTGTTTCTGTACTTCTTGTCAGAACTAATAGGCACCCAGTTACAAAAACACACACTCCTATACAGCACTGTACACTAAAATTGTTTATGTTTTTATTTATTATTTAACACCAGTATGAGTGGCACTTGATGAATCAATAGACTCCAGCTGACATGAACTAATACTTAAATGAAGCTTATTCCCTACTAACTAATTCACTTTCAAACGCCATCTTAATCAAGCTTGAAAATTCATTTTTGTAAATGTTAACAGCATTAACAAGACTTGTGTGTGGCCCACTATAGATGTGTACATGACTAATAAAGTAGATCCTAACCCACAAGTAAGACAGAAGCTGTCAGTGGTTTAACCACATGAAAATGATGGGGTATCCTGGATTAAGTTGTGTCATCACCTTGAAAATGCTGAACACAAAACCAAAACACAGATCCCAAGCTTTGGATGTAAACAGTCTGACTTACTGCAAATCATTGACAACCACATATAAAGAAGGAATTGATGGAGAGATGGTTTTGGGAAAGGCATGGGGAAAAAATTTCTCTCAATGGTGAAACAACTGAACAAGTTTCCCTTTTTTTTTCTTGGCAACAAAAATAAATCACAACAACATTTTACTGTCAAAATGAAGGAAGGGGGCAAGGGAAGCTGTTTTAAAAGCTGGTTTAGAAGCATCTTTTATCTTCACAAGGGAAAATTTTAATCTGCCCAAAGAGGTGGGATAAGACCTTTCTACAAGTCAGAAAGGGGAACACTCCCAAGTGCTCCCTGCTTCAGGTTTTGGAGCCTTCCTCTCTTCTTTTGGGGTGGGAGAGCATCTCAGCCTGAAAAGGGCAACTTCAGGTCCCTGAAGGCAAGAGGGAGGGTTTGAAGTGTCCCCTGTCCCTTACTGGGACTGTGACAGTGCAAGACCCCGCTGTCACAGCAGGGACTCACCGGCTGCACTCGGGGAATTGGCCACTCCTCGACCCCTCAAACCCAGCATTGTTCCGCTCAATCAGCGGCGCTCAGAGCCCGCCCTCACTCACACACACCGGCAGGCTTGGTTTCCACAAACCAAATAACAAGCACCAGCCAGAGTAATTAAGAAAAAAAACCCCAAACCACGAAAAAAACCCTAAAAAACAAAAGCATGGAAATTCTTACTCTGCAGTTCAACTTTACAGAGCACCGCATCCCAGACGCGGGAGTCCTGCAGACCTGTCCCTGCTCGTCCCGCGGGAACATCAGCACCCCGCGCTGCCCACGGACCCACCGGGCACGGCCGGGACGGCTCTCGCACATCCTCGCACAGCCCCGCCAGGGTTCGGGGAGGGGGCTCGGGAGCCTCCGCGGCTGCAGCGGGGCGAGCTCGGGGGCTGCGGTGCCCGGCGGGGGCAGCGGGACCCGGTGGGACCCGGTCTGGCAGGGGAGGCTGCAGGGACCCGGTACAGCCCCGCCGGGATCCCCGGCCCTTCCCCGGCCGCAGCTGCAGCCTGCCCGCCCCGCCGGGGCAGCCCCTCGGTGCCCGCTGACGGACGGGACCGATCCCAGCCGGGGCAGCCCCTCGGTGCCCGCTGACGGACCGGACCGATCCCAGCCGGGGCAGTCCCCGCTCGACACCCACCTCCTCCCCGGAGGCTCGGGCAGCTCCGCCGAGCTCCTCAGCCCCCGCCCGGGGCTCCGGGGGCTCCTCCGGCCGCAGTACCCCCTGGTCCCGGCTGATCCCGGGCCCGGCTCCCGGCGGAGCGGGGCGGGCTCTGCGTCCAATCTCAGTCACCAGGACGTGAAAGGCTGCAGAGGAAAATGCAGCTTTAAGGTGCTCGGAATTTCTCCATCCCTGTTGGCGAGTATTGAAAGGACGTGAGGTCAGAGACGTTCAGCGCTAGATTAAGCAGAGAAGAATTGACACACTGCTTGGGGCACAAGATCCTACCTTTACCCCTTCCCTCCATCCTTTTCCCTTTCTTTTCCTTCTGCATTCCCTTCTTCCTTTCCTTCTGCCTGTCTATAGTCTAGAGATCCATTTACTAACCACCTGAAGTATATTTGAAAGATAGTTAATAGCATTTCAATGTTTAATAAAAACACCTAAATTGTCTTTTGCAAGTAGTTTTTTTTGCTTTAAGTTTCAGTTCGTTTGTTCATGAGTTCACAAAAAAATACCTACTTTTACAGTTTTACAGCACAGAACAGAAAGAGTATGAGAGGCAGGCTCAGTAACAAGGTTATTAGTGGATTTAAGCCATTAGGATGTGATTACAAAAAAAGCCTTTATCAGTAACTGGGTGTTGCAGGTGCTCACGTGAAAGCATTCTGGAGAAGCCACTGTACCAGAGAAGACAAGAATCTTGTGCTCCCAAAGTGGAGGCAACAAATATGCTCTTATAGACTTTCTTAAACATAACATCACAGAGCCTGAAAACAGCCTTTCACACTGATGAAATGCGAAGTATTTCCTTATACTACCAGGTAATTAAATAGTAGTTCAAGTGGAAAGGAATGTTATTTGGAAGGACAGGATATGATATCTTATTAGCAACACTTCTGAACCCTAAGAACTGCTGGTTCAATAGCGCAGCACTTCTTCAACTGCTTTGTGCTTCATAGCTCTAAAGCACTTTTAAAATCAAGCACACAACATTTAGTCCTCAGAGACAAAATTATCTCCTATTTGAGTGGCAAAGTACACAAGTGATCCATCATAGCTGCACAAGGAGTCTGAATTCTTGGCTGCAATCTTGCCTCTCCAAGAACCAGCCATACCATTTCTTGCATACTTCTACAGCATCCAAGAACAATATTCTAACTGTCCAATACATTTTTCCTAAAGTTAGCATTGCAAGCCATTTATGAAGCTACCTTAAAGCTGATTATTCCTCTACTACCACATGCAACTACATCCCAGTATCTGAGTATTGATACTTGCGTTGCAAAAGACATGTGTTCATCAGAAGTAATTCTAGCAAGTCTGAAACTAGAATGTCACTGCTAGTTTTAAGATAAAAACCTTCAAAGGTGTATTTAGTACTAGTCTAAATCTTTCTCCTGCTGGTGTACTGAGGAGAGGAGGATTTTCACTTTGTTACTTATGAAAATCCAGGGATGTCTTTTTATCTGTAACCATACGTGAATTTTCAATTTCATAAAGTAACTCAAGTCCTAACACCTTGTTGAGAGCTTGTCACCTTGAGAGAAGTTAAATACTGCTGGTGTTTAAGGGTTGGATGTTATGGCAGTTAACAGCTGCATTCCTTCCTCGAGGAGGCAGCAGTAGGGAAAGTTAGTCTTCCTTTAAATTAGTTCCTCGGTTTAAGAAAACTACCTGTAGGTATTAGTGATTTCTAGAACTGGCATTGCTGCCCTGCCTGAGTGGGCACTTCAGTCTCAGCCCCTGGAAGTGTCCCAGCCCAGCTCCTGGACTGTGCCTCCTCTGCAGAGCCAGGCCTGTCAAGCTCCCTTTATCCTCACAGATCCAGGCATTCCCGAGGACACAGCTCCTGCAATAACCCATCCCCTTGATTCCTAGTAGATTATACTTAGGACAAATTCTCCCATACACAGAACCTCGCAGGAAGACATCAAAACCTTAATGGATACTTATGTTCCAGTTAAATTCCCTGTGCTCCTGCTGCAAAGAGCATGAGCTGCCTCAGTAGTGACCCCAGAGCCCGTGTCCTGAGCCAAGGAACGCTGGAGAGGGTGCATTTGCAGAGCCCACAGCACCCCAGG
>NW_020884893.1:2936964-2942305 GCF_003945725.1 Corapipo altera | reverse complement strand
AGTGGCCAGGGGAGCAGCCTGGGTTCTTTCAGCAGTGCACTGAGGCACTGCAATGGTGTTCTCAGCCCTTCTGTCCCCTCCCAAAGGCTACATCAGCAAGGATGATGTTTCACACAAGTGAAACAGGCCTGCAGACACAGAGGGAGGTGCAGAACAGGAGTCCTGTGCTCGGCCTCAGAGCAGCAAAAACAAAAGCCACACCCAAAGGGCTGAACACAGCTCCAGTCTCTGGTCACTGGGTAAATGTTTACAGGGGCTGCAAAGGCAAAAGAGATGGGAGAAAACATTTGCAAGTATAATGGGTGAGTTAAAACAGACAGTTCACCCAATACTTACAGTGGCAGTGACAACCCCACATCCCCAGCAGCACCTGGCACAGGTGAGGGAGGGTGAGGAACCACCTCCCAAGGCCCCAGGACCCAAACTCTGGGGGAGCAGTGCTCAGGCAGGCACTCACTGTCACCATCTGCAGCTACTGCAGGAACAAGCACAGTACAGATTAGCCAAAAGGACCAAGGCCAAGTGTCTGGAACCCTGGTGACCTCCCACGTGCAGAGCTCTGCTCCAGGGAAGGCACAGGAAGCACAGGGTGAAGACTGACAGGAGAACACAGCCCGCTGAGCTGCCCAGGAGGAAAACGTGACACTTGAGAAAAAGAGGATACATTCTTCCCCATTTTTATTTATCTGACAAAGTAATTGAGAAAAAAACCCATTTTATTTCTATATCCATTTATTTCAGTCTGTAAAAATATAAGACTAATATACAACTACATCTAGCTTGATTTTGTAAAATCAATCTTCATTCAGTGAGATACCAATGTACATTATACATTAAAGTTGTAAGAAAAATACTGATATTTGACATTTTAAACAAGTTCATTCATGTAAAAATCACATTGCAAGTAAAATTTAATTAGAAAATACATAATATTCACAAAAATACACATGTTAAAGACAGCTTGTGAGAACATTGTCCTAAATTTAACTCAGGTGTGGAAAAAAAAAAAATATGATTCACAGTTAGGCTTGACTTCTCCAGTACCACAGCAGAACTTCAAAGTAAATGCATCTTAATTCTATTAAGAATTTGTTCTTCTTCCTATTAAGGTGCACTTAGATCTCCCATTGCAAGGGAGGAATGACTTGTCCCCCCACTGTGTATGTACAACATATAACACTAGTCAAAGGAATTGTAGTTTTTCATTCCATTCTGAAATAATTTGGATACTTATAAATTAATTTATAAAATCTGGATTGAAAATACAATTTACATACACAGGATACTCAATACACAAAGATTACATCAATAGCAGCGTAATATTGTCAGTCATGCGCAGCATCCTCACCATCACCTCTGGATTTTTTCCTTTTTTAGCTAAAGATAAAATCTATATAAAACAGTCAAGCCTTTAAGTATTGTCTTCCAGGGAGAAAACAGTAAAGATGTTAAAAATTTAGGAGGTAGTGAATGAAAGGCTAACAATATCAGCATATTTTAAAAAACCTTATAGTGAACCCCAGTATCATTTATATATAAAATTAAGTTTAGCCACTCGTAATCAACCGTTGATCATCCTGAAGTAGCAATTTAAAAATCTTTTGTAATTAACAGTGTATGCATTAGTAAGATATGGAAGAACTTTAGGAACTTTGTGGTAACTGCAGCATTAAGCAATTACATGCTGTGCAGTCTGTCATTGTAGCTGTAAATACACACTTGAAAAAAAAAAAAAAAAGCATTTTTAGGTTTATTCTTTAATGTTTTTATCAAGTCCCAAATGCTTAGTTTTACTACATGTTACCAAATGTCTGTAAAACAGAACATGATATATGTCAAAAAGAATATTACCTCACGTTTAGATTAATCAGTTTGCAGGAAAGGTCCTAAGGATGAACTCTCATGCAGTTTAGAGTAGGACCCCAGTTAAATTTCTACAAGTCCTTAATACTGGCATGTATATTCCAACTATTCACACCCCTGCTCCAAGCACAGCCTGGCTGACACACCAGACTGGGGCTGGGAGCTGAGCAGTTCCCCTGCCAGCTGGGCATTCCCAGACTCAGCCCAAGCCATGATCCAAGCTGCAAAACACTCCTGGACATGAGCTCCAGAAGGGATTTCCATGGAATGAAAGCATTACACCTGCATTAAGTGTGCTACCAGTTCATTCTCTGTACCTGTGGACCTCATCTCTTCCCATCCAAGTGCCTTTATTCCTTTGATTATTCACAATACATTCAAGTAAACCAAAGGCACAGAAGTGCAAACTAGCAGAATAATGAGCCTCACCCTCCACTGGTGATTTCATACAGGAAGGAAAGTCTTTTGATAAAGGAAAAAAAAAAAAGATATTTTAAAGTAAACAATCTTCCTTAAAGAAAGGAAGTGTAGAGCAGCACTGAGAGAAAACACGTACAGGTAAAGTCTACTTGTTGCAGAATGAGCATTTCTTTTCCTCATTTCACACTAACTGGGTGTAGTTACTTCATTTTTAATAACTATTAGCAAAATAAGTGAAACACTTCAAAGTTCTTGCTCTTGTAAAAGGTTCCAGGGCCTCTCCTTATAGACACCAAAGAAACCACAAATAAGTGTGAGGCCAGAGCACCCTCACCTGTATTTGCAGAGCACCAGTGCCTGCTGTGCCTACTCTCCATAAATCCTAAGGGCCATGGATGCCTCTCTTGGCAAGGTTTGAGAACACCCCTGCTCACAAGATACCCATTTCAAATGTGCATTTTTTAACACCAAACAGCAGGGGCTCCTGCAGCAGTCACAAAAACCTTAAACAAATACAGCTTTAGCCTCTGATGGTCTATGAAGACCTTTACAGACGCCTTAACATCAAACTTACACTTAGTCTCCTGTTAGTAAAGTTACCAGAGGTAGATGTTTCCTCAAGATAGACTGAGGGGAAAAAAGAAAGGGGTTAGTGTCCCTTCCCACTCATCCTGTCTTCCCAGAGGGTAGAACATGCTCCCAGGAACCTGACTCCTAGCTCTGGTGAGCACAGGACCACAGGACAGAACTGGTACTTCCTACTTAGAGCCTATGGGATCCCTGGGGACAAGCTCCAGCCATCCTCCTGCCCAGCCCTATTAATTCCCATCTCACTTTCCTGACACAACTTATGTTCCCAGAGAAGAGTCAGGTAGGGAACTGAGTGCCAAAGTGGTAAAGCAGGAGATACAAAAAGGGGAAAGGGAAAAACAAGGCTAGAATCCTCCCCTGCAAGAATCCCAGTGAGTGCAGCTGGTTGCACCTGTGTGCTCACAGCATCAGGACTTGTCAGTGTTGTTGCCCAGAGCAGCTCTGGAATATCCCAAACACCCAGCCAGGGGCACACAGAGATCTGCATTTACAGTTCAGTTCATTATAACGGGTAAGTTCATATCACATGGCTCAAACAAGTTGTAGTAAAGCCTCATTCTGATTTAAGACTTTTTTTAATCCAGGGATTTCACTTAAGCTGTTCTAACTTGTTCAGGTTTGAGGAAAGTCACTTTTTACATCATCCAGACTCACTACAACAAACCTTTGCCAGTAGAAACCCTTACAGCTTCCACTAGGACTGCAATTTTAACAGAGATTATGTTATGCTATTTCCATAGCATTAAGTTTACATTTGATTTCTTTGTAATTTATGGGGATTAGCAACTAAATCCAACAATGTCTGTAAAATATTGCAAACTAAAATGAGAACAGGTCTTTGATGCAACTAGTGTTAAGACTTCACATTTGAATTTCAAAATCAGTCATTAAAAGTAAGCTTGCCTGGCCATTAGAACCAGGAAAGGTGCATGACTAACTGAGCCTGTGGTTGCACATTCACCTACAAAGTCACCCTCCAAGCCCCCAGTTTCAAACCCCTGTGCTCCCTGTGTCAGCCAGGGAACAGCCCAGCCACCTCCAGTTCTTCCCACCCACCTCCAGTTTATCTTCCAGCTTCCTCCTGCACAAAGCCCCACAAGCAGCTCTGCAGCCCAGGGCAGGAGTGAGGTGGCTAAAGCAGCTCCATCACACGTAAGCAGCACTTCACATGAACATGAAACCACAGGACATTAGATAGTCAGCCTCACACATAATTAAATTTACTTCTATAGAACCAGTAGTATTCAACATTAAAAAATAATAATAATAAAAAAAAATCAAGTACCTTTAAAAGAAAGCTCACAGGCATCTCTTAGCCATCCTTCATTTTCAATTTAAATTTTCCTCATCCAATTTCAGCCATTTATCAATTATCTTCCAGCTTTGTGAATTATTTACATTGAAGTGCAGAATTAACGAAGTTAGTTAACTTACATAATTTTGAATTTCTTGTATTTACTTTTTTCCCTCCTTTTAATCTAACTGCAGTGCTCGGTAGACGGAGAGGTATCAAATGTATTACATATTAAGCCCAATTAAAACATGTATGGCATCCTTACTTAACACAAAGTACACCAATGGAATTTCATAGTGTTATTATGGTTCCATCTTCTTCCAACGACTTACGGCCAGGATCTGGTACGTCATATTCCATGCTACTGCTGCCTGCTGAGTGATTGGAGTTCATCTCACTGGAAGGCAGGAATCCATTTTGTGTGGACTCGTGAAGGAGTTCAATTTGTGACAATGATTCTATGCTTTCGCTGGTAGGGGCAGCTTTTGGGATCTGCTGTGGCTCCCCACTATCTTCAATGATAATGTCCTCTTCGTCGCTCTCCTCTTCTCCTTGCAAGAGGTTTCCCAGAATATTTGGTGTGCTGCTTGGAAGGCTGGACTCAGTGGACTGGCTGGAGCTGCCCGAAGTCCGACTGTTCCTCACGACATTGTTCCTCTGGTTGGCGGGTCTGACCGTGATGATCAGGTTGCGGCTGTTTGCAATCATCATGTCTGTAACTTGATCGAGGCTTTTGCCCGACACCTCTATTCCATTCACCTCCAGCACCTCATCATTGACAGCCAGTAAGCCTGTGCTCTGAGCCAGCCCTCCAGGGACAAGCCTGGATATGAAAATCCCTGGCACTTTCTCTAAGCCGTGCGGGGTCACCCTGACGCTGGAGCCGTCTCGGATGTAGAACCCCAGGGGTTTGTCGGTCCCGTACTTGTAGAGCCGCACCCTGCGGTGGGTTTCGGGGAGAATATCCACATCTATGATGGAGGACACTGGCCTGAAGTCCTGGGGCATGCTAATGACAATGTGGGGCTTCTTCTTGTGGTTATCCGGCCGGAGCACGTTGGACAAGACGTTCTTCTTCCTGGTCATGGTGTCCGTCCCAAAGGCACTGTAGTCTGCGTCTTCTGCAAGAGAGCACAGGGGGGTTAGAGAGAGCACAGGGGGGTTAGAGAGAGC
>NW_020884893.1:2925422-2936954 GCF_003945725.1 Corapipo altera | reverse complement strand
GAGCACAGGGGGGTTAGAGAGAGCACAGGGGGGTTAGAGAGAGCACAAGGGCTTAGATCCTTCAGCTGGGGCCCAGAGCACACTGCTACCGTGGTACAGGCTGGCTGAGTAAAACACCTCGTCTAGAAGGTTTCTGCTTTACTGCAGTAGAAACGTTTCTCTTTACTCACAAAACAAAAGCTTTAACGTTATGAGATTCAAAGTTTGTAATACTTTTGGGTTTCTTCTACCAAAGGAAAGAGGGTACACAAAAAAATTACAGCGAGTTAGCAGCAGCAGACACAAAGAACCACAGCTGGTTCTTTGAGAGAAAGGGCAGAATGGAAAGAGTGAGCACATTCCTAGAAACATTTTAATTTTATTCAGAGTAATTCCACTTGCTAGTTTTCTCTGCTCAGGTTTCAGATCATTGGAAAAGGAAGAATGAAAAAGGGAAAGCAGCCAGCGTGCCTATTATTGCCTAGTTGCTGGGAGCCAGCCAAGTGACCTGGATTCAAACTCCAGAAAGCTTATTCCACTCTGCACTATCCCCTGCCCCCACGCCATGTAGGTAAAATGGCTGTGGAGAGAAACAAAGAGACCTTGCACACAAACACTTGAGGCCAAACTGTTCATGCAGGCAATGCTGTAACTGCCACAATTGGATACAAAATATGCAAATGGCTTAGAACTTCAAAAAAAGAAAACGCGTTAGTCATACAACTACTGAGGGAAGAGAACACACATTCTGATTTCTGAAATGCCTAGTTACCAAAGGTTCCATTCTTCCTTTTAATACACTACAGTTCTCCAAAAAGAATGAACCTAAATACAATCAGATCTGAGTTTCCTTGGACTCACACTTGTACTTTTGCAAAATTGCACAGATTTTTTTTTTTTTTTCTGAAGTGGATAAAAAAATAGTCAAGCAGAACTCTGGGACTCAGAGAAGTTGGGATTCTTTGTATTATCACATTAAGATGCCATTGGTAGAGCCAAGAAAGCAAAAGAATGGCTATACATTTCAATCTGTGAATTGGAATAACCATGGCAAGCTGCCCTAACGTGGCATTTCAGGGGAGCTGTCAACTGCTGAGGAATCAGTGCAAAGGGAGAGCTGGGTGAGTCAAAGACACTTCTTTTGGAGGCTGAGATACACAGACATATCAGTTATATTTGGACTCTTCAGATGCTTTAGGTAAAATAGAACAGAGAAAGTATTTCTGGAGCAACAGTTTACCACTACTCCAGCATGGAACACTAACTCCTCCCTGAAAACAAGAACAGCCCTTTGACTGCTCTGCTCAGGCAGCCTTGGACTTTGTATTCTAAAAGAAAAAGAACAAGAGAAGAAGAAACAAATTTAAATTAGCCCCCACAAAAAGCCCCAAAGGGACTTATTATAAACCTACCTTGTGTGTACACAACAGCTCACCAACATGGTTTAGAAAAATGTGTCCTGATGGCCTCATTTACTTTTTTTTTTTGTTTAAAAAACTAATCACACAGTAAGGGAGGCAAAGCTGTTGTTTAGCTGTTTGCTAAAGACAGAGCATCTTTTGCACTGATGTTCACAGGTAAAGTTGTTAAACAATTTAACCAACAAACAGGAATTATTGCTGAAGGTACCAATACAGCCCTACCATACTCTGGAGTGGCTTCTGTGGCAATCTCAGTTACTTTGTAATTTAAGGTTAAATTAAAATAACATTAGATCTCAACATCAAGCAAGGAGGCTTTAGAAATAGCCTAAAAACCTGTTCTTCAGATTCCTAAGAGTGTTCAGTATAACTGACTTAAGAGTTGGTTCATTAAAAACCAACCCAACCTCCCAAACCAAAGCATAAAACAGGTGGACTATGTCTGAAGAGTAAAACACCTCCAAAAGTCCAAACTTACCATTTTCTCTGTAAAATGCCCCTTGGGATATCTGACTGACTGAAGATCAGCTGTTTAAACCCCTGTATTCCATTGCTGAACTCCACTGTGCTGCCTTTTCAGGCAACACAGAGCAATTCTTTTGTTGTGTGCTTAAAATTTATGATTAAAGAAGAAAGTGTGAGAAGTTTTGCCCTTATCTCTGCTGACAACCCATCCAACCAGTTTCCAGTTAGACATCTGGGGTTTCACTGGAAGGATTTTTGCAATTCAATGAGTTGCAATAGTCTAGTTTGTTTTGGGTTTTTTTTTTTTTTTAAGAATTACAATTGTTTACAAAACAACTTGGAAAGGACAATTGTGAAATCAGATCCCAGACTGGTCTTGCTTTAAATATCTTTTACTGCTAAATACAAAGTAACACAACAACAGCAAGAAAGTGATAATATAGATGGTTTTAGACAAACAGTAGACAGTGGTTACTTGAATATTATATTTAAGAACATTAATGAATGCTAAGGTTATTTTTTAGGTCATGGACTCCCCCATGTGCATTGCACAGATATTGAGTTTATAGGGGTTTCTCCTTAAATTTAAAGTGCACAAACTCAAGAGAATCAGACAGGATCTGGTATTTTACCCATTCTGTCCTCTCAAATGTGGATCACATCAACATTCCCAGCTTGCCACAGTGGCTCTAAGGGCTTCCTCACCTTCAAGGTAGGTCACACACACCCCAGTCTGGCATGGACTGATATACAAACATACTCACATTTATTGCATCCAAATCGTGTCCTGCAAATGATTAAAGACAGTCTGTGCTCTTTACCCAAGTTAGATCTAGAATTGTTCCCAACTTCCTTCACAAAAGCCACCACCCAGCCTGGCTTCCACAACACCTTGTAAGGCTTAAAATTCTGTCCAACTCAAGATTTTCCATAATTAGAGGAACACAAAGATCAGTAGCAAAAGGACTGGCTTTGAAAGAAATATTAAGTAAATATGCAAAATAACAGATCTAAAAGTGCTTTTAACCCAAAACCTAAGATCAGAAAAACATTTCTTAGAAGAGATAGGAAATTTAAGTCTCTTTCAAAAGACAAATATATAATCAGAAATCTTAACAGTTGGGGTTTTTTTTTTTTGCTTTTGTTTTTAGAAACTTTAAGTTACAGGACACATTGCTGAAATAAAAGCATCCTAAAATTGTTAGCCAGATGTCAAAACATTTAAAAAACTCTGAAGCACCAGAGGGTAAGTTTTTTGCATTATAACTGCTCTTAGCCCTCTAATAATTCAAAACTAGCATGAACCTTCAGATATACAGTTACAGAGTTTGTGGGGGAAAAAAACAGCAAAAGGTTGCTAAAAACCCATCTGTCCAAATCTCAGCCAAACAGCACACTCTGGTTAACCTCCCTTCCACTGCTAAACAAATTTTCTAAAGCAATACTCTCAAGTACAAAGGCATCTTTGTTCTGGCACCTCACTAATCAGTTTAAAGCCGTGGCAGAAAATATTTTGGCCTAAAGCCAAAGGACAAGGTGTAAACTCCAGATAGCGTTAAGAAGAACGTCCACACAGTGCAGGGATGATTTTCCCCAGCAGTTTCAAGCTCAAGGTGGCACCAATCTGTACAGACTCACTCAGTGAAGCTGAAAACAAAAGCCCACAAGCACCAAATCTGTTTTCAATTCAACATTGCTGAAGACAGATTTTTAAAATATTTTCCTGATCTATTTGCAAAGCAATGTAGAGTTACCCTTCAAGAATTCAACTTTCAAAGCCCCCAAACAGTTAGCACATTTGAGTATAGATGCCATTTTGCATTTTTTAAACAAGCCCCAACAAATCTTTTCCTGGTCACAAGATACACAAAACATGGTTTTAGGAAACTAACCTGTGTTTTTAGGAAGAGGCCTCAGAATAACTGGGATAGTCCATAAAAAGCCAACTCCTCTTACTTGTCACCAAAATAAAGTTTCTTGGTGAAAAGAGGCACAAATGGATTAACCAAAGAATGCACTTTTCACTAAACACAGCCACATACATGCAGGACTTGCAAGAGTGGTATATTTAATTTAATATCCTGCAAGTTACCTTTAAGGATATTATAATGAAATACATCTTCTGTTATCTCTATTATACTTGTATTTACAATGCAAAGTTCCCCACATCAAACTGTCCTTCAGCCTGTGCAGTCTGTGTTCCCCCCTTTGTCTCTTCAGTAGGGTTTTTCTCACAGACAGAGTGACTCCCATACATCTGGATTTAATCACAATACATCAGTTTAACCTTTAAATACCAGATGTCAACAGTACCTGTTAATCTGTTAAAACTGCAGAACGAAATTCCAGCCAGGAACTGCCTTCCACAAGCTGACAGCCAATCTCCACTTGTGCAACATCAAGCCCCAGTTTGGATTTAGCACGGGAGCAGTTTGAAGTATTTTAAAGGAATTTAGTGAAGTACAGTTAGAGGAGTCTAACTAGAGATGGGATTTTGTACAGGACCACATTAACCAAGACACAACAATGCTTAGGACAAACTGACAGCTTTCAGAAATGAGGAGTCACAACTGAAGAGGAAACAGTGATTACTGTGGCTTAAAAATGTTATCACAACTGTCACTTACTCATAAATGCACAAACATCTTGTTGCTTCCATTTCAGCCCCTTAAGGTGTTCCTTGAATGCAATGTACTAAGAAGTTAATACTATTTACATTAGATTTTACTGCAGTCTGCTCATACCTTATGTTAGCTTTGCACACATTACATGTAGTTTCTAAACAGGTAAGACAGTGTAATAAAAATTCTGTATATTTTAAGACACCAGAAACTTCCTCTCTTCCTCAGAGTGGCTTTCTGTCAAATATCTTAAATTCCCAACTACTATAGCTGGCAATACAAAAGAAGGTGAAATTCCACTACAAAACCCACAGAAATTTTTCATCTGATTTAAGAGAATGCATGAAAGCCACAAGCAGCCTTGCAGGGGGAAAAGTAACTTGTGTCACTTATTATAGTTCCAAACCAGCACAGATCAAAGCAGCTCCACCAATAGCATTTGTTCATTTATTTTCCATTTCACAGGTACAGCCAATAAACTCCTCTGCAATCCTATGAATTAACCACAGTTAAATCACACTGCACAAAATACAACCCATCCCTAACTCCAGCAACTCAGCTTTGGTTACAGGCAAATCATCACAAATAAAATACAGAACCAAGTTACTTCTTTATTTTCCATCAAATATCTGTTTTATATGGCAAAGATGCCAATGAAGTCAAAGCCTCAATTTAATCAACAGACATGATCAGTGTGGCCACAATTAACTCACAACAAAGTACAGCACTGGAAGTGCTGGACTAACATTCCAGCCTGGGTTCCCTATTCCCTAAAACTCCACAGCCAGAAGGTTCTCATGTGCAAGGGAAGGCAATGACAACTGATACTTTCCACACAGCTTTTCCTGCCAGCCAATTCTTGTTCTGATAAACTACAGTGGGTTAATCTTATTTCTACTTCTGTGCATTGTATCAGTTCTTTTATCAACTCTTTGTACCAGAGTAGTAACAACTAATCCATTAGGCTTTAAATGAAGGCACAATGATGATATAAGGTGTTAAAAATGTAACAGGAACAGGCAACATTAGACAGGTAACACTAGTGACAATCTAAAAACATATGGTGTTAAAATATAAACTCAATAATCCCAGCCTGACAAAGTGGCTTATCTGTTCTCGTCATATGGCTGCTGTAGGGGATTAAATGGAATCATAGACCTTGTCCACCTCCAGGTTCTATTAAAGCAAATGGTTCATGCCTTTGGCATTTCAGGACTGAAAACACAGCCCTCACCAGATTATCCTATCAACACAAACCAACCAACCATTTTGCCAGGGCACAGCAGCTGCCAAGCAGCCACACTGGTTGTGAATATTGGGTTAGTGTCAGGCTGTTGTGGAGTTGTTCAGTTTTTGGAGTGGGAATGTTGATAAAAAGTTCTGATGCCCAAGTATTTTCCAAGGAAAAGATGCCTGTCTCAGCAACAACCAGAGACAGTGAACATCACAAGAACAAATACAACTTCCCTTCCTGAACAAATGCAGACATCAGGAACACACAGCCAGAGCAGACCAACAACCCAGCAGCACTCACATCTGAGGTTTGCTAACTGAAATAAGCTTGTCAATTCAAAGCTTCAAAATGTTTTATTAGGAAAGTGTGATAAGAGTAGTATATTACAAAGTGAGCCTTGAATTTATACTTGTATACTACATTTAATACTTCATGTAATAAGACTTCCAATATTCCTTTCCAGCCTGTAATGGCCTCTTTTCTCATCTGATCAAGATTGGAATTTTAAGTGAAAAGTATCCTACATACAGAGCAGAAAGCCCTAGAGGTTTAAAGTTCATTTTCATTTGCCTGCATAAAACCAGAAAGAAGCATTTGCCAGAGACTTAAATGAACTAGCAAAAAAGCACAAAGTATAAATAGGTTGCCTGAGGAAGTTCTTTCAAGAGAGACAAGTTGTGAATACCTTTCATGATCCACAATTACTATGGAATTCAACATGATGAAATAGGGCTAAAGGGTTTTTTCCTCCATACATCACACTGTTTGCTGACATGTGGGACAACTGGATAAACAGATGATTCACATATTTCAAAACTGCAACTTACCTTTTCTCTGAATGAAAATCCTGAGTAGAGGATTGGCTGTGGAAACTGCTTTATGATAATTGTCATCGTTATTGATAGGCAGCAGGTCCCCATGAATGTCCGTGTATCCCACCAGCACATCAACATTTGGTATCTTGTGCACGTGCTGCAACAATCCATAGAATTCCTCAAACTTTCCAGGCTTCGACCTCTCCAGAGAAAACCGTCGAAATTCTGCTCCAAACTACAACAAAACATATCTTAGGTCATTGAGATGGAAATCAAACACCCTCAAGCAACAGAACTACTTGAATGTTAAACCTGAAAAGTCATGGAATTAAAAGGGCACTAGAAACCACAACCACGAATTTTGAAATGGCAATAAAAAGTCAGTTAAAACAACTGTTTGGAGGGTTTTTTTTCCCCGAAGTTGTAACTATTTTTGGACTTGATAAAACACGTACTTTTGAGCAGGCGAAGGTTGTTTCATTGTTCCATTTAATGGGAGCTCATTAGCATCAAGGTGACAAACTTAAGGATAATGCAGATTCTCACACGCTGCTGAAACAGCCGCTCTCACTGAGTGCCAGAATTCACAGTCAGCACCGCTGTGGTGACTCAAACAGGATGGTGATTAACCTCCTGTGCTATGTGAATACCTGGAATTTTTCTCAAAGAACTACGAGTGCACTTGAGAACAGAGTGTATGGATTGTGACACAGCCACGGTTCACCTCCACAAGAATGAGCAGCCTTCAGACTCCCAATTGTTTGGCCAAGAAATGAAAATGCCTCTGACGTGAAGACTACCAAGAACAAACCACGTGCAGCAAAGCTTTAGGGAGCTGAGCTCAAGCCAATTCTGCTCTTGAGAGAGAGAGAACAGAGGCAACCAGCCACTACCCCTAAAAGCATTCAGAAGATTCACTTCCATTATCAAGACTCAAATTTTGATTGCACGATCTTTTAAATCATGGTTCTATCCAGGGTATATGAAAATACTCAGAAAATATGAACAAAAGCTTAATAACTGACTTATTACTAATTACTTTCAGGGGTAGGATCTGCATTTAGTCAATATAATCGTTCAACCCATACCCAGTTCACAAGTCCACTCAAGCTCAGTTTCCTAAATCATCTATAAAGCAAACACTCACTAAAACACGAGGTTACCAATGGGGGCAGGTGTAAGACTAAATTGGGTGTCAATAAAAGAATAAGCATTTGATGTAGACTAGACAAATTTAATTTCAGCACACATAACCAATAAAATCTTACTGTTCTGCCCAGCAAGGGCAAAGCAAAACGAGTACTGGACAAAAATTACTCCAAAACCTCCGTATCAGGCACACACAACATACCAGAGATGCTGAAAGGAATTCAGAGATAGCAGCAGCCAGGTTACAAAAAGCAGAACAGCTTGTATGTAAGTTAAAAGGATAATAAGCTAATAAATTAAAAAACTCAGTTGGTGGCTTTTTTTTTTTCTGGTGAATTATACTGCTGCCCTACAGTGAAAATAAGAACTTTAAATAATTTTTTAGCAAGAGCAGAACACATGGAACAAAACGCCTCAGTATCACATACTCGGGTGTGTGTTACACACAGCAGATGTGAAGGTGCACTCACCACCCTCCAGCCCAACCTTCACCTCACATTTGATTACAATCTTTTGGAGAATAAAAGCTTCGGAGTTCTCACATGCAAACAAAGGAACGAAATAAGGAGACAACGACCTCGTTGTTAGCATGTTAACACCGTGCTAACTCAAAACAAGCTACACCTTCACCACCCCCACCTTCCTCCAAAACTTTCAAATAAAGGAATTATCTGGGAACATTCCTCCTCTAGAAATACTCCAGTTACAGTACCATTAACTAACAATAAGGCAGAAGGGATGATTCATACCTGCCTACAACAAAAAAAGCCAGGCCCAGCCCACAGGAGGAACTCTCATCACGTCAGGAGCAGCACAATCATGATATCACTGAAAGACTTTATCCTGTCTCTCAAATCCTTTCTCAGTGTGGGCAGCAGGGGCACCACAGGAACTGTCCACACATGGTAGCAATGTAAACGTTTGGCTTTCAGAGACTACAGTTTAAACATAATTCAGTAATAAAAGTTTAAAAAGCCAACAACTTCACCCTCAGTTTGGAGTAAATTTAAATCTTATCGCACCAAGTGAAGGGGCAGATTTTCAAACGTGACTTTTATTTTTTCCATGCTATTTTATACACAGTCGGTGTAAATACCAAGAGACTCATAATAGGGCTCTTATTTCCACAGTTTGCCACATGCTCAATACCACCATACAGCAGATGAAAGACAAAACTAAAACTGTGCAATTCCATGGTTTATTTTAACCCCTGGAAATGTTTTCATTTTATATCAGATGTTGAACTCCATCCCATTAAACAGGCCTGCACTTTACACTTTGGAGGAGATGAAAGACTGGAAAAGTAACTTAAGCAGAGAAGGCTCCTTGCCACCTGAGCTCTTAAACACGTGCTGTTCTCCTGCTGACTCCCCTGGGAAAAGGCAGGAGAGCCGTGTCAGCACACCAGGAAGTCACCCGAGATTCTCACTTAAGACTCACTTATGGGAGACACTTTTATTCAAGTGCTCTGTTACACAGCATAAAGCTGCTGCACTGCCAGTCTCCAGCACCGACAGAACACAAGCTCCAGTGATCATCTCTGAAAAAAAAACCACCCAATTATTCCAAGCCATAAGAAAGAGAGGAGGGCAAACCTAAAGTTTACATCTAAAGAACTAGAAGTTTAATTTCAGGCTCTCATACCATCACCAGGCTCCAGTTTGGGGGTATAAAATTTTATTTTCTGTGACAAGAAAATGGGCCGACTGGAATTCGAGTGCTATGGGGAATCCCCAGAGCAAGTTCAGAGCAGTTACCCAAACTGAATAAACCAGACTAACAAAAGGATCGTGCTCATGTAACTGTGGCCACAGCTGGGCTGTGCTGGCCCAGCACAGTCAGCTGGACACAAGTATTGATTTGGAATAGCTAAATAAAGAGCTGTACATCACTGATCAGCCTTCAAAGCCCAGGCCACTCCACGGGAAGGGCTCCCTCCACCTCCCTCCCACACAGGCCTTTCTTCTTTCTCTGCAGAATTGCTCATTTTCATAGAAGGAAGCTGACTTCTCTGTGATATTAAATGGAGGTGCTGTTAAATAATGCATTAGCAACAAGTAGTTCTAGGAATGCCTTGAAACCTGCTCCAAAACAGGCACTTAAGGGACAGTCCCTATTCATTAGAGCTTCACTTCTCTGTATGAACACCAAGAACATCACAGGGGTGATTCCCTAGATGTATTTTAAATCAAGGAAAACACACAGAGGGGAAGGAGTAATCCTAGAGTTTTGGGCTGAGGAAAAAGTGGTTTGGGTTTGTAAGCACATCACACTGATTGTTTTCAACCTCATAAGGCATAAACAAAATGAAAGGCTTCACCAACCACAGTACTAGCTGTGCTTTACTAGTGTTTGAAATCAGAGCTGCCAGATATTCCTGTGCTTTCTGGTTTTGTCCACATGAAAAGGTGACTTTTTTTTTTATAGTGTTAACATCATTCAGGCTGTAGAGACCAACCACACATTCTCCTGAAGTTCCAGCACTCGCTGGAATGTTATCCTTACAAATCCACACAGCACAAGCCCTGACTGCTTCACCTCCCCTGCTGCTGTAACACCTGATTAGCAGGAAAGAAGGATACAAAATACAGACCACAGCCTGGTCACCAGATAAAAAAAACCAAACAACAAGAGATCCATGTTCCCACCAGTGGAAAACACATTCCCATGTGGGTGCATTTACAATTTGCCTGGGAAACGAAAAAGTGGTTTTAACGTTTATTTAACTAACAGCTTGACACTCCACATCCAACAGTTCTACAATTGTTAACAGCAGAATGACACATCAAGAAATTATTTCGAAAATAAAACAAACAAAAAATCTATTTTCTTTTAGAACAAAGCTTTCTCAGCAAAACTTTGCACAACCAGCAAAGGAGAAATTAAAAATAGAATGGATGTGGATACACACATGGGAGAATTTACAGATTTGTGCAAAGCCCTGACCACAAGACACTGGTGATATATTCTGACACACGGGTATACACTCATAAAGCACTACCCGTGTAGGGCTTTCTGATTGCCTCTAAAAGGCAATAAACTCCACTTTAGGACAAGGTCACCAGGGCTTACCTCTACCTCTCATGTAAGGTGGAAGAATATGCTCTATCCTACAGACACACACACACAAAAAAGGTCCAGAAACGCATCATCACTAAGTAAAAAAAGGGAACCACAGAAACAGTCACCAAGTTAAACAAATATTAAACAAACGCACTCGTTGTAAGTCGGACGGAGAGCGGCTTTCGGAGCTTATGAATTATGACTCCAAATACCTCTTTTGGCCCAGTTATCCCAAACCTTCCCCAAGCACCTATTTCTCTGCACGTTTTTCAGCCTGTGCAGGGACTCAGGGCCGGCTCCCCTGACCTGCACTTTTTTTTGTTAAACCGCTTCTATTTTCTCCCCGCGGACAGCGCGCCCCGCCAGCGACACCGGCGCCTTCCCTGGCTCCGGAGCGCCGGGCCGAGGGCTCGGCCGGCGCAGGGACAGGCGGGGCGGGGGCCCGTGAGCGCCCCGGCCGTGCCCGGCGGCCTCGGGCAGGTGAGTCAGCAGCTGTCCTGTCCTTGCCCCGACCCCGCAGCCGCACCGCGGCCCCACGGCCCCGCAGGGCCGGCCCATCCCCCGCGGCCCTCAGGCGGCGGCGGCGGCGGCGGCTCCCACCTTGCTCTTCACCTCCATGGTGCCCAGGCCGCGGCTGCCCGCGGCGCCGCGCTGTGCCCGGTTCATGCCGCGCGCGGTCGGTGGCTCCGCTCCTGTCGCTCGTGGCTTCGCCGCAGCGCTGCGGGACGGGACGGGCCGGGCAGCGGCGCGGCCCAGCCGAGAGACCCCCCTCCCTCCCACCCAGG
>NW_020884893.1:2801158-2925022 GCF_003945725.1 Corapipo altera | reverse complement strand
GAGCCGCCATCCCGCACCCCTCACACAGCCCTGAGGAGCCGCCATCCACCATCCCGCACCTCCCAGTCCTGAGGAGCCACCATCCACCATCCCGCACCTCCCAGTCCTCAGGAGCCGCCGCCCCGCACCCGCCGTAGCCCAGAGGAGCCGCCATCCTGAACCTCGCAGTCCTCCCACAGCCCTGGGAAGCTCCACAGCCTCGGCGCCTTGGGGCCGGGAGACCTTGGGCTGGTGCCCTGAAGACCCCAAACCTCTCAGACATTTGGGGTTGGGGATGGACTGGATGATCTCCAGAGATGCCTTACAACCCTAGTGATTCTGTGATCCTATGGGTTTAACGCACAAACTGCACCAGTGTTAGTTACATTAAATAAGTCTTGATGGGGCTGAAGGTTTGAACTCTTCCTCTCCGGATGTGGCTGTACACCTGTCCTGGGCATAAAGGTGTTCATGGAGTTTGCTTTCATTTTAGCCACAAATAGGATGGCAGGATCTGGTAACATGTCAGAGGGGTTGTCCTACGCAACTTTCATTGGTTTAATTCTGAGATTGATAGTTATTTTCATACAGAGGTTGGTTTAGCCACCCTGAGAGAGCTACTGACAAAACCAGTGAGTGGGGGGACCATAAGCACTTTACTCTCTGAATTAGAATGAGTTTCCACTTGTGTATTGGCAAGAAGAAAGCATGTAGATTAATCAAGTTATGTCAACTAACCTTTGAATTACAGTTCTCCTCCCAAATCTGCAAGCCTGATAGAAGAGAACTCCATGTGAGGTATCCTCGTGTAGATATTGTGTGGACGGCTGTGAAGGGAGTTCAAACAACTCCTTGCAGTTGAGGCAGGGCATGAGTGTCTAGTCAGTCCTCAAGTCTCAGCTGGTAATCAGTAATTAAATAAAAAACATCCAGTGCTGAATCACTTTTAAGTCGGTGCTGGTTTTTGTACAGCTCGTCTTAATCCCATCACGCCAAAGGCAAAGGAATTGCAGCTATCACTCGAGCCAAGACAAGCTGTAATTAGCACAGAGGATATTGTTAATAGTTAAGTATAGTTTGCTGTCAGACAGTGTCTAGGCTGATTCAAGTCTTTATCCAGTATGTTTTGGTTTTACACTGCAAAAGGATACGTAGAGAATTCAGCCTGTAAATTTAGATAAAATTGGGATCCTGGTGCAACAGAAGACAGATTACAGCTACGTAAGCAGGACTAGAGTAAAACCTCTTATTCTATCACTTTGTAATTATTAAATTGAAGAGTTTGGACTGCTTTCCATGTCTGTCTTCTACAGCTCTGCTTAATGAGCTGTAGGAAGCACGAAGAAGAGTGGGAGTGACAAGGGAACAGCGACTTCTCTGGGTTTTTAAAGCCGCTGGTTTGCTTCTTTTCTCTTGGGAGTGAGGGAGGAAGGACCTCCTGAAGATGCTTTCTGCTGGGAGCCGTTGTGCAGTTGACTTTATTGGTATAGATTTATGAGGTATCGCCCGAGATAATTTGTTTTCTATTGTGCATTCCTGGCGTGGCTGGAGTGCCATGCAGTGGGTGTGGGAGCGTGCCTAAGGAGGCAGGGCAAATTCACTTCAAGTCACTGGAACCAACCTAATAAAGTGTATTAATCACTGCCTGGCTTTCATCACAAGGAGCTGACGTATGAGGAAGGAATGTGATAAACAATTTGATTTCAGATAAAGGTAGGGAGAGAGGCAGGCTCTTCGTGCCAGCTCTAAAACAAGTTTATAAAGCTATTTTAGTCACAAGTTCTGTGCAACCTGTGATTCAGACCTGATCAAGCTATTCATGGCACGTTCAGTTTCTGTGAGGTTGAAAGACAGGTTGGGTTTCCTAATCTCTGAGCAGTTGGGGAAGTTGATTGGGAGGCCACTTTTTTTCTTTTGTTTGTTTTGGTGTAGAAATTCCATCATTTAAGTCCACCATGAACTATAATGAGATTCTATCATGATGCTTCTTTCCCATCTCGACACTTCTGACAGTTTAAGTGGGATGATATTCCAGACAACCCTCCTGGGGGTTCATAGAATACTTGCAAGAAGAAAGCATAGAAAATTTCTGTCAGCGTATGTTGATTGTACTGATGACCCATCTAAACTTTTATTGTATAGTTCAGGGCTTATGCTGATTTTATGTTTAACACAAACTGTTCTTTGTTTATACTGTCAGTGCCAGCTCAGAGGAGTGGTTGTTGGATTCACTAGATTGTAATCAGATCTTTGATTTGCACTATTTCACACAAAATATTCCCATAAATTAAACATAGTGTGGAGAGGGATGATTACCAGCAATATACCCAAGTAATTGGGGACACCAAGGTGAGAGAAACCACTGAGTTATTTCTGATTTTCTTACCTCTGCAGACATTTTTGCCTTTTATTCTGGATGGGAATGGTGACTTTCATCTGGCTCCAACATCAGACCTTCAAAGGAGGATGTGCTGCAGGTACTTTACAAAATGGGCTGTTTGTCCCAGCTCTGGGGGGGGCTCTGGAACATTCCTGTGATTGTTCTTGGTTTGGGGCTTTAATTGTGATAACCTTGTGAACATTTTTGACAATACTTTCCTAGCAAGTCAAAAGCTGATACCGATACATTAATTTGTACTCTCTGAGGTTTCTAGCTAAAATAATTAAAAACTTTTAAAGCTTTTTCTTCGCCTTCATCTAGGAATCCATTTCTGTTCAATGACTGTGAATTACTTTGAAATTCCTCCTTATTTAAACAGGGCAGTACAGAGCACAGCTGACACCTCACACTTGTATGTAGAGTTTAATGATTTAACTCTTCTGGCTGAAGTGTTTGGAAGAAGCTACACTGGTGCTGAGCTGTACAGGTCAATAGGTAACACTTCAGTGTTTCTTTCCACAAAGCAATTTGTGAACATTTCTTGTTTGGTTTTCCACTACTCACTGAGTATCCCTGGTCTAGAATTTGGAAAAAAAATATGGCAAACCAAAGGAATAATTGTTCCAAAATTTCTTTTAAACGTCTCTTGGTGCAGATTGGAATTTAAATTTTGTCTTATTATCAGAGAATTAGACAAAAAGCTTTTGGAGTAAAGACTTTGCTTTTGTGCTTGCCTGGAAACCATGTTATGGGTGTTTGTGAGGAAAACTATGCCCTCTGCTAGTGGCTTAACCTGAAATAAGTAAGATATTAGGTGCCATCTGCTGAATAATGAGTACTTGTACCTTTTGCTACAAAGGAAACTTTTTACACAGAGTAGTGGTTGATAGATCTTAACATTATTTGTGACTACGTACAGTATGCTTGGAAAGCAAATTACTAGGCTTTGTTGTTCAAGGTAATTTCCTCTCAAACAAGGATAACATTTGAGCTTTAAAGTGAACAAACCACTATGGACTGTAACAGTTTAACCTTTTATAAACATGCAGCTCCAGTTGCACAGCCCCTTGCTGCCCAGCGGGATTGGACAGTCTTGTCTGGAGTCCTCTTGTTCCCCAGGTGTGATGTTTGAACACTTAGTGTTATTTTGACATCACTTAACGAGTTTGTAGCTCACTCATAGGCAAGTTCCTCCTGCCCCCTACTTTGGCAGGTACTGTTTCAGAAATCCAGCATTTGACTTCCTTTTCCTGAGCTTCTCTGCGTGTACCTTCTGTCAGAGTGCTGCAAACAGGGTTGTGCTGAGTCAAACTGCTCTGACAGAAACACGTGAAGGAAGGTCATGGCAGGGCCTGTTCCCTGGTCTGACTGTGAGACAATGAATTAATTTTGCAAATGATTTCAGCATCTAGTTGCAAAAATAACGATAACTTTTTGTAGAATAATGAATTATTGCTTACTGAGATTGAAGAAGGCCGATGGATCCTGGCCTGGATCAGGAACAGTGTGGCCAGCAGTCCAAGGAAGTGATTCTTCCCCTGTACTCAGCACTGGTGAGGCCACACCTCGAGTACTGTGTCCAGTTCTGGGCCCCTCAGTTCAGGAAGGACATTGAGGGGCTGGAGCAGGTCCAGAGGAGAGCAACGAGGCTGGGGAAGGGACTGGAGCACAAGTGCTGTGAGGAGAGGCTGAGGGAGCTGGGGCTGTTCAGCCTGGAGAAGAGGAGGCTCAGGGGAGACCTCCTCACTCTCTACAACTCCCTGACAGGAGGGGGGAGCCAGGTGGGGGCTGGTCTCTTTTCCCAGGCAACCATCAGCAAGACAAGAGGGCATGGTCTCAAGGTGTACCAGGGGAGGTTTAGGTTAGATATTAAAAAGAATTTCTTTACAGAGAGGGTGGTCAGACATTGGAATGGGCTGCCCAGGGAAGTAGTGGATTCTCCATCCCTGGAGATTTTTAAAAGGAGACTGGATGTGGCATCAGTGCCATGGTCTGGTAACCACAGCGGGGTTGGATCAAGGGTTAGACTTGATGATCTCGGAGGTCTCTTCCAACCCAGCTGATTCCGTGATTCTATGAATTATCACTGAATGATCCCCGAGTCACCCGGGGGTGCTCACACGGGCTCAAAGGCCAGTGCTGGAAGCGCCGCGGTGCCTGTGTGGCAGTGCAGACTGGATAGCTTTAGATCTCTGCCGGAGGGGGATCCGGCACCAGGGAAGGGAATCCCGTGGCATTGCCCGTTTCCATCGCACGGGGGAGGCTGTGTCGCGACTGTCGCGATTGTCCGTCCTTGGTGCTGCGGGAGTCGCTGCCGGCAGAGGGTGCTGTGCCCGCGCTGTCCGGACCGGTGTGACCGCAGCGACGGCCATTAATGAGGGCTGTTAATTAAGGCAGCGGCCTTGGCTGGACCGCAGTGCGTCCGGCACAATAACACCGTTCATAACCTCACCTGGATTTGTAATGGACACATGAAATTAATCTTACTGGGGTTTAGTGTATCATTCACAGAATCACAGAATGGTCTGGGTTGGAAGGGATCCTAAAGATCACCCAGTTCCACCCCTGCAGTGGGCAGGATACCTTCCACTGGACCAGGTTGCTCCAAGCCCTGTCCAGCCTGGCCTTGAACAATTCCAGGGATGGGACACACTCATTTGATTTGTTTGATTTATCATTGACTTCTGGCTGAAATGGCTACAGAATATGAACAGGCAGGCATATATACATTCATGTAATAAAGTGCCACTGTTTATTAACCAGATAGTGCTGCTGCAGTGGTAATAAGTAAAACTAGAAAAGTACAAGCCAAGGGAACTAGAAAAGCAATTTGGTTTTTCTATTTATGTCACATTTGGAAATATTGAATCCAGTGATTTCAGCCACTGTCTCAGTGTGTTCAGCTTTTAGAAGATATTTGTTGCTTCTGTTGGCTCTTCTCTTAGTATGTCTCCTGGACTACCGTGAACTATAAACTCCAGCACAGATAGATGCACAAAGAAGGAAAAATAATCATGTGCTTGTAACTCTGGATGTGTGTATTTACAGTTTAGGCTCACTGTAACACACCCTCACAAACTCAGAGCAAATGCTCTGTGCAGGGATGGGTTTGTAATGTGCTCTGAAGTTTGTCGTGTTACAGCAATGAAAATACCTGGTCAGTATGTTGGTAGACTGAGAGATAATCCACTTCTATGCAGATTACTTCACATTATTAACATTTAACCAGCGTTCTAAAATTAAAAAATACAAAATAGAAGAGGGTGGGGTGGAGACACAGGCAAATGTTTGCATACATATTGCTTGCATTAGGAGCTGCAAGAAGAATTATTGTCTCTCCAAGCCAGCCTGGTGCAAAGGATCACAGTAATAGGCCCAACTACTGAGTTATTAGCTATTGCTTTTATAAACAGAGTTATGGTCTATAGCAGCCTTTCTGAAAGTCAGTTTAGTCTGGATGTTCCTGAGAAGGCTGGGCTGGTCTGCTCACAGGGTTTGCTGCCTGTAAATCGGTCCATTTAGAAAACAAACCAAAACTACTTAATTCAGTACTTAAACAATAAAATAATGATTAATCTGATTATGCCAGGACACTGGTGATGCTGAAACACTGAATGTGTAATGCTGTTGCAACCATCCTGAATGCTTTGTTGTGGAATGATCTTTGTATATCGTTGGCGTATATTGATGGATGTTGAGTGGCTGAATTTGTGAAAGGCTTTTGTGAAGTGCTTTGAGGTTCTGGAGGAAATGTACTGGCATTTTTTTTGTGTCCCTTGAGTTCTGAGAGACATCAGAGTGTGTTTTATTTTTTCATTGTAAATATTATAATGGTGCCAGCAATGCAGTATTTACTGCTTTTCATATGCGTGAGAATACTAAACACATGCATTTCTAAAGGAAATTCCAGAAGAATGTGAAACTAGCTTGTAACAATAATTTGTAGGTTTGTGTCCATTGTTTTCAAGAATATGTAAATTGTTACATTATAGAACTCACTTTGAACCCTTCTACATAATTATCTGCACTAAACATCAGTATTCAATTTGGAAAATCTGTAGCCAAGTGTTTTATTAGAATTTCATGGAAAAGGAGAATGTGAACAAAACCATAGAGCAAATGATCTGAAATGCAGTTAAAAATAATGAAAACCAAGCACCAGCCACATAAACACACCAGATGAAGACACAGCAAATGAAGATCATAAAAAATAAACTGGAATAAAAACACATAAAGCCGATCTTCAGCTGAAGTAAACGGGGACATCTGCACTGGGAGTGAGGAAGCCGTGGTCATTTGTGTCAGCTGAGGGTCTGGTCTGTGAATTTGTTACAAGTCTCATGTTCAGGAGGAAATGAGAGTAACAGTAAAGGCTTTTTGGTCAACTGGTTGCATGGGGCTCCTGCAGAGATTTGGTGTTCTGACAAATGTCCTCCTGCAAATCCAGTTAAGTTGATTTAAGGTAGTCCCAGAGTGCCCCACCCTGCTGTGGGGCTGGCACATGGAGACAGGGAACTGCTGCAGCTCCCAGCCCGTGTTCAGTGCAGTGCTGTGCTGCAGGAGCTGCTCTGACACCGTGCCCAGTTGGGGCTGAGCACACACCCATTGCTGACTGTCTTATGGGGCTGGAAAACACGAGCAGAGTGGCAGGACATGTAGCTGCTGCAGTTATAATTGCCAGGGCATCTTCAAGCAGGGATTCTTCAAGCAGTCAGTGTGATTGATCATAAAACCCCAAATACTTGGAAAATCAAGACAAGAGTTAGTAGAGTTACAATTATTAGAGTATATCCTCTCCTTATTTGTACAAGTCCGTGTGTTTGCATCCCATTTGTTTTCCTAGGTACCCCAGCTCTCGTGTCCATGGTGGATCACCACTGCCATTTCCAGTGCTCCAGGCCCCAGCCAGTTTCAAGATGAGGTATGAAACCCACTTTTACTGCATCTCAGCACAGTTCTTTCTAATATATATAAACCCCAAAGCGTCTGAGTCATTGACTCAGCCAACTCCATCAGCCCATCTGTTTTTGTCTCTTATTGCTCTCCCTTTCATGTGTGTCAGTTCCCTCATGCATCTCCTTAAAAACACGTTCAGCTGTGCAAAAGATCTCCCCTTGCCTCTTTCAAGACTTTCCTTTAAGCATGTGCACAGAAAAATATAAATCCTGATCGACTTCATAAAGTACCGCAAAACTAAGTGGTAGCTCTGCCCTAACAGGTTCTTGGATGGGGTCTCTGGTCAACTGGTGCTTTGAGAACTTCAGGTTTGTGTTTTATCCTCCTGAAACAGGATGGGAGAGTCTGCTGTGTGTCCTGGGTGTTGCAGAGCATGGTCAAAGGGGGAGCAAACACTATTAGTAACAAGGTATCGTAAGGGCATGTCCGAATTCCACACAGTCAGCTCATTTTCCCCGTGGGGAGTGTCTGGCTTCCTGTGCTGTCAGTCAGTCAGCACGGGGAAGTGGTGCTAAAAACCAGGGGAAGATGGAAATGGATGAACCACAGTGTAACCCGGGGTGCTCTGCCCAGGGCAGGGACGTGTCTGTGTGAGGTGTTCCGACAAGGTACTGCTCAGGAGAGAGGTGTGAGTGTGGGGGTGCCTGCGGGGAGATGAGGAACGGGGAGATTCCAGCCTGCTTTCTGTATCACAGCTTTCTTTACCTCTTTGTGCCAGGATTGCCTGGAAGGTGTCTAGAAAGCCAGCAGAAGGCAGCCCATTCCCGAGGAACAGTACCTGCCTGCAGAAGCGAGAAGGAGGTCAGTAGTGGGTGCAGCAGGAAGGACTCAGCAGGCTTTGGTCAACAGAAAATAAGAGAGCAAATTACATCTCTTCAGTCCTAGAAAACCTCTGGGAGGGTAGGATGGTGAGAGGGAGGAGGCAGAAGGAAAAGGAAAGATGATGATTAGGGTTGTATGACTGACGGCTGTAAGGGGAGGGAACCTTTAAAGGGATAGTGAAGAGAGAGTGTGGGGTAAGGGCAGAGGAGGAGTGAGCAATGGATGGGGAAGATGGGAAAGGCGGGAATCTGGGCACGGGAGAAAAGGCCTGAGAAGAAGTGAAGGCGTAAGAGTCGGGGGGCAGGGGAACGGAGGAATAAACGGCGGGGGGACAGGGACGGGTGTCCCCGCGTGTGATGCCGGTTTGTTGTTGCCCTGCGGCGCTGTGGGGCCCGCAGTGGAACAGCTGGAGCGAGCGGGAGGGCGCCTGGGATGCTCCTGATTAATAGCAGAGGGTCCGGGCCGTGACCGCCGGCTCGGCATGTGCTGGAGCCGCGCGGCGCGTTCCCAGCCCCCCTGCCAGGATGAGGGGGGTCGGAGGGAGGGAAGGAGGGAGAGAGGGAGGGAGGGAGGGAAGGGAGGAGGAAGGCAGAGGCAGCGAGCGGGACGGGGCCATCGGCATCCAGCGGCAAACAAGCGCTCCGAAGCCGCCGCTTCCTGGAAGCGGAGCCCAGCTGGGCGACAGGCGGCGGCGATAAGCGGCGGTATCGGGGCCGTCCCGACGGGCCCGGCCACTCCACCACAGCCGCCACAGCCGCGGCGGCAGCGGGGCCGAGCCGCGCTCCGCACCCGCCGGCAGCGCAGGTAGGACGCACCTGGGGCACCGGGAACGGGGCAGGGGCACGGCCGGAGCGCCGTCCGGGCACCCGGGACGCGGGTCCGGGACGTGCAGGGCAGCGCGGGGACACCGGCACGGTCTCGGTAGGTAAGAGCTGTGGGGCACCGAGAGGGGACAGGGCAAGCACCTATGGGGGGGCATGGCGGTCAGCTGTGGGGAGATACGGTCACCTATGGAGAGGCTATTAGTAATAGGGGATGGGGGGGATGCGCAGTCGCCTGTAGGAGGACATTGTCTGTCACCTGTGGGGGGATGCAGTCACCTCTGGGATGGATGCAGTCACCTGTGGGGCGGGTGGTCTCCTGAGGAGTCTGCAGGCATCTGTAAGTGGACAAGCTGCAAAGGATGCCGATATTCCCACAGAGACTGCACCGGCACGAAGAAGTTTGGTAGCTTTTTATCCGGGGTAAAGCTGTTCACACCAGGAAACAACCGGGGAGCACCTGGCTGGAACAGGTGGAACAGTGAGAGCAGCAGGACAATGCCATCCTGTAGGGTTTGTGTTTTGGAGGTGTCATTGCATGGGCTGGTTGTATTTTAGTTAACTCTTTTTGTCTGTGCGGAGATTACAGTTTATTTGCTCATAAATACGAATTGAGGGTTTGGGTCACAGCCCAGTTACATTTTGATTCACACAGAGTTTAATTTCCCCTTTTAAAAAGTGTTTTAAATAAGTTGGGCCATATGGAAATAGAGTTGTTCATCGACCAAAGAAACTTGAAGGAATTTGAAAAATAAGGTTACATATTTCTTGAGCCATTTCTTTAGTGTTGAACCAGCACCAGCACTCAGACTCCTGATTCAGTCATTTCCTTTGTTGGGATTAAGACCTAATCCGTCTATACCTGTGTTTTCACAGCTGTAAAATGGGAGCTACACCTATTGATGAGGTGCAGTGCATATACTCATGTTGAGTGGAGAGGTACATCTAAGAGAGATGCAGTGGCTAAAGGAATGTGTATAGGCAAAACTCCTTCTCTGTTGTGTTCCTTTGTAGTGCAGTTGATCCCTTCCATGCTTCTTCTCTGAATTCTGCAGAGTGAGTGACATAAGCACCACGTGTATTAGTGCAGGAAAAGCTGCACAAAACCTGCCAAAATGGGCTGGAGCTGCCATTGAGTGGCAGGTCCAGCCTCTTTGTGCCCCATATCTGGAGAGAGACATGTGAGATCCAACACATGTGATCTGGTAGTGAACAACTAGCTTGGTAAAATTTTCCTGCAGTTAGAGTCTGGATACTCTTCAGAGGAATGAAAGGGCTTCCTTGAGGTGACAGGTCCTGCATCCCGATCTGGTGCTCCACTCTGGAGTCAGTCAGGAGCTGCAGGGGAGCAGTGGTGTTTCTGTCAAGAGCACAGAGCCAGAACCATGGAGATATGGGCCAAACAGTGAGTTATGTAATGGCATTCCCCAAAGGGTAGTGTAAAGATGAGATGATTTCCTTCTGTCAAGACAAAGAGCAGCTGTACAATCGCTCTACAACGTTCTCTCTAGCCATAAGTTTCTTAGGAGCAATCCAGGCAGGGCATTGGGACCCTGTAATATCACATCTACCAACAGCACTTTATTGCCTTCCACAACTAATTCCTTCACAAATATTCCTTTGCAATATCCTCATAAAGAGCCTCAGAAGTGGAATAGAGCCACTATGGCCAGAAAGGGAAACCAGACTCAGTCTGTGGGGAGGGGAAAGTTATGATCTTACTGTGTGTCTTTCTCAGGGGTTTGAGGAGTGATAATGTGGAGTTACAGAGCACCAGGACAAAACAGAGATTCTGGCTATAGCTATAGGAGGTTATACAAGACAAATCAAGGGAGGGAGAACTGTCTCAGAAGGCTTATTAATTTGTTTCATTTGGATGAAATAAATAGAAAGACTGGAAGTGAAGGAGATATTTTATGTCTAATAGTAGGTTTAATATTAGTTAAATCTGCACTCTTGATCTTAGCCAAAAGGCTGAAAAAGAGGGAACAGACAGAGCTGAATTATCCAGACTGTTATTGCCCAGAACTGGATTTTTGGAAGGTGATTGGCTGGTGACAATCCAAAATTATACAGACAGCAAGTCGTGCAAGGGCCATCAGCCAGCCTTTAATGGCTACAGGTGCTCAGGCCCTGGCTTCTATTCCCATCCTCAGATGCTGCCTCCGGAAGCACCAAAGGGACATACATATTTATGAAATACCAGGTTTTATCCACTTTTTTCAACTTTTCCATTTCTGTTGCCAGTTTATTCTCCCTGAGGACAGACTGCTTTAAACCAGTATGTCTTCAAAGGCAGAGTGGCTGAAAACCATAATTTTTATTCAATTCAACTTTTTAGGGCAAAACTTGGTTTTCAGCCAGTCAAGGCGTTTAATCATTAGTAATTTAGAAGGTCAGAACACCAAGATGATGTTGTGTTCTTTGTCACTAATATAGAAATACTTAAAGTGCAGTTAGCAAATAGATTTATATGTAACTACTCCAGATTTGAATTTAGCTGTTTCAAATTAAATAATAAAAATTGGTTTATGGAGAACTTAAAGTGCAATTATTATTGGAAAAGTAACTGTGTCAGTGATACTTTGTTATTCATCAGATATGTTCTTTCCATGAATTCATCTGCTTGATGAAGTAGCAAAAATCCACTTCCATTATTTTTTTAACTCTTGTTGCTACAGGCTGAGTTCAGGGAATACTGCAGCCCTTGGAAATTGCCCTGGCCCTTGGATCGTGAATTATGTCCATGACAGAGTTTATATTTTGAGATGTCAGTCTCAGTTGCATGGTAAAATAACCATAATAACTTGCATTGGATTACAGTCATGCAGTGTGATTTAAGAGTTGAGACTGACTTTTCAGAATTATTAGTGACTAAAAACCTGTTCATTTGTTGACTCAGCAAGCTGAATTGGGGCTGTAATCTTTTATTCTTGTTTTTCTTTCCTGTCTCTACAACTAAGTTGTTCAGATGACACATCCTGAGATTGCTGATGTGCTCAAGCTGTGATGTCCAAGACTTACATCAAGCATCCATAGGTTCCTATAATTTCAAGTAAGGCCAGTAAAATCTATTGGTCCTGAAGAACTTTGAGAGCCCGGGGCTACATATTTTGGGAAGAATTTCTCCATGGAAATGGTGTCCAGGCATTGGAAGGGGCTGCCCATGGAGGCGGTGGAGTCCCCATCCCTGGAGGTGTCCAAGGATGTGGCACTCAGTGCTCTGGGCTGGGTGACAAGGTGGGGATCGGGCACAGCTTGGACTCAATGCTCTGGGAAGGCTTTTCCAGCCTCAGTGATTCCATGATTCTGGGAGGGGTGACTCCCCACAGGGGCAGCTGAGTTTAACAGACCCTCCAGGCCTTCTGTGCTCCTGAAATACCGTCTGTGAAATGGTGATAATCCAGCAATGTTCACGTAGTGCTGGGGGATGATAAGAAATCAGCATCAATCTTTCTCCATTCCATGGGGAGAGTTATGTTTATGATTAGGGAATGAACCTTGGTCCTCTCAGCTGAATATTTCCCTCACTTATCTCACATGGTAGGAACAGCAGTAGCAGAGCACTCATCATTTTATTGAAAAAACCCTGGCTTATAGACAGCGTGTTTGCCATGAGAGTTTTCTCTAACCCTTGTTGAAATGTTTTAAAACTTGTAATTTTAAGCTATGCATAAATGTCTGTAGCTGATGTTCTGTGAGCCTGTGAAGGCAACAGGGGTGACCTGATTACGTGTGTTCACAGATCTCTCTCTGCCTCACATTCTTGCAGACCAGAACAACAACATAACTTTCTTCTTTCAGGATAGTTAATGGTCTGGCCCAGAATTACAGCACCAGATGTGTTGCCACAGAAACAATTTAAAGGGAGAAGGAATTGTGAGCAAATTGTCTTTCTCGTGGAAAATGTTTAAGAGCCTCCCATTGGTTTCCATGTGTCTGTCTATGTGTGTGCACAGCAGAGAAGAAGGGACAGTTTTGCTTCTTATTTCATACATCTGTTAGTGGTTTAAAATGCTGTATACAGGGCTGAAAATTGAAAAATATTCTGTTATGGGCATGACTTACGTACCTCAGAGACGTTTTTTATTAAATCCTGACTCATTTCTAGAAACTTTTGCCTTGAAAAATGTGCAGTGTGCTATCTGATTTACTTACCTCCACTTGCAACATGCTTTGGAAAATAATTCCAGTAATAGTTGTTTCTGTGAAAGTAAGGAAACATTTGACTTTATAAAGTTATCCCAGATTTTGATGCTGGGAATTAGTATCACATTTTACTTACTACAATTGACATGCTGATGAAAAGAGGGAATGTTTACAGGAAATATTTTGATTTAATCTTGCCTAGGAAGCCTTAAAGTAGCCAAAGCCCTGGATTTTAGCTGGCATTTCTTTTTCTCAAAATAGTGGATACTCTATTAAACATATTCCTTTCTCAACTATTGTGAAAATATTTGTCTGAACAAAATGCAACGTGAATTACCTTAATATGTCTTTTTGACTCTTTTGACCACATCTTTATCCTACAGTTTTGCATTTTGTTTGGGGACAGTAATGAGCAAAACACCCAGGAAGGCCCCAGCCTTGGGAAAATTTAAAAAAGACCAACATTCACACATAAGAGATTTGTTTCCACAGTTCCTTGCCATTCATGCATTTGGGAGGTCTTTCTCCCTGCAGATTTTGAAATGCTGCTGGTTGTGGAGTTGAAGGAGACACAGTTGATTTATCTTATCAAAAGCCAGGGTGAAGTTTGTGTCTCTCTAGAGTGATGGGAAGATTTTGCCATAAGCATCTGTATGTACAAGATGCCCTGTGATTTGGGAGGGCAATGGACACACAATGTTATGCTGAGAAAGCTTCTCTTCCTATTTGTTTGTTCAGTGTTTCCCACTGTGGGATTTATGGTTATTAAATCTTTTCCCATATAGCCATCCTTTTAAATGCCCATCATTTTGGAAATACACAATTTATTCCCTTTGTTACTCATTTTTATACAAATCTGGCATCTTCACTTTTCCATTGATGAAAGTTGTTTCTAATAGAAATATCAGAGTATACCCAGGTATCCTGGAGTTAGGAGCAGTTACTTATGGAAATAGTTCTACTTTATTTCAAGTGTCCTACAGAGCAGAGTGGTGGTTTGCAGTCTCTCAGCTCTGGAGCTCGGCTGGGTGCCATGTCCCACATTTGAGTTCTGGCAGGTTCACAGGCATGTACATCACCAAACAAGATCTGCCAGGCCGATAAGGAGTTCATTTCTCTCTTACATTCCTTATTCAGGCAGAACTCCAACCCTGGGTGTGGAAGGAATGCAGAGCTGGGCCTACAGCTTGTGCCTGCACAGGTTAGAAATGAACTTCCAGTGTAAAATGGGGATCGGAATCTGCATCCATGTTTTGCTCCAAGACCGCAGATATTTGCATCCAGGATTCTGCTTTGGGTGCTCTTTGGGGAGTCCTTATGTTTACAAGCTGATCCAAATGTCCCCTTAATTAGTTCACATCTCTTCTGTTTGATCCCATGAGAAGGTAGGCTGGTCTTTCCTTGGGCGGTAGAGCTTTCCCAGACAGAGACTGTAAACTGGAAATATAGGTACTTGTAATTTTCTTAAAAACCTCCTTTGGGCTGAAATGTCTTGGGCTTGGTTTCAATCCAATATTGAATAAGACTGGAAAGTCTGAATAACGTCAGTTTAGCTGTATTGGAGTTATTCAAATGCATTTTGAAACTATGTACTTTCTACTTACGCTTTTCCATAATTCTCTGCACTTATATAACCTGTGTTTTATTATTTAAATTACCAAAGACTTGAAGAGGGAAATATAATTTTCCAGTACTGGGCCTGAACAGATAAACAGAGAGGCAATTCAAAGGCCTCAGTGTGCTTTAAAATCTGAATGTTTACTGCTTTAGTGTTGGCATGAATCGGTTTGTATTTCTACTAGTGCAGAAAAACCCCCGTGTCAATAACCTTCAGTTCACCCAGGCACTGAATTTCTGCAATTCTTCCATTACATAATTGAGATTTTATGAAAAGGGTTTACATTTCTCCAGAATATGAGCAAGGATTTTGTTTGATGAGATCTGTAAAGTTAAAATAGTAGGCCAGGGGTTTTCCAAAAGAACTGACACCCAGAGATATTCCGAAAGCACGTGCAGCTGTTGGAGCAATCATTACACTGCAGCGTATGGATGTGGCTGAGACCTGATCTCTGCCCAAAGTTCCAAGGCTTTTCTAAAGTTTTGAAGGAAGCTGATTTGTAGGAAGTTGGTTACCTGGTTTTTACAGTGGAAGACAAGAAAGAGCAGGTCAAATGGCTGGCTCATGTCTGAAAATGCCTGGTTTGATTCCATGTGTAACACCACGGCCTTGGGTACCTTTGTTGTATCGATACATGTAACCACACCTTTGTGTGTGCCTTTACAGTGCTTTCAGTGCAGCAGCATATGCCCAGACTCTATGGAAATCTGTCACTAGGCCTTTGTTACTCATTGTCTGAACTGGAACCCACACAGTGATCCCGAAGGTAATGCCACCTTTGAAGAGTCCTGGCATGTAGAAAGCTGACGGGAACTACTCCTTCAATTAACCACAACTGCCACGAGACAATAGAGCTGGCCTTTGTGTAACTCTGCTGAACTCACTGGAGCTTGTTCCCAATTCCACTGAGGCCCAGTTGTGCCTCTCCCTTTTTCTGAAGGGTTCACATGCCAATGTGTTGAGCAACCAGTGTAATTTAACAAATAGAGAATTTAAATAACCTTAGAAAATCACAGGCATCCCTGCTGCCTGCAAACAAACAGCAGAAGTGCAAAACATTTAGGTAGCAGTCCAAATTATCTCAAAATTACCTGAGCTTGGGTTCTTGAAGAACAAACCCACAACTGTAAGGAGTTCATGCTCTGCAGGAGAAGGCTTAGGATGAGAGCATATACTGCGTGTTCTGGTGAGACCTCCAGTCCAGACATAATTTCTGTGTCTGTTTTCTTCAGAGCTGTAGGAAACATGAAGAATCTTTCCTCACTTGTGTATGAGTTTGACTGCTTTTAGATTCATTTAAAGCAATAAGTGAGTATACTTTGACCTGTAATTGTCAAATTATCTTTACACTACAGTAAAACTGTCTCTCACTGTAAATATCTCTCGAGTGAGCCAAGTCATATGGAGCAAAACACCATTTTTCTATTAGAACACTGAATGCAGTGAGTGCCATTGCTGCTGTAACTGTGTCAGAATCTGGATTTAATTCTGGACCTGAATTAGTGTATTGTTGGAATCACTTGTCAACATGTTTTTGTATCTGAATGGCCATTTCTGAATTTTGAAGATCACCCAAGAGTGACTTTCTGCCAGAAGTTCTCTGGCCTGTGTATTCTCAATGGCAGTTCTGTGGAGGATCACAAATGTGAGTTCATGAGATCAATGGTCCATGTGCTGATGGTTGGAGGGTCAGATTGCAAGTGTGGGAAAGCTGCCAGGGGACAGAGAACATCCCAGGAACATCCTGTTCTACCTCCTGCCTCTCCAGCCAGCCATGGTTCCTGGTTAATGGGCAGGCTGGTCACTGCTCACAGCAGCTTTCAGCATTTCAGACACTGCTGCCATCGGTTCAGGCCCATCTGGCAGGATGCTGAGGATTATCTTTTACAAATCAGGCCTCTCTGATGCCAAAAAGGCAGATCAGTAACATGTAATGCCTTTGATATCACTGGAGTCATCACAATACTGAGATTTAACTGGTTTGCCTGTGCGTTGTCCTGAATTTAATGTTCTTCACTGGTGTTCTCATCCATTACCAGGACTCCTTAAATTATCAGTCAAGAAGGAGTTGGACTTGATGATCCCTGAGGGTCCCTTCCAACTCAGGATGTTCTCTGACTCTATGATTAAGCAGTGTGAGTGTGGACAAGGCATTTGACCATCCGTTTCTGTGTTCCATCTCTGCAGCTCCAAGAACAATGCAAAGCTGTCACTTCCCTCCACACCACATTCTGAAGGTGGCTGTTGTTTGTCCTCATTCTGTTGGGGCAGCAGGAGCTGATGCACTAAGGATCAGTATGTTCAGTGAACTCGTTGATACTTTGAGTCTTGGGTGAGAGTCTTCACACTCTTGAGTCAGTGTGTGCATTAGGATCACAATTCACTCCTGCCATGTTGGAAGGAAACTAGGAGAACTTTCTTATGGGTTTTGTCCAGAGGCACAACCTTACTCTGCAGGAGTGGCCTCTGATAATTGGCTCATGGGTAAGTAATAGGGTTCAGGTAATATAGACTAAGTCAATTTGCATCACAAAAATAAGTCCTGTTTTATGAGGCAGGGAGGACTTACACACAGATTTTTTTTTAAGAACTGGGAACTGTAGTTCTGCACTTGCCAGGCAGCCACACTAACCTTTGTTCTGCACTGCTTAAATGTAGTACTGCTGTAAGTTTGTCTCAGTTGAGGGTTTTTAATGATGTGGACAGATGGCATGAAAAGCTTCTGCAGCTACATTGGCATGGCAGTGTTGCAGGCTCATACACTGAACCCCTTCCCCTGATGCTTCACAGCAGCATATCTGCACCAGCCAAGTCCTTGTAGTGTCTGAGCCACCAGTAACAGGCCCCTCTCTCCAGCTGTCTCCATGACAGATTCCTGCCCTCAACTGATTTGGGTAAGGACTGTGAAAAATGGATTCTTCTACTATTGAGCCTGCATTAGCAAAAGGTGCATGTGTAGAAATACATATAAACTATAGTTCTAGTGCACAGCAAACTTCTGCATGTGTTAGTCCTCCTTGGTTTAGGTCTGAGGGACAGTTCTAACTGTGCTGATAGAAAGCACAGTCTTGCCAGGTTGCTGCATTCATTCTAGGGGAAGTTTTGTAGTCAACACCAGCAATATTTGGATAGCAGTGAGGTGCTCGTAGTACAGATAGACAGTGTTCACAGTGAAGGATTTTTCATGATCTGTAGGCTGTTAATACCTTTCAGACTGTAGTAGTTGTTTTAAACCAACAAAGCTTTCTTGTGTAATTGTGTAGATCTGTGTTTCAAAGTTTCTGGCATGGCTGTGAGCACTAAGAGGAATGTGAAATAATGAAACCCATACAGATACAGCTATGCTGGCTAAACACCCCTATAAGAATACTCCTTTTGCCAGGATTGCCTGTGTCTTTAGGGGAGGGAGGTAGAAACAAACTGGCAGGAGACCTCAGTTCTTTCTTCTGTTGGAGTTTTTTTTGGTACTTACACATAGATGCTGAGTAAACCAGTCCAAGGTCTAAGAAAAACTCCTTGTGATGCTGAAAAGTAGGAAACACTAAGCAGATGTGTTAGTTGCAGTAAAAGCTTTGAGTCCTCAGGGAACAAACAATTGGGTTCACAGTCTTTGAAGGAGTCTGAGACAGAGCTGATTGATTTTTTTTTTTTGTGCACAGAGCTGAAATGCATTTTCATGAGTGACTCTTGCCGTGTTTGTCGATGATATTCACAACATTTCAAGGGACCTTAAAACTACATTAACTTTTGGCCTAAATGTTGAAGTGGTTTGATCTTGACTGATCCTGCTGAGCAGCTCCTACTTAGCACTTCCATTTGCTGCATTTTTTTTCCAGTGAGTAGCTCTGGTGTGCTTGGGCTGTGTGTAGTAGGGGGGCCTGGCATTTCTAGGAATCTCTTATCTCTGGCAGAAGTCTTGTTACTGTCAGTTATTGATAAGTGGGAAGGTAAACATGTGGCTGATTAGACAGTGCCCCTTCAATGGCTGAGCACCAGTCTGATTTCATTGGACACAGTGATCCTCCAGAGAAAAATTCTTCTACCACTAATTAATATATAAAATTATTTTTACTGTATGATTTTGATTATAACTTACCTACTTCTTGCTCCCTTCTAATGTAGAGGGGTTTTTTTTCTTGTTTATAAACTTGAGTATATTAGAGATATCATTTCCTGGTCTTGCTAGAAATTCTGCTGAAATAAGTATGGCAACTATTTAACCTTTAAAGAATATGAAGAGGGAGTTTTCACATGACCAAAGAGATTCCTTCTATTTGCTGACTGTGAAATATTTGAATTAAATAGCAATAACAAAAACACAGGGCTGAAGAAAGGAGGTTTACAAAGGCCAAGGCAGATCTGCAGTCAGTTATTCTGATGGAAGGCACCACCACTCTCCTTTGGAGATGTGTTGTCAGAACTGGCTTTGTGAGCTCTCTCTACCCAACTTGCAAGAGAATAACTGCTTTAGAAAAACCACTTGAAACAGTTGTCTTTGCTAAGATGCCTTCTTTAGGCTGGAATAGATTTAAGAGGCACTCCATGAAGTTATGAGCATTGTAGATTATGGGTATTTCCTGGGCAGATGATGTCCAGAAGTAAGTACACAAGTTTGGCTCTTGTGATTTTATAATTTTCAGAGACTATTGCTGTAATTCTTTTTAGGCTTGAAACAAAGCTGTCTCCTAGGCAGGACCAGACTGACAAAACTTGACTATCTGGTTTAAAAGTAAATGTGGTCCAGTTTAGGCTGCATTTTGCTTAACTGCTCACTTCACCATTTGTATCCCAGTACACATTAGTGTTTCAGCTGTTTCCAAAGCCATCTCCTTTTGAATGTTTAATATCTAAGAACCAATTAGTTCCATTTTGTTTTCTTTGGATAGTTTGCAATTAAACATTCTTTCAAGTTGGCTTTATTTAGCTAATTCTGTCACAAAAATAAGCTCTGAGGGAATGAAGAGAAGTTCAAGCTAGCCAATGTTTATTTTTATTATTAATAATTTATATTATGGTGGTCCTCAGGGGAACTAGGGCCCCACTAAACCCAGTTTCCTCTGCATGTAATGACTGTGTCTCACAAGCCTCTTTTTTGCTGCTGTGGCTCAGTGCAAGGAACCCCCTCTATGCCACAAGGAACCTACTGATGAAGAGCACAAAGACAAATCAAGAATCATTTTTTTTTTTAAAGAAGCTTAAGATAGGAACCAGAGGGAGACTTTGATGCATCTTTTCTCTAGAAAGCCACACTAATGCATTTTTCCAGTTGGAGTGCCAAATGATGACCTCAAAGATCTTGTTCATCATGTCATGGCAATGCTCCCAGTGACTTTGCTGGGAGCAAGATTGGGCAGAGAAACGATGGTCCTAAAAACCTTTCTGAACTAGCAGCAGGAGACACTTTGTATTTTAAAAACACACTGAAGGGCAAAGTTAGTTTAAAAATGTTCGTGTTCAGTCAGATTTCTATTAGAAGGTATGGTTTTCACAGCATCTGATCCTCAATAATTAGTTTACTTTATGTTTTGCAGAAGTCTTGAAAGAAGCAGAGTCCTTTCACACCTGCCAAATGCAAAGGTGACACAGAGCCAAACCCTGGGCTTCTGTACAGAGACTGGTTTGAACAGAGTTGCACAGTTCACATCCCCTGAGGCTCTGCCTGCTCTCTGTGGGACTCTTGTGTGAGTTAAAGGGTAGAACTGACACTGGGATGAACAGGCCTTTGGGGTGGAAGTGCCTTCAAGCCAGTGCAGAAGTGCAAACTTTCCTCATCAGTGGAATCTCCATCCTCCTCCCCTTCCTTTATGTGGAAGCATGGAGTCTTTGCAGTACTCTTTCCATAATTCCAAAGTCAAAACCTAGACAGAAGTTTTCCTGACCAGATTCCTGTCCTCATTAGTTCAGTTGAAAGGGGGTCAGACATCTGGTTCCAAGTACAGCTCTGTGCTGAGTATGTAGGGCTTTTTCTTTCCAGAGAAAAAATCCCTAAATCTGGCCATTTAAGACAAAAATTTTATAGGAGCTAAAGTTGGGCTGTGCAAAGTTCACCTCGTTAAAAACAAGCCCAAACCAAATAAAAGCAGAGAATAACAGCATAAAAAATGTGGGCCCTGAATGTCAGAGCATGCGTGTTAGGAACTGGTAAGAAGTGAAGGGGAAAGTACAGATATATCCACATATATTCAAAGTCCTTTTTTTTTTCCACAAGTAAGTTTACATGCTTGTGGAGTGTCTAGAGAAAGGGAACATCAGTGCAGAACACAGTGTTAGGATTGCTATGACAGCTACCCTAATTTGTTAGAAAATATAATGACTTCAAGCCTGTGTTAGAAGATACTGAGTAAATTCAGCCTAGATAAAATGTTCCAACACACCAAGTCATTTTTTGACTCTGCAGTTGTTAGCTGGCCAATGAGAGACATTCTAAATTGTCTTGAGTTTGCTATCTCCTTCTAAAAAATACACCTTTTTTCATTATCTTAAGATAAGTACCAAGATTCACTAGCCAGGTCTGGAAATACTGACTTTGAAAGGAACTAACTCTATGTCTACTCAGCACTTAAGAAATTATTTGGCTTTAAAGCATAATCCTTTTGTCTCACCTATTTCCCTCTTTTATGACATTTGGTATACTCTTCCTCTTTTTCCAGTGTTCTTTGGGATACTGATCCTAACTTAACAACTTTATTATTTCTGTGGCACAAGATTGTCTTGCTAACATTTATAGGAATAAACTAAGGTTGCCATAGGGAGTGGACTTAATGGTTTAATTCTTAATAAAGGGACAATTTTCCTGATCAGACAGGTAAATGACAGAGTTTGTCCCACTTCACAAGCACTGGGATATTGTGATTCACAGGGTTCAGTTTTTGAAGATAGCAAATTACATCCCACATACTGCTGAAGATCAGATTTCACTATTACTGGAAGTTTGTTGTCTGATTTGGTTAATATATTCTTCTCAGTGTAGTAATCAAAACATTTATCTCTCCATAGTGAGGCTTAGCCTTGGGACTCTCCACAGCCCTAAGGCTGAGATAAAGGACCTTCCTTATTTCATAATTAACCTGGCAATGGGCTCCTGCATTAGAAGGATGGATGGATGGAGACATGATCACACCTAATAAGTCTGTTTGTAACACTCATTCAGGCACAGATTGGGGAAAACAAGGAGAATGAGGTGTGTATTACAGAAGAGTGATCCTTGGGGCTCATAATTAAGAAGAAGGAACCTCCCAAGGCCAACACTGGTGGGACTCAGTGCATAGACAAGTTTTCTTTTGTCAGAAATGGAAGAGCCTGTTCATCACTTGTAAACTGCTCTCCCTCAGCACCATCTGCTTCTTCCCATCAGGAATTTGGATTTCAGGATTCATCACAGTGCAGCCAACTGCAGACTCAGATTCTGCCAACGCTGGGAAAGCTGCAAGTCAGGCCAGCCTGTGGAGCCTGCCACATTCCTGAGTCCCGGATTCAGGCTTGCAAGTTTGTCATCAAGTTGGAAATTGGAACCAGAGGAGTTAGTAGCAGGGCCTGTGCTCCTAAATCAGCTGGTAATGGGTGGATTGTCCTATGCCTTCCCCCAGGAGGAAAGCCAAACTCCCTGCAGGAGCCTCCCAGCACCTGGAAGAGCTGTGATACAGGCATGGAAATGCAGCGTGGCCCTGGGGATATGCCTCGGGCTGGCAAAGGGGGGAAAACAGGATTTGCTTAGATACAATCACTGCTTCTTTTCTTATCACAGCACTGCCAAATGCCACGGTGGGATTTACAGCCAACTGTGGTTCCAAGTGACAGATTTCCATGAGGGAAAGGGCCAAGTCCCTGGGGATGCTCCGTGCTGAGGTCCCCTCTGTGTTCCAGGTGCTGCTGCTGGTGGGAGGCACAAAGTGAACCCCAACATCAGGCCTTGAAAAATAGATTCCAGGTCATTAACTGAGTTAGGCCAGCTTCTACTGCTGGATTCTACTGGGAATCTGGAATAGATGGCTGATGAATTTCCTCTGGATGTGCACGCTGTCACTGAGAATAGAACTTGGAGCTGTGTGCTAAGGTGGAAAGGGATTAGAAATACTGTAACATTTTGAATCACAGACTTGAATAGCAGCTCATCCTGGGCTTGGAAATTGAGTCCTGTGTTCAGAGCACCACCCTAGAAATGGGTCCATCAGAGACACAACCTCCAGCACAGGAGAACCTGTCTGAGAGCAGCTGATGATATTTAAATGTATTGCTGCCTAGGAAACCTGGGCTCCAGGACTTCATTTCCAGAAGCTGGCATAGACCTATGGAAGGGCCTAATGACTAAAGCAATAACTTGGATCAAAGCCGTTTATCTGATTTTCTTTTAATGGCTTGAGTTTGGCCAGGAGGAAAGTATGGCAGATATGCAGTATTTAAATATATATTCAAGAGCTGAATCTGCCTGGATAAAATCTACAGAAGTGCCAAAGTGAGTTACACACTGAAGACTCATCTTTCTAAAGAATGTGTGCTCTGAATGTAATTCTTATTAAGAATCAATTAACCAGCTCCTAAGAGCCTAAAGTACCTTCGAGAATGGGATTATATTCCTGAATCATTTGAGATTTTCAAAATATGACCTGACAGATGTAAATTTGGTGCAAAATAAAGGGCCCTTCTAATAATCTGAATTAAACAGTTTTGGGTCAAGAAGTTCTGTGGAAGAAGGGTAATAAAATTTACTTCTTAGTATCTCAGAGATGGATGATAAAAGTACTGAGGGAGAAATTTCCAAAAGCTCATCACAGGCAGCCGTTTGTCTCCCTTACCTCCATTTTCACAAATCTGTTTTACCAGAGAAAAGCTAAATATCAAACATCCATTTTCCACATCTGTATCTGCAGTGGCTCTTCCCCTACCTGTGTGGTGGACTAGTTACAGCTCATATGTGTTGGTGTGAGACAGCAGTTGTACAGAAATGATCCCTGCAGTCAGAATTCCTGTGTTCAAGTGAAGCACATAAAACCTTTCAGGCTGTGCTCTGAGTCTTTGTGCTGTGACTTCTTTCCACAGACAGGATTTGTTTGAAGAAAGGATCCCTATTTGCATGTAATGTTGTGTTAAAATGGCTATTTTGAGATGTATTTTGAGATCAAGGGCACTGTCTCCCTAATTCAAATGATTTTTCTTCTCTAGAAAAATAACCAGTTCCACCAATAAGTGTATAAATAGAATGTTTGTCCAACAGTTGTACAAAAATGCTTAACATTTAAGGGGTTTTAATGATAAATTTGGAATGTTTATCCAGCACAGTAGACATTGCTACTGAGGTCAGCGGGTTTTTGGAGGAATGCTCAAGAGCAAAGATTAAATACAGTGTGTATGTTCCCAGTGGATTCAACACTGCTGTGCCCAGAGGTCACTTCACTCCTGGTTCAGTCAGCTCACTACACCTACCTTTGGGGTGATTGGGGCTGAGTCAGGATGTTATCACACCTCAGCAGTTCCATTCATTTAATGCTCTGGATTCTTTAGATGTCCAGCTGCTGCAGAGGAAGTGTCAAGGTCTAGGCGCTTCCAGCTTGTTCAACAGCACGTTGAAAGCACAAAAAGCTTCAGTGGTTCAAGCCCAGAGCAGCCCTGAGACTTTGTTCCAGATGTTTGGCAGTACTGAAGACACTGTGGCAATCTGATTTGTCTTTATCAGTGGCAGGAAAGACAAATGCCATTGTCTGCTGCCTGTGTTTGGGTACCACCCATCAGCAGCATTTGGAAAGGGTAGTTAATTCCATCGTTCCCAAATAAACAACAAGAAGAAAAATAATTTTGATTACATCAATGTAGTGGGAGACAAATGTAGCTGGGTTTGCAAAATCAGTCTTAAATTTGACTTATGGCAGAAATTTTCTGGTGTAATTATTGTTAGTGTTGTCTTTCGACCCATTAAATCTTTGCAACATATATTTCTATCAGCTAAAACCCCGATGCCAATGCAATTGTAGCAGCAAAACAGTTATTTTGGTAGAATTTATCAGAACTTCAGGGAAGTGGAATGAAAAACTCCAGCACCTTTGACTGAAGGTTTTTTTGAAACAACAGATAATTATTTGGAAACACAGCTCATTTCTAAGGCCCAGAGAATGTCTCTAAAGGCCCTAAATTTTCATCTGCTTAATCACTGCTGATTTTGGTCACGTACAGAGAAAACTAAGTTTCAGTGGAGATGGTATAGACCCAGTACACATTACTGGTGAGTTTGTTTGGCTGTCATGAAGTGAATTTTATAAAACCACGCTATGAAAGATGTAGATTCTATGTGGCAACTCTGCAATAAACCCATGTCCTCTGCTGGGCAGAAAGCCACTAAGGGGAGTTATTAACAATTGATAGCTTCTCTGTGGTTGTGTTTATTTTCTGTAGTGACTAATAGTTTACTTGAGCAGTGAGCAGCAGGTACTGCCCCACTGGGGAGATCTGGCTGTCCAGGCTGTCAGCTCCGTGTGTGCCCACAGGGAGCTGAGGGAAGCAGAAATCTGGGACAGTTTCTGCAAACACACAACCAGGAGAAAGTGTGTGTCTCCAACTCAACTGCTCATTCACAGTTGGAGCACTACAAACTTGAAGGAAACACAAATTCTTTACTGTAGCAGCAGTTCACCAAGTTCAAGTGAACCTCTCGGACATACTGACACAAAAACATGGCTACTCATTTAAAGCACAAAACACAAGAAGAAATATTTTGCAAGAAGTCAGTGAGTCATATTTTCCTCATAAAATTGTTGAAACCATTGTGCCCAGAAACAATTAAAGTTGTGACTAGGGCTGGAAAAGTTTAGCCATAAACACAAACAGACCCCAGTTTTTTGTTTGTAAAGGATGAAGGTCATTTGGCTTGAGGAATATCCTAAAACTAACAGAGACAGAGCAGAACACGCAGCTTGTGTGTCCTCACTGCTCCACAGGAGCCCCAGTGTTTGGCCCTACATGCCTGAATACTTGGTGACACCAAAAGTTAAATGCCAATAGTCTGTTATGGCAAATCATCGAAACAGGGGCAAACAAACCTACTCCTTTAATTTGAAAAAAAACCCACCCTTTTTTAATTTATATTAAAAATGCCCCTGAAGGCTCAGTCATACAAAACTGATACTAAAACATTTGAGTGGTTGAGTCCCTGGCAGTTGAGATGTGTGGTTGAGACTCACCAGCTTTATAGGAATTTTTCAAGACTCCATGGTTTTTCCAGTAGTTTGGTGTTTCATTGCCCCTGGCAATAGACTCCTTCATTTTGGCTTGATATTTTTGTGCTCTGCATATGCCAGCCCCTGCCCAGCTACTGTCCTTGCATTCTCTGCTTTTGGGAGGAGTAAAAGGGAGGAAGTTCCTCTGCCCCCTAGGGCATAACCCCTGTATTTATAAGATTTGGAGACACTGACCTGCACAGCAGAGCTTACAGGTTAGGAGGCAGATTTGAACTGAGCTTTGTTGAGGGTCCTTATCTGATTTATTTCTACCCTAAAGGCGGGTAGAATTCGAGATGTGTCCAGATGCTTTTTCTCAGGGGCACTTGTAACATAGCTCAGCACTTCTTTCAGTCACTCCAGCTAGAAAAACCCTCTGTTTAAACAACTGCATTTATAAGTCTTTCTTATAAATAAAATGTTGTCTTGACATCCAACTTATGGTTTTCTGCTCAGGAGTGTGAAGGGAGCTGTCAGATTTCTAGGTCACTACAAAAAATATACGTATAGGTGTGTACCAAGAGGTATTTGACTTTGTGGACATTATTTGAGAGTAAGAAAGATAACCCCTCTAATGGTGCTTTCCTAACATGATTGAAATTCCCTTCGCTCTTGGGGAACTGGGAAAATGTGCCTGTGAGTTGCTCTGGGGAGTAGCTGTGTTAGAGCAGAAGGTGACACGGTCAGTGGCCTCGGGGACTGAGCTCTGTGCAGTCACGAAAACAAATAACCCTAAGGAGCTGAAATGCTTTTGGCCGTGTCCAAGTGAGGCCCAAGTCATCTCTCACTCCTCCTGATTTGCCACAGTACATCTTTTTAAGTCCAGAATTACATTTGATTTATAAACACACATGTGGCAGCAGAATCAAGTCTGGGCAATTTGAACAATTTATTTCTTTCCCCAGTCGAGTTTTGGGGGTCTGTACATTTCCAACATAATCCTTCACATCTAAACTTCAGTGCCACAGAATTTTCTTCAGGAGTCTTCTCATCATTTTCTGCTTTCTGTTCCCTGCCAAGGGCCTGCCTGGTTTTGTTTGTTCCATATCTAGGTGCTCCAAAGGCTGTCAGTCCATGCAGGCATTAGGGGTCCTATAAAATTAGACAAGCTGCTCCTGCCTTTTCTTCCTCCCTTTTAGCCATGAACTAAGTTTCCCAGGTTAAGAGCTAACAAATAGATCCTGGGAATCTGGCTTAGCCTTGCTGAGGGATGTGGTCAATAACCATGAGGCTATTCCTTTTATTTCTTCCTTTAACAGCTTGTTATGCAATTACATTTTTCAGTAAGTTGCATGCTTTTTCAGGCTAATGATCCTTTTGATGGGGTGACAGTTCACAGACTTACAAACATCTGAAAACTAGAGGAAAGAATGGAAAATATTTTGAAACTTCAGCTGTGATATGATGCAAGTACAAAGTCTGATTAAGGGTGTTAAGTAGGATCTTTTCAAAGGAGGAGTATGTAAGTGCTGTACAGTTCGATTAAAAGGTGATTAAGACCCACCTACATTTTTCATGTAACAGATTTCCAGGGATACTACTGAGGCTGTGGAGTCACATGGACTCTGATCCTCTGAGATGTAAGATACCTTGCCATGCTCAGCATCTCTGACAAACCAGTGAGCTTGCAAAGCAGGCAGCTGTTTGGCTCAAATTTATCATTTTCACATGTTGTTCTAAAATGTTTTGCCTATTTTTCCCAGAGGTTTTCAGGAGCTTGGCACAGCCCATAGAACAGACAAAGAATCTTAGACCTCAGCCCAGGGAATTGACTGAGTGGCTTCTCCTGGACCAGTTGGTCTCACCGCAGGATCTCTGCTTCTGGAAATCCAGGACAACTGTTCCTGCTTTGGGAGATGATGATACCTAACCTTGGTCCCTGGCAGTAATTCCTGTACTTGTAGGCTAGCCCAGAATTAGCAAAACACCCTCCATGTTCCTCTTGGGAAGTACATCAAACCACTCAGTTCTCACGGGCACTCTGGAGAAGCAGTGAGGAGATTGCTTTCCAGGTTAGTGGCAGAGCCAGGGAAAAAGCCTTATCTTGCCATTTGTGGCCTTCTGTGTGACTAATGGTAGCCATGCTAGAGGGAGCATCCACTGGTGGATTCAGAACTCACTGTTCTTCAGGGCACACTGTAACGTGGGACAAACATCTGTATGGCCATGGAGAGCACTTTGTTGGAGTTTGTACTTCTCCCCACAAATACATACTCCAGCTTTTTGTTTGATTCAGTTTTACTCAGTTGTGGTGTTTACATTACACCAGCTTGAGGGGGGAAGGAAGGGAATTTTTCTGTATATGAACTGTCCGGGTGATTTTCTACAGCTGCTTTGAAGGATATGTCTGTTACTTATATTGTGCCTTGGATTCTATAGACACATGGCAGAGAACACAGTTCTCCAGAAAGCCAAAGAGTTTGACTGATGGAAAACAAGAGAGCAATCCAAGAGAAACCCTGCCAGAGGAGGAGCATGAACCTGAAATATACTGTTAAAACCAGACTTCTGCCTTGGGCTTAAGCACCACACTCAGCCAGTCCTACCACTGACTGCAGTGTGGCTCTGCACACATGCAAGGAACTGCTTTTTGGACCTCACTAAGTCTGGAGCTTAAGTATTGTTCTGGCATCCATACTGATTTGGAAATACACTGGTTGGCCTGGACTCCTGAAGCAGTGGGACAATTACAGGGTTTTTAAAAAAATCACAAATGTAGAGAGCCTGTGAATTGAGGCTGTTCTGGCTTTTGCATAGTGAGTTTGTAAAATCAATCAGAAATCGAAGAGGGCATGAGAGATTTCGTTTTAGACTGTTCAATCCCTCATTAATTGTATAGTGGATGGCAACAGAGGAAACAGGATTTGCAGATGAGTCCTTTTTTTCTGGTTATTCTCCTGTCTGTTGTTTTGACTTTCCACTTCCATGCAGCTCAACACTTGCAGCAGCACAAACCTGAACTGCCAAGAAGGTTTTGACTCATCTGTTTTTGTATTTTATTTCAGAAGCCAACAGACTCCCTGCCTGGGAACCATGTCAGTCAAACTCACCTTTGTGTCCCCTGGTGATGGGGGTGGGATCAGCAGGAGCTGCTCCTTCACTGGGTTCAGCACTGTGCAAAGCAGAAAACTGGCGTAAGTAACATCCACAGCAAAGCACCTGATCCTTTGGGCAGCAGGCTGGGAATGGAGTTCTTAACCTAAGGCAGCTATGAGGAGATGTCATTCCTTAATTTTCATCTTAAAACTACTTAGTGTTGTCATGGTTCACTGATGAACAGCTGTACTTCACCCCAGACTGTGTTACTGCTCTGCACACTGCACTGCAGGGATGGTTGGGTTACAGAGGTGATGGATCAGACTGTTAATAGTGTCCATTTCTTCTGGAAAAATGAAGAGCTGCAACCCTTCCTGCTAGCAGCCAAATAGTGACTGATGAAGTCTGACTAAAGCCTTCTCAGCAGTTATGGTAATCAAAAGTCTCCTAGACCTTTAAAAAGATGGGGATGCTAATGGTGAGTCCTGGCAATATCTGTCACTGGAGCTGGCTCAGATCCTGCTGAGTTACTGAAGCAGAGCAGCAGTTCATGAGAGGAAGGGCTGTGTTCTGGCAGTGCCACAGGGGAGAGGAAGGGAGGAATCAAACAGGCCAGGAGGCCACTGCAAACCCACTGCTCTCAGTAACAGTCCATGATGCAGCCAAGGCTGAGCCCAGCCTTCAGCTGGGCTCTGTAATTGCTAAACCATCCTGCACTGATCTTCCCATTTTGCTTTTCACAAGCTGTTGGGCAGCACTGCTCTGTGTAGGTAACTGCAGCTTTTCCACTAGAAGTGCTTTTTCTGAATTTAGCAATCCTGTAAAGCCTGTTGAGTGCTTTTAGCAGATATGATACATAAATGTAAAATTAATATGACTGCCAGTGCATGCTAAAATAATACCAAAGGGAATCATTTAGCAGTATCATACAGAAGTGTTGGGAAATATGCCCCTAGGAATATTGTGCTCAGAAAAATCCTGTTATGTATCAGGAAAATACCTGACTCATGTAATGAAATATCTTACCAAAGAACCAAATGACTGAATCAAACTTCTAGTTAAACACAGCATGGTAAAGTAGGAGCAAAAAATGAAATCCCAGCATGATTGTGATGCCATCAAGAATTCTTCAATTTGAATTAACTGATTTGTTGTGGAAACTGAAAATTAATATTAACCCAAGCAACGATCAGACATCTAAAATCACACCAGTCACTAAGATCTGGAGAAAAGCTCTGTCAAATGATATAAACAGACTTGAGCTTAGGTGCAGAGTGGGAGTTCTAGCAGGGAAAGGCTCTACCAGGAGCAGTGCTGAACAGCTGTGTCTGCAGCAGGGGTATGAGTGCTCCAGACAGAGGAGTTCATCTGTCCCTTCAGGTTATCCTGTTACTTCTTGCTGCAAAGGTTTTCTAACCAAATGCCTCTCTTTATGCATTTTTAAGATGTTGCTTTTCATTATGTAAGTGTTTAGACAGACAGTTTTGCTCAGGAATCACTGCAATAAGGAAGATTTGTGTGCTAGACACTCAGTCACAGCCCAGTGAACATGAGAGCTTTTCCCAGCATTTTTTAATCACCCTTTCCTAACTTATCTCTCCCTCAGGCACTGTTGCAAAACACAGCAGGAGCTTGCAGGGGCCCTGTGCAAGGTTTGTCCAGAGGATGACACACAAATCAGGTCCACATGGACATTCTTAAGCAGATGCTAAATATACTTTTGCTTTCCTTTAGCAACTTCCTTTTGAGCCTCTCAGACACACGACTTCGTATTTCTCCACAATGGGTTCCACAGGAAGTAAATATTATTACTGTTATCCATAAAGTGGGAAATCTGATACTGAAATTATGAAGTTCACAAGGGAAAGCAGCAACACAGCATCCAGCTTTTAGCTACTGGGCCCTGCAGGCCCACATCAGCCACTGAACTTCTGTATGAAATGTGTGAAAAGGAGATTCTTACCTCAGTGCTCCTATGGGCTACAGCAGTCAGTGGGAGATGCTGAGGCAAAGGGGGAGTTTGAAATCCCAACCTCTCTGGATGCAGTACTTAGATGCTGTACTTCCAACTGAAGGGAAATGATTTCCTGAATTTAGGATCCGCAGTCCAAAAATCTGAAGGTAAATTTCAAAGTCCTTTACTTTCCAAAATTAAACACAACCCAGGAGTAATTTGGTCTGTTTAATTTCAAAATACAGAAGTTATCTGTTCTATATGGTATCTTGCTAATGAGAGTACTCTAACTCATGGAATGAGATGCTATTTCTTATTAGCATGAAAAGATTTTAAGTGATGAGCCTTCTAGGAGACTCTTTCAACTGCTGTTCTTGGCTAGACTGACCCTTCCAGTGTTATTCCTGCTGGAACCCTCTCACTTTGCATGGAATACTCAAAGATTCATTATCTTAATAAAGAAAAGTAATATTAATGTAAGTTTCTAATTTAAGAGTTGTGTTCCTTGTTATAGGTAACCTGAGCTCCAAATGGTTTGGTTAATTAACACTTTACATTAAGCCATCATAAAAAATTAAGATAATCATTGTAGTGAAGAAATCAAATATCCAGTAAAGTTTGGCAACACCTAATTTATCAGATTTTTTGCAGAACATATGTTAAAAAATGGAGTTAAGTGGAAATTTAGGATGAGGATAATTAAAGTAGTTACTCAAGTGTTTCTATGAGTAGGGACAGCTCTCAGGTGTGTTGAGTTTGGGCTTTAATCACCAAGCTCAATAATCTCCTTAGGCCTCCAGTCACATACCTGGAACTTAAACCAGCCAGTGGTTAAGTGTTAAGCCTTTTAAAGTTGGTAATTTCTCCAGGTGAGTTGAATTTAGGATAGAGATTGGAGAGAAGGTAGAAAGCTTCTCTGAGAGCTGGTTTGGTTTGCTTTGGTAGATTGGGAAAGTTTGACTTACAGGGATTATCAACAAAACTATATAAAAATAGCCAAGACTTAGAGGAACGTATAGATAGAGGTAAACCAGGCAGGAATCATCTGCAGAGAGCTCCTTTTCTGGTTTAAATGATGTAAATATATATATAAGTAATGGCTCAGAGTGTTCTCACTCTGTAGCTTGGCACAAAAAATCCTGTGTGGGACTTCTCGTAGAAACAATATTTCATTTTGGTTTTGTAGCTCCTTTTAAAAGTAATTAAGTGAGGTGTTAGATGCTGAAAGTACACCTTGATGATTCTATCTTGTATGCAATCTGGGCTGGGTAGTTTGCTTTTCAAAACTGTGGTGGGGCTCTGAGCCATGGTTTAAATGGATGGAGTGCAGGCAGAGGAATGGCTGTTGCTAAGGGTTTTTATGTGAGCTTCATCAGTCAGACCTTGAGCAGTTGCCAGCAGTGTGAAGTTTCTGATGTAAATGTCGATGGAGCTGGACATACAACTTGCAGCCTGGAAGCTTTGTGGGTTAGGCATCTCCCTTCTCCCAGGTGATGGGTTTTGCATCTTCCCTGTATTTCTTTTCTCTTTCTACAGCAAGTCTCTCAGCAGAAGCTCAGTGAGATCAAGGATGTCTCTGAAACCCCCCAAGGCTTATAATTCCCTGCAGAAGGGGGCACTGATCTGGGATCCAAAGCCACTGCAGGTGAAGAAAATTTTTGAAGCTTTGAAGAAAGGACTTAAGTAAGGACTTTTTAAATATTGCAATTTACCTCACCTCGTCATGCTGCTTAAGTCTGTCTGTCACTGTGCTCTGTCTCCATCTGGCATCTCTAAACATGTGTGGTGACTTCCCCAGACACTGACTGGGGACCTTGTAAAACAAGTTTTATTCACTCTCAGTCTGCTTGCAAGCAAAGTGCTCTGATGTTTTTGTTTTCCCCAGGGACAGGTAGAACTCAGTGGGGAGATTGTCCATCTCCTGGGGAGCAGCTGAGCTCCTGTGAGGAAGGGAGGCTTTCAGAGCTTGCAGGGTGGCAGGGCAGGGATGGGACAGCCAGGCCTGGGCAGTGCTTGGCAGAAAGTTTCTGGAGAGGGAAGTGTGTGCAGTTTGCTTTGACTCAAAAAGCTGAATTAAAATCGAGTGCAAGTGAGGGTATGCCCTGCAAGGACACAGTGGGGAGGCTGGTTCCTCAACCATTTCTATTGTCCCTGTACTAATTAGGGAGTACTTGCACAATTAGCTATTCTAGGAGGGGTGGAGGTGTCGGGGTGGCTTTTTGTTTCTTTTTTTTCACCCTCTTTTAATGGAATTATAGTCTGAAGTTCAAAAGTCATCTCTGGGTGTCTTGTAAGGGCAGTCTAAGCAGGTACACCTGAAAATTTCAGCTGTGTCAAGGTGATGAAGCAGAGCTGTAGTACAGCTCCATCTCCTTATGGAAATGTAAATAACATTACTTTGCTGTAAATGTGGCATTATTTCAGAGCCTTTATCAGGGTGGACTGTACAGCCACTGCTGCACCAGGGCAGACTGGAGTGTAAAGGCTAGAGACCAGTTGTGCTCATTGGCTCTGTCTGGCTGGTGTGGGGTGTTTGCAGCAGACAATGGGGACCAAAGGGTGGGCTGGGAGCCTGAATTTTCAGGGTCCTGTGGCTTTAGGGAAGGTGGCATTTACCTCAGAGAACACTGATATTATTCAGTGCTGAATGGGCAAACAGGCCATGGGTGAGCAGAGACAGCCCACAAGGGCTGTGCCTCCCTGGGTGACCGACACTGCTCTGCCTTCAGCAGAGTCCCCAGGTCTTGTAATACAAAAATGCACATCCTAAAGCATTACAGTTGATGTTGATGGGTCCATCTGTTATCACAGAGCTTCAATTACACCCTGCAGCTCCTATCAGAAGATAAAATACCTTTTCTTGGATGTGTAAACCCTGTAGCTCTTTCTGCTGGCATCCTACTAACAGTTACTTCATGTGTGTTGCTGCTGTCCCCAAAATTTTGCCACTGTATTAATTTTGGTCAGAGTTTGTTTTCTTAAGCAAAGAACATAAAATGCACTGTAATAATATGTTGTAAAGTCAGATGTGTCACATTTTTAGTCCAATAAAAGGCTATGAAGTCTTAGCCCTAAAAATATCCACCAACGTCTTATTAGAGGATTTAGATTTAAAAGAAACTATGAAACCAAATGTTTTTGCAGAGTTTAGAATTTATCAGAGCTTAGGGAGGAGAAACCATAAAGTGGATCAGAATTTGTTCCCAGTTTTGCAGTGAATACCATAGGATCAGCCTCCTGCCAAAACTGAGTAGCAACTAATTGACTGAAGTAACCTACAGAAAACAACTGTATTAAATAGCAATGCAAAGTCCAAATTTTAAGTAGATGCAGACAAAGTCCACTTGGTGCTGGAGTGACTTGGATTTTTAGTGCAGAACATGTTTTTACATGCCTGTTTCTTTATAGCCATAGAAAATAACTCTTTATTCTGTTAGCCATCTGGGTGCCATTTCATCAGGTTGGTAATTCCAACATACTTAAATCTAAAAGTGATGAAGCTTTTCTGAAAGGTAAGTGAACACTTTTCTGTCACCAGCCTTGGCTACTTCTGCACTGAGCTGTCAATGGACAAGTGTTAAGGGCAGGCAGTTGAATGCTGGAGACATGGGGTGTCTTGGGGGAACTGGTTTTGAAACAGTAAGAAAATGAAATGCATCAAAGCAAATGTGAGTAAGTGCAGCTGTCTAAAATGAGGCTATTTTGACTGCTCAGAGCCTGTGTCTAATAATGTAGCCTTTACTGGGTGACTCTTGCTCCCTCTTAAACGTAAGAGGAAAAAGTTACCTAAGTCTGCTCTGTATTAAAAGCAAAGTTGGAAGACGATGGTCTCAGCAGAAAAAGTTTAAGGCCCTGTGGAAACTCCTAAGGCACAACCCACGTGTGCAAGCAACTCTGTAGAAGCCAACTGGCACCAAGTGCCTCACACCTTGCAAAATAGGTCTTGTTCTGGAAAAAGTAATTGTCAAGGAATTGTCTCAATGTGGTATTGAGCTCTGTTTGCTAAAACACTGATGGCATCTGCCTTTCCTTACCTGGGCAGCACTTCTGTGAGCTTGGGTTTGTAGGGCAAGTGTTCCATATTGCAATTCTTTGTAAGATGGGGTTGGTTCTTTCTCCTCAGTAACTGCAGAAGAGACTTTCTCAACAAATGAACTGACAGGAAAGGTTCAGGTAGGAATAGTCAGAGAAATCTGAAAAGATCTTAGAGCTGGTTTATGTGTTAGAACTTGCTCTTCTCCTAATCCCTCCTTTCTTCTTGCCTTTAGTAGTGCTACCAGCTCTACTGTCTGTTTTGTTTTGCCTCAAGTTCTAGGATAAAGCCCATCTTTCATTTGAATGATTTATTTTAAATGAAGGGAAACAAGAACCTGTGAAGGTTTGAGTGCAGTGTGTATGTGTATATGCTGTGTACACTCATGCAGCAACACTGGCCTCGCATTGCACTGCAGCACTCCACACCTTGTCAGAGGAAAAAGGAGTCAGGAGGATTCCTAATGTAAAGCATCTTTAAATTTTGAGTGACAGTAACCATCTTCTGGTACTTGTGGGGTACAGATGTTCCTCTAGGGTCAGCTTGGCATTCAGAACAAGTATTTGTCTATGGAAACCAGCCTTTGTCATCTCTTGGCTCATGTCCCTGTAGCCATTCACATCTCAAGAGAGTAAAACAAGGGAAGTCTTCTGGAGAAGGAAGTTGCTTCCTAACATTCTGCTGAAAACACCTCCCCAAAGAATTTCTAATCAATGTGCCAGAGGAATCTAACAGTGGGTTTTCTTTCTCTCCAGTGAATACCTGGAAGCACATCAGACGGAATTAGATTATCTCTCTGGTCGACACAAAGATACAAAAAGGAACTCCAGATTGGTAAGATTTTTTTAATGTCAAATACTTAAATAAAGTCACAAAAGTAGATGCTCTCTCCCACCTGGGACTCCCAGGAGTTTTCCAGTTAAAATGCTGAGGTGGGATCCAGTGAGGCATCACAATCAGCAATTTCCCGAGGAAGGTAGCCCTAGATGTGAGAATTTAACTGGAGATTTCTCATCTTCAACATCCAGCAGTGTTTTTCAGATCCTATTTCTTTACTGGGATGGTATCTCCTTGTGTCTGCTCAGTGGTCAATGTTTGTAATCTCAATTTAGTGCAATTTAAGGTAGTGAGTCTTGCAGTACCTATGAAAGTATCATTAGTAGGTACAAATACACATGCTCTCCTCTTCAGCCTCTGCCATTTCTCTTTCAGGCTTTCTACTATGACCTGGACAAGGTGAGCCTATGGGGGATGAGAGGAAATGCTACAAATAGAGAAAAATGGATGATGTGTCTGCTGTGTAACTTACAGACATGTTTAGGAAATATTTTCTCAAGTCCCCTTCTCTCTCTGTCTCTCCTCTTCAAAAGCAAATCCGCTCTGTGGAGAGATACATCAGAAAACTGGAGTTTCACATAAGCAAGGTAAGGGGGTTCATACCTTGTACCTGTCAGGCTCACGCTGCTTTGTAAGTGACTTAGCTAAATGGAAACCACTTTGATTATAATTCATCTGAAGGGGAATGATGCTGGGGACTCTCTGAAAGCTGCAGCCACTCTTTGTACCGAAGGAGGGGATTTTTTATTTATTTATTTTCCTGAATGGTTCTATTCAGGCTGAATGTTGGGCGCGACCCAACCTGAGTTTTCCTGTGAAACCAGTTTGCACACTCTGCCAGTTTATTCAGAAAATGTTACTCTGGGAACACTGACATGTTCTTCCCTCCCCTTCTCACGAGGGGCCAAAGGGGCAGTTCTGTGGAGTTTGGGTCTGCTGTCTGCCAGCTGCTTCCAAAGGACTGGAACCTCTCCTCTGGCATAGCTAATGGTGGAGGGGGCTTAGTCTGTATTGAAGGAATTGGTTTCCTGCTCTGCAAGTAAATTTTTCATGAGAAAAGTGTTACTCCACTCCTTGTCTTCTACTTTGGTAATAGCAGAGCTAATTGTATTCCTGAAAAAAGCATGGGATATTGAAAAGCAAACTGTAGCACTCTGTAAAATGCAGGAGTTGCAGCACCCTGCAATGCTCTGACAGAGGGATTTGGTTGGGGGTTTTTTTGCCAGGAAAGATACTGATGTTCCTTTCCAAAACTTCTTAAAATTATGCCAAGGTAATTTTGGTTCCTTCTTTCCCCATCTTCCAAATCCTAAAGGTAGAAGAACTCTATGAAGCTTATTGTATCCAGTGCAGGCTGCGAGATGGGGCCACTAACATGAAACATGCCTTTTCCCTGTCCCCTTCCACCAAAGCCTCCAGAGAGAGTCTAGTGGAGCTTTACAAGAACTTCCAAGAGTGCACAGAGGTAGGAAATACCACATACTTCTAATGAAGACCTGACTTCTTAGCAAAAAATGTACTAGGACTTGCTAGTGGCTTTTTTTTGTTAATGGTGTGGGTTAAAAACCGTGTATAAAATACATAACATAAAAAATCTTTAATACGGGGGTCCATTATGACTTCCACTGGAGGCATGGGATGAGAATTGAAGAAGGAATAAGCTTTACTATTTTCACAAAACAAGGAATGGAACATAACTGAGAGTGGTCAGCTGAAGCAGTTCCACTCTTCTGTGGAAGATTGTCTGTCTTAAAAGTAGTATGAATGGACTCTGTATCTGCCTCCACTAGTGAAAATGTTTGTGTGTCCTTTAAAATAATAAAAGGGCCAAAGTCCTCTAAAGAAAATGGCCCATGTGGGAAGGTGCTACTCTGCACTGCTTTGCAGCTGTGATGACTGTGCAGCCTTTCTTGTAGGACATGTGCTTCATAGAGGGGGCCTTGGAGGTCCACTTGGGAGAGTTCCATGTGAAGATGAAAGGTAAGTTCCTTTCCTCTTTCCTTCAAGACTCATCAGTTGATTTTGTGGTCTAGGTAGCAATCTGATCCACTGAGAGTCCAGCTATTCAATGCCAGTTGCTTCCACTGGTTTGCTGGATGATACCCTGAACAGAGTTCTGGCAAACTCCTGTTTGCTTCAGTGCTGTAAAACAGTCCTGCAGTGCTACTGTCTATCTGAACACAAAAGCTGACAAGCTTTCTTTCCTCAGCTCAATTACATTTTGTCCTTTCAAGAGTGTCTTGGGCTCAGCTTCTGCACAGAGCTGAGGAAAGGAGGGGTGTTGGCCAGAGAACCACTTGATTTATTGCAGTCTGAGGCTTTGGGGGGGGCTTTGTAAAACTCTACAAGTATTAGGAGTTTTCCTTCTCTTTTCAGGGCTGGTGGGCTTTGCACGTCTCTGCCCAGGGGACCAGTATGAGGTGCAGTATAAAGCAATTAATTGTCCTTTACTTTCCTGGTGTGAGTTTGCAATAGAGGAACAGGAGAGCAAGGGTGAGAGCATGTAGGATGCTCATGTAGGATGAGAGCAGTGGGTGATAAAAACACCCACTGTTGTGATGGGAACAGTGCTTTGCCACATTCAGGAGTTACTGTGCCCTCTGGGCTGGGGAGGGAAAGGTGTGATTTGGGTGTTATGGGAGGGTTTCAAAGATGCAGTGATTGTCTGTGAAACCCAACCTGTCAAGGCTTTGTCTTCAGATTACCCTGGAATCATGTAGCAGTGGCTGCCTGTTTCTTGGAAGGCTGCCCTTGGCATCATTTGAATGCACCTTGGTGTCTTACTGGGTGCTCTCCTACCTGTGACAGTTCCCAGTGAATTCCAGTGTGCCTTGTATTCCAGTACCCCCACACTTGGAATGCAGTGTAGTTCTGCAGCTCTTCTAGAATGGGTGGGACGTGGCATTTGGCACTGCTTCAGGTGTTAAAACCTGCATCCTGAATTCCTGTCTCCAATCTTCCAGCTTTATCCAAGTTCCCAAGTGCGTGGTGATCAAGGGGATGGCTTCACTCCTGCCAGACTGGAACAGTGAGAGGCCCAGTGACTGTAGGGAATGTTCTGGGATATGTTGACCCGACGTCCTTTGCTCTTTGTGGTTTCCAGGTGTTTGTGCGACTGGGGCGCCAGAAATGGAGGTTGAAAGGCAAGATCGAGACCGATGACAGCCAGACATGGGATGAGGAGGAGAAGATTTTTATACCCAATCTCCATGAGAAGTTTGAAATTAAGGTGTGGTGTATAATGGTTGGGTTGGAATCAGTGGGTTAACATGTCTTCTGCCACTTACCTCTTACCTCTTAAGCTACCAAGTGTTTCTGAAAGTTCTTAAATAGTTTTCTTTTTCTAGCCGTGTAAAAATGGCAGTTAATCCGTGTTCTGTCTAGTGAAGGGACATGTATCTTCTGATTTTCCTTTGCTCCTGGCACTTGTAACTGTATTAGTGCATCTGCTTTCCCCTATTCTGGAGTCTGGTAGACGTGGTTGTGTTTTGGGTTTTTTGTTTGGTTGGGTTTTTTTTAAAGAATATCCAAGATCAATATCTGGGATTTTCTAGGATGAAGTCTAGATGTGGAGACCCAGATGTATATGCAGTACCAATAGTTCTGTTCTCTACTGAAAGAGAGAAATTAATGTATAGAAAACATACCATTGCACCTGTGTGTGTTTGGAGTGTGGGATTCAAACCTCCCTTTATCCGGGTGCAGTGCAGCTGCTTTTGTTGTGTTTTACTGCAGAGATGCTCCATATCTGTGAAGAACCAATGGCATTTATGTGCTTCTGCAAACTGTCTGTGCTTTAAATCTTTGTTTAGAATTCTGACACTCTTTCAGAAATCCCTTGGAACAGGTCACATCTTTAGCAGTAAGGGACCAGTGCAGTGGCCTCTGAGCTGTAGGTGACACTGAGGGAAGTGTTCACAGCCCCACTGCAGCTGCCCCTGCATTGGTTCTGACACCTCCCTTGCAGGGGGAATTAATCCTTAAGCAGCATTTGCACTGTAACCTGGCATCTCTAGTGGGCTGGACCCTGCAGCGTGACTCCTGTCAGCCTGAAGGGAGCTGAGATTGAAGGCTGTGCTGGATTCTGTCCTACTGGGAAACTGTGCCAGTGCAGGGTTTGGGGTTTTGGCAGTTGTGTTAAAGCAGCTATTGCAGTGTTCTCCTCCTATCTGGCAGCAAGAACTGGGTTACACAGGAGACACTCTTTGGCATCTTGCCAGCACTGCCTTTGGAAATGTGCTTATAACATGCTTTTTTACTGTCACTGCACAGTGAAGATCAGGTGAGAAGCTAATTCAGATCCCTGTTTTCCCGTAATAGTTGTTAAAACCTGTATTACTTTGTGTGACAATGATAGTTTTACTCTTTTTGTCAGCTTATGAAAGTCTACTGATGAATGTCCTCCACAGCCTCCTGCTCTTTCCACTTTGTGCTTAGTGATCTTTGCCCAGTGCAAATATATAGCAGGTTTAAAAAAACAGAGAAGAAAATTGATGAGAGCCAAAGAGTGTTCCAAGAGGAGCCTGGCAGCACGACTTCAGCTCTTAAAAGAGATGTAGGCATGGAACTAATTCCAAAGTGGACTTCAGGCACTTGTGCTAAAATTCTGTGCTGAGTCTGATGCTTCATGCACTTCTAGAACAATGTGATCTTCAGTTGGAAGTATGTTTTTATAGCAAATACTCAAGTTAGGTTGTTGGTTTTTTTAAAGTAGCTGAAGAAGACAAGTGCCAGCCTGGGAAAAACACAGGCCTGTGACTGCATTGGTAACAAACCTGGAGCCACCTGCAGAGCTGGAGGAAAGAATGACCCAAGTTCTGATTTTGATCCTGCTGAGCTCAGGACAGTTAGAGAGGTCACAGAGGATGCAGAGAGTTGTGTCTCTGGATCCTTTAGGCAACTGAGATCTGAAATAGTCTGGTGCTGAAATAGTTCCAGTACTAGAGCAAGAATTACAGACTAATTTTTCTTAAAATCATAGTCCACAAGTTCCCTTGTCTGAAGTGCTGTGCAGCTCTGTGTGTCCCCTTTGCCAGCCCCCGGGAGCTGTTCCCTGTGGGGATATCAGCTCACAGCTCTTTAGGAGCCCAGAACTGAGTATCAGTGTTTTGTTTGTTATGGGCCTCAGAGCAGATCTGAGCCTGGGGTGTTCTCCTTTCCATGCAGGTGACTGAGGATTGTCTGGTAGGATGAAGCTGGATGTGTTTGTCTGTCTCTGCAGGTGACAGAGCTGCGAGGACTGGCCACTATTCTGGTTGGTGTCGTGACATGCGACAGCATCAACTTCTTTACAACCAAGCCTCAGGCCATCATTGTGGACATCACTGAACTGGGCACCATCAAGCTGCAGCTGGAGGTCCTCTGGAAGTAAGTACAGCTTCCAATGGGAAAAGCTAGAAAACATTGGAAATGATCAAAGGCTCCTAAGTATGTCAGTGAGCAGCATTCACCCCCACAGTCCTCTCTCCATTCAAGGTGCAGGACAGATGACAGCCTTGTGCTTCCTCACAGCCATCCCGGCTGCTGGGCCTGATCTCTGTTGGACCAGTCCTCAGGAGGGCAGGGGAAAGGACACAAGCTCTTTCTATGACCTTTCAGATCTTCCTTTGCTCTCACCAAAGCCATGGATAGCCATGGGAGCTGACTTAGCCTGACTTAGAGAGCCTTACTTAGCTCACCCCTCTTCACAGTGAGCATTCAGTCCAGCTCCAAGCAATTTATGTCCATCTATAAAATATGAAAAATAATCTTGAGGATGATGAAATGAAACTGGAAGTAGCAGCTTGTAGACACAATGAAAAAAAATACATAGCTGAAATTTTAGAACAATCACTCTGACCAGATCACAATTTGTTATAAATGAAGCTTTCCCAAAACTTGGCACCTTCATATTTGCACTGAGTAGTTATGGATACGAGGCCTGTTTGTGCACTACAGGGAAGCTTGGTTACAGATGTGCTTTTAAAATAGCTGAGCATTGTCATGGTGCCTGTGATTTATTAAATTGTTTTATAATTTAAATCTGTAAGTTGATTATTGTAGTGGATTACTGATGTTATTAAAAGCAAATTCTCACTGTTGTGGATGCTGCAGTGGAACTTATTCCTCACTCCAGACTCACCAAGGTTTTTGAGGTAGTACTGTTGTTTCTGCTTTGTGGGACTGTTGTTCCACACTGAAAGGCCCATCTACAACAAATCAAGACTTTTTAACCTGTTTCCATTTACTATTGTCCAGGGATTAAATGCAGCCCCTTAGTGAAGTGCCCAGTTAAACAATGGGCACTGTTCTCTTGTACCTCTGTGTGTGGCTCACTACAGTCCTTGATTCTTCCCAGCCCTCCATGGCCAAGAGGCCTTTGAACACACCTCTGTTATAAGGACCCTCTTGAAAGGCCACTTTGACTTGGGATCCAGGCTCTCTCCAGGAAAAGCAGAAACAGCTTTCAGGTTCCATTTCTGGGGCTGGGGAAAGAAAAGCTTTATTGATCAACACACAGTTTTTTGAATGTCTCTTGTGCATGCTGTGGTTCTTGACACTTACTGCTGACTTGTACCTGCAACTGGGCTGAAAAATGTGTCTTGCCCACAGCACCCGAAAATGATTTTCCAACACACAGAGTCAGTTGCTCAAAGTCAATGAGAAATAAACTCACCCAGCAGAGTTTGGCTGCACCCGTTTATGGTGCTTCTTCCTCCTGAGATCTGACAGTGGGCATCAGGATGTGGTTTGTTTTGGTGAGGTGCTCAGAAGAAATCACTTCTACTCCCTTGTTATGAACCCACACCAATGGCATCTGACAGTCCCTTCACCTACTGCTGCTGGATCTGCTCACTTCCTTTCCCCTCTGTCAGTAGCTTCCATAATTAATTATGCACATAAGCTGTTCTTACAAAAGGACTGTATGAGGAAATCCCCTCCCTATTCTGGGATATTGCATAGTTCCTCATAATAGCCTGAATCTCCACAAATTACATTTGTGGCAGAACTTTCTGGAAAAGTCCAATCCCGGCACTGTTGACCCTCTGGCTGTGGTGTCTGATAGCTCTGAGTGCAGCTCTGGGCTGGCAAAAGCAGCAGGTCTGTGGTATTTGGGACAACCATCACAGCCTTTGGAGCTGGCAACAGCTGAGCTGGGAGCAGGGTTTGTCTGACTCATTGTCTTTGGGAGTTAATCCCCACTTGGAATTTTTCAGCGGGTGAGAAAACCCCGGCTGTGTGTCTCTGCTGTGTTTAAGTTTTGCGAAATGCTTTGGTGTCCCACCAAGAGGATTCTCCAGAGCACTTCTGTGCAGAGCTGGCCTCTCCTCTGGCAGCCTGTTTGCTGGAGTTCTTTACAGAAAAGAGAAGTTTTGTGGTGATAACTCAGGGTGTTTCTGTTTGCAAAGATAGAGCACTCAAAACAGCTGCTTTTCTCTTTGATTTGAGAATAACTAAACAAATCCATCTGATTTGCCCAAACTTCTCTGAGGCACAAACTTTCAGTCTAGACCTGCTTTGTGAGGAATCCAAATACAGATCTCTCTCTTCCGCTTCTCAATGTATATTTTCTTTTAAATAGGTCTCCAGTCTTCTGGGCTCAAACAAAAGTGCCTTCAGCTCCTTTATAGATCATGCCATGAGGAGTGTGAATGAACTTGGGGCCATTGCAGAACAGCTTTGTTGGCCAGTTTGGCAAAAGGCTTTGGGTTTTTTGCCAACCTAAACAGCAGTCTGAATTCTGTGTCTCACATGCAGGACAAAGAGAAAGCTGTATTCTCCTTTCAGAACTTCAGCAGCACCCTGTGCTGGGATCCAAGGGCACCATCCAGTCAGAACTGCTCTGGTGACTCTGCCTGCTTTGGGCTGTGCTGGCCTGGCTCACAGGGCTTCCTGCAGTGAGAGAAAACCTGAAGGGAGAATAAAAAAGGAAAGTCTGGTTTCTATTTTTGGATGCTGCCAGTCCTGATCTTATAGGTGAAAACTTAGGTGGAATATGTAGGTACTCCTGCAGTATCTTCAGGCAGTATCCATCAGTGCATCCCTGTGCACTCCTAGCCTGGGGCTGTGACAAGCTGTACTAACCTGCAAAATGTGCTTGCTGTGCTTTAAGGGGTAGGTGAAACACCTACTAACAACCTTCTCACTGTTAAATTGCATGGGCATTTTCACCTGGGTTTGATGGTGGCAAGAGAAATCTCATGATTAATAGTGAGTCCAGTCAGTTGACTAGAATTGGCTTTTTTTGGTATTAATGTAAGTCTGGATTCACAGGCTGAACACTGGGATTCAGGCAGGTCTATCCACCAAGAGCCCTTCTGATCTGGTGGTATTTAATCCATGGACAGAAAGGGAGTGCTTAGGGCACAGTGGGAGAAAGGAAGGAAGATCCTCTGGGGCTGAAGGCTGGACTGAGTTTGCTCTTAAGCTCTCTCTCATCACTTCTGCTCCTCTAAGAGCATAAACCAGGCAGTGTCCTCCTTACTCACCCAACAGAAAGTGCAGCAGGAGGAGGTAAATTATAGAAATCTGAAGTATTCCATCCCTCCACAGGTTTGGTGGGTGTGACAAAGTAACATCTCCCTGGGAATTCATGCTCAGGGCTGGCAGAGCTCGGGTGGGCCACTTTGATTTTTTTCCTAATAGAATTTTTCAGCCTTGAGAAGGTGCCTATGGATAATCCTGTGCAGGCACATCTATGTGGACAGGATGGGATTAGCCACAGACACCCCCCACCCCCTGCAGCAAGTACTTGCTCCACAATTTAAAGTTAAATAATGACATTTCTGCACACTTTTTACCTACACAGAGGTTTTGTGTCAATGATTTCAGGAAAGCCACTAGACAAACTAAGGAAAAACCAGTGACAATTAAAGGCAATAGTCTGTTTGCAAAGTCTGGTGCATGACAGATCTCAGCCATGGATTGCCTCAAACCTGGGCATGTGTCTGGGGAAAGCCCACTCTATTTGACTCATTTCCTGTGTTTTCCCCTGGAATATCCCTTACTGGATTCTGTCAGTGTCAAAATGCTGGGAGAGATGGATTCATAGACCTGTCCCAGTCTGATGGTTTGTTTGCTGTAGAAATGTGGAAGGAGATGATGGATCATACCCAAAGAGCTTAGAGCCAAGAGATAATAGAAGCTTTAGAGTAGACTCCATTCTTTCTTTCCCCTCTGCTCTCAGCTGTTCCTTGCAGGGACTGGGAGTGTGTCCTTGTCTGGAGGCAGCTGAAGAGCTGCATTTTGCTGGAGGGTTCCAGGAATTGTCAAAGGGGCAAAACAGATTCAGTTTGTTGTTGTTGTTCCTTTCCCAGAAGTGTCATTTTGCATTACTGCAGTGCTATATTAAAAGCTAAAAGTGAAAAATGTGAGGAATGGATCCCTGTGACTTTTTCTAAGAAATACCACGGGTAGGAGTAATTTGCTTTCATCAGCAAGCACAGCAGGCTTTGGGGAAAAGGCTCTGGCTGTCAGAAACCCGATTTATTTCTGTCCAGTGAGTCAATGCAGGTGGTGGTGGTTGGGACTCCGTGGAACTGGGCTGTGTGATGGACCCCAGCTGGGTGACACTGGTTAATTCAGCCAATTAACCTGTGCTAGGGGAGCTCAGAGTGTCACCTCTGTGCTGAGGAGCTGCACTGCAGGGTGCTGGGGAGAACTGTCCCTGTGCAACACAAGCAGCTGGAGAGACTTGGAGCTCTGCTTTTTAACTTTTGCCAGAGAGCAGAAGTTCTTTTCCCTGCAATTGATTAGTCCTCATTCCCTTTTGAATCTCCTGCAAGGTACAGCTGAATGCAGCTGACTTTATCCTGCTGTTGGTTGTCATATTCCTATCACTGAGGTTACAGATTTGTGGTGAACAGTTCACTTCTTTCCAAATGCCAGTCCTTAAGTGGAAAAACAAACTTTCTTTTGGTGCCACAGGGCATATCAGTGGGGAACAAAAGTAACATGTAGGAAAAACAAACTCTCTTTGCTGAACTTGAAATATGTTTTCCCTCTCCTGGGAGACAGTTTGTCCGAGTTTCCTTAGACTGCTTTGCAAAGGAGTTGGGAATTTAATGGCTGTGATGCAGAAGGTAACTGGGAACTCTTTAGAGCAGGACTTGTCAAGCTCTTGCAGCCCACAGCCAGCACCCTCTGGGGCTGTAAGTGGCCTCATCCATGCCTGTGTGACCCACAGAACTGCCCTGTAGCCCTGCACAGCTTCCTCTGCCAGCCAGTCATTTATTAGTAAGTGGAGGATAATGAGGGGGTTTTATTGGCTTTTCCAGGTGCTGTGTGCTCAGCAGGAGGGAAATTGGCAGTTTTCCTTTATTACATGTGCTCTGTTTCCTTCCTGCCTGGAGTGGTGCCTGTCCCACTGTGCCCAGTGCCTGTCACACACAGGCTGTGCTGGATGGGCAGCACCAGGGCCTGTGCAGGCTCTGCAGGAGGACAGGGAGCACTTCAGCCTCTTGGAACACTGGACTCTTCCAAAGACTCTGGCACAGGTCTCTGTCTAAAGGGTGTTGAGAATTCTGTGTAAAATACCGTCTTGCCTACCTCTTTCTCTGCTGGAGCAATCAAAGATACTGGTCAGAGGGGCAGTTTCTGTTTCCTTTTATTCACTGTGGCACTGACTGAATGTCACAGTTCAAATCCTCCTAGCTGTTCCTGCAGCTGAACACCTCTGTGCTCTCTGCTCTCACTGACACTTTGGCCTTTGTTTTCTGCTGCAGCCCCTTTGACACAGAGAACCTGTTTTTGTCACCTGGAAGCACTGCCAAGTTTTCCGTGGGTAGCAGGAAGAGCTCGTTATACAACTGGACCCCCCCAAACACCCCCAGCTTCAGAGAGAAATACTACCTGGTGAGTACCTGAGGAAAGCAAGATGCAAAGCACAGACCTAGGGCTTGGTTTTGGGTTAGATTAGACTGTTCAGGAGCACACTCAGAAGTGTGAAAGCATAGCACTCTGGGCCTTTGCAGTTTGGGGCTTTGTTTTCTTTTAACCCCCATTCATTTAACCCAGAAACAGGTTTTCAGCTGCCTTAGTAACTCTCACCAGAAAGATCAACCACGCAGTTACTGCTGCTCCTCTGTTCATCCAGGGGCTCTTAGAACTTGGTTTCAGTAGTTTTTTGTCCAATCCATGCTGGCCTGGCCCCACGTGCAGAAGAGCCCTGTGCTTTGATGGATTTGGGTGCATGTTTCCAACAACAGGAACCAGAGCTGTATCTCTTGGGTGGGATCTCAGGCTTCCCAGTTGTGTCCGTGCTCATTTATGGATCTTTTTGCTGCAGTCTCTTTTGCAGCTGAGGCAGAACCAGGGGGATGTAAGTGATGAAGCCCAGCCCCCCAGCATTCTGAGCTACTTGGCTGCCTGTGATTTTGATGACCATGGGAGGAGTAAAGCTCACAATCCTGCAGAGACCAGTGAGGGAGACTCGTTCAGCTCTGAGGACCAGAAAGGGGCAGAATCCCGAAGTACAACTCCAGCTCTGGACCACAGGCCATTGGTGATTATTCAAGAGACTGGTGCAGAAGAGCACCAGCACCCTCTCCCAGATCACACAACTCTGGATATCCTGAAGAAGACTCCATGTGGGGATGGATTTCCAAGTAACCCGTCCAGTCTTCCGAATCGCCACAAGGGCAGGAGGGATTCTGTGAGCCAGCCCAGGACTCGGCGCCTGGCAGAGCAGGAGGACAGCAGCCAGAAAAGCTGGAATGCTGCAAGTGACCCGAGACTGGATGGACATACAAAGTCTATTGACAAGACTCTTCAGGAAGTGTTGAACTTGCTGAAATCACGTGATGTGGGGCAAGCCCAGCTGGAGAAATTGGAATACCAGGTTTCGTCTCTGAGGGATAAATTAAAGGTATGGGAATGTTTTACCCTCGGGACATGGTGCAGCTTCCTCTGTTACCCCTAAATCTGAAGATGTTCTGTGACCCTGAGGCTGATTTCATTTAATGATGCAGCAATGGCACGTTCCCAAAAGGAGTTTGGCCACCAGAGGTCAGGCAGGACTCGGGAAAGGCAGCTCCCAGTGCCGGGCACAGAGCAACGGCTGGGAAAGAAATAACCAATGCAGTCCAACTGGAAACCAGTCTGGGCTAAACTGATCCTGAACTATGTCAGAGCCTCAGCATTTAGGTCTGCTTCTAATCCTTTTTGATATTTTTAAAATTTGGTATAGCTCGAGGTGACTGCATCAGTTCATCAAGCCGATAGGCTAAGAATGAAATCAGAAAAGCAAATTAATTTATTATTAGGAATGATTTCAAAACCAGCAAAGAACTCCTGCAAAATGGCTTGATACTACAAATAACAGCGTTTTTCCTTCCACCCCATCAACAGCAAAAGACACTTCATCACAAACACTCATCTATGGAGAGTTTAATGGTGGAGACAGTCCTGGAAAGCTTTGACTTCCTAAACGCTGACTGCAGTGCTGACGAGCTCTCGCTGTTTGGGAGCATCAGGACAGCCAGTGTCAGGTATGTGCTGTGGGGACAGGGACAGGGCTGAGGGGGAACACTTGGCTGAGTAACAGCTGTGCAGAGCTGCTGCTGGTGTGAACACCCAGCACAGAAACGTGTCCTCATGTTTTTAAGAAGGTTATAAATGCAATTAAAAACAATGCCGCTTTGTTTGATGCCACCTGGTTTGTACTTTCGTGACTTTCTTGAAGGCTCCTGTTGAGACTGCACATCTTCAATTTTATTTAGTGATGAGAGTTCTAACTCCTTTTTCCCCTCATCTCAACAGCACGTACAATGACAACACACTGAAGTCCCTGAGCTGTGACACGAGACCAGAAACTCAAGATGTCACTACTGGTGATGACAACTTAGACATGCTGTTGATAACTCACCTGAAGCTGTGCAAAGGTCTTTTGCAGGTACAGAACAGCCTGGGGGTTCCCAGGGCACTGGATGTCATTGTTGATTCTGATTATGGACAGAAGGGATTATGTAGCTGTTTTATAAAAGCAGAAAGACTCAGAATGGAAATGGACTCCAAAAACTGCAGCATCTTCATGTATCTACACAGAACATATAAAACTCTGCTGCCTTTCTTCAGCCTCTGGGTTTTGCTGGAGCTCTAATTAGTACCTTGTGCCCTAAGCAGGCTGTAAATGCAATCAGACAGGTTTGACTCTAAATGTGCAAGGGGTGATCAATTTTTGAATGAATGAAAAACTGATACTACCAGTAGCATGTGCTGTGATGGCAGAGGGGCCTTCTCAGAGCAGCTGATGTTTTCTCACTGCTCTTAGAAGTTTGATTCCAAGAAACAAATCCTGGTTTATCTTGAGCTTTATACTGCCCTTGTTTCAGCTGCTGAGATACATATGTTGCATTTCAGAAACTGAGGTCACCAAACGTAGCCCAGCTTGTCCAGGAGAGCATTTTGGAAGAAGTATCTGAGCAGACCCGAGTGCTGGGGGATGTCCTGGATATGTCTGTTGAAGAAAGTGAGTAGCTGCATTATTTCCAAGGCATGCCAGAGATGGGAGAGGTGCACCCCTGATGTGCCTGCTCCAGCTTCCCCAGACACATCAGTGTTTCATTCTAAATTCCTTGTAAAACAGTCACATAATTAAACCAGCTCTTATATCTGGATTCTTAGAGAAAACAGGGCTCATGGTTTGCTTTGGATTTTTCTGCAAGGAAGGAAAAGATTTGGAGAAATTTGTCTCAAAGAGTAACTGAACTGGTATGTTTTAAACAGGGATGTTGTAGATGATGGAATTTGCAATCAAAGAACAACAGAGCAGCCTTAGTAAAATCCTCTTTTATCTGTCCTTTTACTTGGTAAGCAAACAGCCCAAATTCTGTGCCCATCTGCAAGAACAGTTGGGCAATTCTTCCCACCTCAGGCCTTCCCAATACTAAACTCTTCTGTACACTGACAAAATCATAAAACACAATGGGAGACTTGGAAGGCTTTTGTTCTCATCTTGGTAAATGCAGCATCAAGAATGCAAATTTTAGTTGGAAGCATTTGCTGACAGATTTTATCCTGGAGGATGTGAGAATAACCTGTTCCAAAGGGCCTTTGGTACAGTGTGACAGGGGAAGTGTGGGAGTGTTAAATGCAGGAGTTCAATCTCTGTAGGGAAGAGCGAGGCATGAAGGGTCCAAAGGGTAGTGAGAAACCACAGGGTATTGCTTCAAGTGAAGTGTTTGATAAGAGAGAGCCCTGAGGAAGGAACATGAGGCAGGATCTCTAAAACCTGGCAGTGGCACATCTCTGGCTGATAGAAGGGCAGCCAGTTAAACTCACAGAAAGTTCTTCTGGAGCTGGACTCACACACCAGGACAAAATGAACAATAAGGGGCAGAAGAGCTGCTGATGACAGTTTGGGAGCTCAGCCTAAGCTTGGTGAGATCAGTGCTTGCAGGTTTTAGCATTTTGGCAGGAAATGCCCCATTTTGAACAAAACCATCTCTAACACAAATACAAGTTAACGCTGACCCATGTCTAGATAATCCATCTGGTGCCTAATTTCTCATGTAAAATCCAAAATCTGCTGGAGCTCATGGACTTCTTCAAATGTGGGGTTTCAGTTATTCAGAAGACTAAGAAGAAGAAGCACTATCTGAAGATGTGGAGTGACCTTGCAGAGCCTGGCAGCATCTTGTTGGCTTCAGCAGAAAGGTTCCGTCATGCCCTGAAATACACGATGATGCTCAAAGTGAAGGAAAAGTACCCCAGGCAGCTGGAAGCAGGTACCACTGGAGCACAAAGCCACTCAGACTGCATTTGGCTACAGTGCTAAAGATTGTCCCTGTGCATTTAAAGAACCCCTAAACCTCTTACTTGTTCTCAGCAGCTTCCCACAAACTAACCTGCTGTTTTCTCATTTGTCCTTGTCCGTGTTCCTTCTTCCAGTGCTGCAGAGGCTGCTGGAGCAGATCCTCACCTGTGATGGGTTGCTCCCCACTCCAAACCTCCAAACAGAACCAGTTACTTTATTCCAGTTTTATAGCTACCTGGACAAGCACCACATTGCCAGCCTGGAGAAACACTTGGGACAACTTGCCAAGGAAGGTAATGGCAGTGCTTGGCTCCTCCTTTAGGGCTACCCTCCAGGTTCCCACTCAAGATACAATTCCAGAGCAGGAAACACCCCAACCAGTGCACTGACAACTTGCTTCCATTTTAATTGCCCTTATGACCATGTAATTTTAATCAGAACAGGAAAGATGTGCTTGACTCCCATATCTGGCCATGTACAAACAAACCAGGTGTGAAGGATGGGTTTATCTTAAGTGCCCTGAAAAGTGGGTTCTGGGATATTCTGAAGTTAAAGCAGAAGCAAAGTCAAGAGGAATCTACAGCTGGATCCAAGGACTGAGTAAAGTCTGGGGCTTTGGGTGTCTATTGCAGCTGGAATCAGACACAGAAAATAGCAATAAAATTCCAGAGGTTACTAACGTGCATTTTCTAGCCTGAGGTAGCCAGAGCCTCACTGGAGTCTTGTCCAACATGTGAAAGTACTTGAAAACCTACTCTGTGTTAGAAAAGAATTATTTTAAAAATAGTCTTTATATTGGCTGCATCGTTAGGCTTATGTTGATGCAGATGACTCATCTGGAGGGGGGCTAAAACTTGAGCATTCCTAGTCAGTGAAAAAGACCTGGAATATTCTTCAAATTGAAAGGGTAAATCCAGTGCCTGATTTCTTAGTTTTTAAAAGAGAGAGGGTTTTCTTTGTCCTGTACAGTGAGATCTCCCAGGGCTGTTTACGGGTATTTTGCTTGATCCTGTTCCTTGTTGTGGGCTGGGCTCTTGTCCCGACGCCCAAGGCTGTGGGACCTGCTCTGGGTGTTGTCCTGGATGCACCCGGGGCTGGCACAGATCGGCTGCTCTGCTGTCCCAGCCTGGGCACGGGAGGAAATGGAACAATGGCAGGGAGAGAAGACAGGATGGGCAAAGGGGCAGCTGTCCCGGTTTGCTTCCTGCCACGCTTGGCTTCCTCGCCGGCCCCGGGAAGAACTGCTTGTGGCTAAAGGGGACCGGGCCAGGGAGGAGCTCCTTGCAAATGTCTTGGTTTGCGGGTGAGTGAAGCCGAGCACTTCCCTCGCAGTGATGCTGATCGAGGAGCTGCAGTGCCCCGGGAGGCTGAAGACGCTGAAGAGGCTGAAGGGGAAGCGGCTGAACAAGCTGCAGCCGCTCCCGCAGACGCTGCGGCTGCTCGGGGAGCTGCAGCTGGACGAGAACCACCGAGTGAGCAAAGCGGCCACGTCCTGCCTGTGCCGCGCCGCCGCCAGCAGGAGCCTCAGGGCCAAGGTAAGCGCTGCAGCTCCCCTGGCCTTGCCGGGCTGCTGAGATCCACGCGATGGCTTCAGCCTGGAATGGCACTGCCCCCTCTGCCCTTGGCTTAGCTGTGAACTGGCCCCTGAACCACAGCAGTGCTGGGGTGATTTGTCTCTGTCCTGTTTTTGACTTTCAGATGGGCAGAGCTGCTCCTGTCAGTCTGCTTTGGTTGTTTGATTAACACTCAAGGTGCTCTTTTTTACTTTCCTTTTTCTATTCAGGCTGTGTTGTTTTACACTGATGCTTTATCTGACTGTGATGCAAGACTTCAGCAAGCTGCATGTTTGGCTCTTAAGAACCTCAGGGTAAGTGTTCACAGCTCTGCTGGGCACATCTGGCCACAGCCATGGATGCAGAAGTGTGTCTGGCTGGGATTTTAAAGCTGGTAGAGTCACTTTAGCAGCTTTCTGCTGTTTGGAATTCCTGAATTCTTTGGCTGCAGAAGTTCCAAACCATTAATGCAGTTGTTCCAAAGGCAGCAGGAGAGGGAGCTGTGGGCATCTTGTTTGATGTGCCAGGCACAGCACAAGGACACAGAGGATGTGTTTGAACTCCTGTGATATCCTGTCACACAACAAGAAATCAGAGTCTTACTCTTAAATTCAATTTGCAAAGCAACAACTGGGATTAACCCTTTCAGTGACGTCCTGGTGGGTGATGCTGATTTAACGGTCCTGCAGCAGGGACCTGTACCCTGGGACTTTTACACTTTCTAAGGCCCTAAAACAGGAGAGAAGGAGGTGACAGAGGTGAGAACATGTCAGGAAATGTAACTGCAAGCTGATGTGCTGGGGGAGGAGAGAAAGGTCTTGGTAGAATTCAGGTGCAAGAGGAGATGGGAGTTTGTGTGTCTGTGTTTGCCTTGTGAAAAACATCCACCAAACTGCTGAGGAGCTGCTGAGGCCAATGTTTCCTTTCTCCCACAGGCTGTGGAGAGCATTGAGCAGGTTGCCCACCTGTGCCAGTCTGAGACAGAGGAAGTCAGGAATGCAGCCAGGGAAACAACACTGTCCTTTGGTAAGGCTTTCAAACAGTCTGAAAAAGTGATGTGAAATAGTGCAGGACCAGGAGAGGCCTCAGGTGCAGCCTGAACACATCCAAGACAGTGGAAATCCCTCATGAACAGCTGTTTCATACCATGGAGACAAACTTTATATCACAGGTACCAACCAAGGGCCCTCCTGTTGAGGTTTATAGAACCAGACCAAGGAAATTCTCCAGGATAAAGTCCTTTAGGAACCACTGAACCTTTTGAAAAGGTGGCAGATAAGAACCAAAGATGCTGGAAGTGATGCTGGAGAGCTGTTTCCCTGTTCTGTTCTTCCAAAACCCCCTTTGATCCATGTTTAGTCCTGGGGATCTCCAGACTTGCTTCCCAGAAACACTCAGGCTCACGTGCATGGCAAGTTTTCCAGCTGTGATGCTCCAAACTGTTACTCACATGGAAGTATTGACAGGAGGCCTGATTTTCCATGGTAGCTTTCAGCAGGTTTTGGAAAACTGTTCCCTTAGGGACAGTGTTTGCCACTCTTAGGAACCCTTGTTAGTTCCAAACAAGGTCACAATGGAAGTGTTTCCAGAGGGTCCCATTTCTCAGGCGTTTGTGTCTCTCCCTCAGCACAGGCTGTTTCCTTTCTCCACAGGGGAAAGGGGCCGCCAAGCCTTCGAGAAAATGGACAGGATCTGCTGTGAACTGAGGGAAACTGCCCAGCACGAGGCCGAGATTGAAATCACAGTGTTTTAGGAGTGCAACGGGAGGAGCTGCATCCCACTGTCCTCACAGCCACACGGGCACCTGAGGGATGGCTTTGGTTGTCCCTGCTCTGTCCGTGCTGCATCCTGCCCCAGGACAGGCTCATTTCCAAAGGGCAGAGTTTGCAGTCTCCACAATTCAGGCTGAAACAGGTTTTCTCACCATCTCTCAGCACGTGATCAAATACCAAAGTGCCTGGATGAATGAAAGCTGGGATCTCTTGGAACGTGGCACCAGATTGTCACTGGAGCTAAAATCTCCATCTTGCTGGAACTAGCTGCCCCTGCTCAAACTGTAAATCCAGTATGATTTATTTTCCCATGAAGTGTTTTATTAATTTGGCATTTCCCGAGGGAGAAATGATCACTCTCCAACAGTCCCTCTGGAAGGCAGCAGACAACAGCCTTTTACACCAACAGATCCAGCAGAGTTGCTCAGTGGGTTCTTTTGCCTGGACAATTTAGTTGCAGAAGGAAAACTTGTTACTTCCAAAGTCTTCAGCCTGGTTGCAGCTTAGGCCAGGTTCCAGCAGGGACTGACAGCGTGTGGGAGGAGTGTGTGTGCTCAGCAGGAGGGTCTGTGTTGGGTTTGCCAGGTGCAGGTCTGAGGGAGGGACAGGTTTGGGTTGGTTTTAAATTTTGAGTTTAGTCATAGATCAAGACTTCTCATAATCATCCACCTGTTGTCAGGCCCTTCCTCAGCCCCTGGCTGGCAGGGCAGGGTGGCCGTGGAGAGAAGCCTGGCTTCAGGTACAATACTTGAAAGGGTTGGGCTCGTGTGTACATATTTTTATATATATATATGTGTATAAAATGTTTCTATTCAGTATTTATTTGTTGGATTTCATACTGTTTTCTGAAGTTCTAATAAACCATTGAGACAAGTTGCTGTGAGTGTTTTGTGGTGCTGTGCTGGCAGGCCTGGGGACAGGTACAGGGCACTGGGCTTGATCCCTGTCCTGCCTGGGACAGGTCAGGCTTGGAGTTCAAATTGAACTGTCTCATGTGAAAGACTAAAGCAGGGAGCTGGAGGGGTCAGGGAGAGACACAGGGGACTCATCTCTTTTACTCCCTACAGGAAGTTCTTACAAGAACATTTAAATCACTTTCCTCTACAACCTCCCAACGTTCCCCTCCTGCCCCCCTGTGCATGTGGGTCAGTCAGGAGCCTGTGGCTCCAGCCCCAAAGCAATAAGAGACCCATCGAAGTTCTTTAAAAAAAGAATTTTATTGTTACAACTAAAATGAGAACTGAAAACTTGTATGGGAGATTGAAAAACTGTACAGTTGTACTCTAACCTGGGAGGCCCAGCAGCGGCTTACACAAAAGACAAGATACCTGAAACTGTATTATACCAAAACATTCAGCTTTTTTGTTGAGTTTTTAAAATTTTTTTTTATAAAAGTTTATTCTATGGCAATCTGTAAAAAAAGAAAGACCTGATGAGTAAATATTTGCTTAAGGCAGATAGCAGAGCAGCTCACTAACGTCCTACCGAGTCTAACATGGATGTTTGTCCATTTCCAAGAACAGGTTACCCAACACCCCCACGGTATTTACACCCCCCAACTACCACAGACAGTACAGGACAGCAAAACAAAATGGGAACAGTTCAGTATTCCAAGCCTTATCCACACCTCAGGGGCCTGGGGAGCAGTCACTGTGTGTCCTGGGACAGGGGAAGAGCTGGACTTGGAACAGAGGGAAGGGACAGGTGGAAAGGGAGATGCTCAGAGCTTGTCTATGACCTGCAGGAACTCTCTCTTGGTAGAATCATTTGCAATTTAATTAATCTGGAAACAAAGGAAGGAGGCTTTGTTTTCCTGCCATACCAAAAACTTAAAATATTCTCTCTTGGGAACATGTGCAGAGGGGAGGGGTTTGGTTCGTGTCTTTCCAAAGGTGCCCCTGCTGCCCCCAGGCCAGGGGAGGTGTGGATAGGGCTGACTAAACTCTGGAATGTCTGTACTACACTCACTCAGCTGAAAGGAACATGCTACCACCGGGCACACGGGATCCCACGGGAAGTCATGCCAAGGATTAGGCGAGTACATATTGTCTGATAAACACCCAACAGGCCATCGCTGAAAGAGGAGACTTTCAGCAACACCCTCTGAACCACAGCCACTAAGGATCAGGTCATGCAAATATCATTTGGGCACATCAGGAAGCAGAAATATAAGTTCTTTCACCTTTCAAGCACGTGGTGTTTCATCGGGACACCGGAGACTTCACATGCAGTTTAATACAAAGGGGTACAAATGGTGCCTCAGGGCAGGACCTGCCCGTGCTGGAGAGAACAGTGGGGACAAAGCAATCACATAATGTATCTTAAATACACAGATGAGCCATTATATATTACCATTTTTCTATACTCATTTTTCCTGTTTCCAATAATATAACTAAATATTGACTGATTACAACATTCCTCCTTTCAAGTACTGGTCTGACCAACAGTCTCACAGGTAAAAGGATTGATTCCCAGTACTACCTGAGGATTTATTATTGTACTCTTGAGAAGCCCTTGATGCAAGCTTAACAAAACACAAAATAGAAATAACTCCAACCCCCCCGACCCCCTTCACCTACTCACCCACTGAAGGAAGAGCTACACCTACAGCCAGCTTGGCAAAAATAAATACTGAGTGGAGAGAGCTCCCCTGGGCTCCTCCACAGCGAGGGCTGCACTGAGGGGGTGCTTAAGTGCTCTAAATCTACAGAGACTTGAGAAATGAAAGGAGCAGATCAGTAACAGTGCTGCAGATCAGCTGTCCTGGGTCAGCTCAGTCTCGACAGCTCTCAGCAGCGAGTTTGCTCCTGGCCTCTGCTCCATGACACAAGCAAAGAAATCTTTGCTATTATTGTTTAAACTATTAATCATTTGGTACTACTGAGAGGAACAGCATTGGCTGCCTAGTGCAATGCTGCCTTCCAGTCCCAGTCCTACCCACACACCCAAATCCTTATTTACAAGCACTTTACACCCTGGAGCCCTGGGCCAGGCCCACAGCAGGGCCAGTGCTGGGCCCAGCCTGGCTGCAGGACCCCCTCCTAGAGCCAGGATTTTAATCTTGGCTTTACACAAAGCAGAACACACAAACACTTGCATCATAAACCGACATGTTCACAGACCAACCCGGCTCCTGGTGAACTGTCTGTGTCTCAAGGAAGCTGCCACAGCCTGGATTGCTCTGGATTTACCAAATGCTCTCCTGCCTGGAGCATATCTCCTGCTGCCCCTGCAGCACCCCCGGGGCCTCTCCCCTGGCTGGAAGCAACGGCTGGTCCTGACGGAGCACAGGGAGAGTGAAACTGCATTTTACATTCCAAATGATGAGGTTTAAGAACTGGTCCTTCCATGGCAGAGTGCTGGTGGACATGGTTTGGTTGAATTTCCCTTCCTGTTTCTCTCCCTCCCCTCAACCTCTCCTAACCCAGAATATAAAACTAAAAACAGCTTTAGAAAGGATGGTGCAATGTAAAGAGCCGTATGTGCAAGTAGAGTGCAACAAAAGTCAATGAGGAGATACACTTAGTAAAGGAAAAAAAAGGAAAAAATCCAAGAGCTGGACGTGTTGGGATACCCTGAGCAAATGCAGAAGCCTGGTTCTATCAACACAAGTAAAACAATCAGCTCTTTAAGAACAGTTATGCCAAGATTAAATATATCAATACCACAGGCACTGCCCACAACTCAGTCTTTAATGATGAAGCAAGTTTAAAAAAAAAAAAAAAGAAACAAAAAAACCAACCACAAACACCCCTCCCCTTCCAAAGGTTTACATTCTTCAGGTATGTGGGTTTCTTTTTCTTTTTTGGGAACTCGTCAATGTAAGTCATGTATTTGGTTACAACACTTGGAGAGTACAAGCAAGTTTCACTTGTGCCTACTTTTTCTGAAACAAAAGAAAATGAACTGGCTTTTTAAAAAAGGCTAAAAACAACAATGTGTTGTAATTCTATTATTTAGTTAAAAAAAAAAAAAAAAAAAAAAAAAAAAAAGAAACCAAAAAAGGAAACCAACTATTTGGCATTTTCTCTGCTTACTCCTGAATATTTTAAGGCCCTGAGATTAGAATATTATGTTCTTGGGACCACAGGGCTGGATAAAACCCTAGTGCATCAATTCTCTCTTTAAGCCCTACCCAAAGTTCTGGCCTTTCACCCTAAATCTACCTGCTCTGAGACAAGGCTCCCCTGCCTGGACTGCTCCCTCTCACAGGAGCTCCCACAAACCCCGACCGGGCGTGTTCCCCGCGGGTCCATCCTGCTGAACAGCCATCAGTGGAAACACACCCTGTAGCAGAGATAAGCTCCTGCTGTGAGGAAAGTGAACATGCAGATGTTCACCAGAAATGGCTTCCACGTTGTCACCATGTTCTCATCCTCCTCGTCCGAGTTCTCTGACTTGGACTCCTCTTTGTGGGGCGAGAGACGCGGATTTTCACCAACAGTTCTCCTCCGAATTTCAGTGTCTTGACTAGTGCTTAAGGACAAAGAAATCAATATTCAGTACTGGATGGACACAAATATTCCTCACTGGATTCGCCATGGAGCCCTCCTGAACCCTGGTACAGCGCAGGACTGGACTGGAGCAAGGGGAAAGGCAGATGTCCAGTCCAAGCACCTCCAACCAATGAAGACAGGCAGTTCCAGAGGAGGATTCAGCTCCATCCTCAGACAAGGGACTATAATAAATAAAATCAATCTGATCTCTGAGCTCTCTGGAGCTGGACATGTCTGATGTTCATTTACACTAAACTGCATAAATAATAATTTCTAAGAAATTATTTACTCACTGAGAAATTCAGATTTATCCCACTAATGAGAAGACACAAGACACCAGTTTTAAATTAAATCCACACCTTCAGTGGGTATGGAAATCATCCCCAGGCATCTCACACCCCTGGTAAATGTTCTGCTAACAGAACTATACTGTCACCAAAGAAAGAAAGAGGGAGATGCTACCAGTGCAACACTTCCTTCTTTCACTGCTAAGCCTCCACTTGTGTGTGTTCCTGTTTCCAAGATTTCCTTTCTTTTTAGCAAATATTGTTTGGAATTTGAGTATTTTCCTTTCAGAATCTCCCCAACGAATTAAGAAAAATCCATATCAAAACATTGTTTCTTTTGGGCAGGGAAACTCTTCCATTTTATCTCCTTGCCTGCAGCAGAACTTGGAGGGAGACACCTCGTTCAGCTCCTGGTTGCAGCCTCCCAGCTCTGTGAATTTAAGACTATGGGAACCTCTCACTGACCTCCAGCTCCCAGAGCCACACACCCATCACCTGTCACTTCTTTAGCAGGGTGCCAGAAGAGGCCCCAGCCCACGGGACAGTTAAATGAACATGAGTGTGAGACCTCAACTGAGAGAAATTTGCCTTGGAACTACTATTCCTGCTCTTACACTGCCTCAATCTGCTCAGGCCCTTCTGTATGAAATGCTGTTTTATGTGCAAATGTCCTCCACACAAACACCCCGTGGACAGAGATCCCGGGACACCTCACAGCGGGAAAAGCCCTGAGTTACCTGTCTGTGCTCAGCGGGGCAGGTGAACGAGCTCTGCCGTCTGGGACCGTCTCTTCCACGGTGCTCACTGAGCATGTGATCTCCTCCTCTGCTCCCGGGGGTTTGGGGAAGAATTCCGTGTGTTCGTGCATCCTCCCGTTGTGCATCTCCGAGGTTCGCTTCGGTGGCCGGGGAGGTGGGGGGGTGTGCTCAGGTGGGGGGTCCAGGTCCTCGTTGGAGAGCTCTTTCCACTGCTCCTTCAGGGAAGGACAATCCCTGGTAAGCTCTTCTCTTCTCTCTGTAAGCTACTCTAAACTTTACCAGGGCAGAATCTTTATACTCTACCTTTCAACTAATTCTTAAAGTGGCTCATCATTTGCATCAAGAAAAAAAAGAGAAACCAGACACAAGAACTCCAAACCCAAGCTACATCCACTACACACAGAACACATCAGATACAAATGCAAGAGATTCCAGTCTACTTCTGGAAAACTTAAATAGCACAAAATAGAACCTGTTTTGCTGGAGTTCTGCTTACCACAAAAAACCTGATGAATTTAATCATAATACTTAGAATTCTGCTATATTAGAAAACTGTTATTACCTAAAATGCCAGATGAGCTGATGCAGCAGCTACACCCTGGTCACTGTGCTGGAAAGCACACGAGGCACCTGTTAACTCACAAGTACTCTCTGGAAGGTTCTTAAATACAACACTTCAGGTTGTCACAGATTGTAAAGCACTGTGCTGAAGAACCCCATAATATAAACACGTACTGGAGCTGAAACAAGCACCAAGCTTGAAGCTTCTTTTTCTCCTGCTCATCCCACACACTTGCTGCAGTTCCCATGGAGCTGCAGCTCCTCCTTTGGCTGAGCTGCCCACAGCACTCACTTGCACTGAAGCATCTCCCATGATGAATTTTGCCCCTTCAATAACAGCCAAGTAGGAGAAGCGGAGCTGGTCTGCGGTCTGGATGAGTCCCATCCTGTACTTCCTCATTTCCAGGAGAACCTGCTTGACGTCCACAGAGGAAGGATCTTTCCGTTTGTCCATCTGAAAAATATGACACATGCTTTATGTTCTGGTGACATTCACTACAAGGACCCATCTTGTGGCAGGGCCTTCACACTGCCCTTCCCATTACACAGTTAATGAGCTCACATCAAACTGGTATGAGCAGCTTTTTACTGGGTCTCCAAAAAGACTGAGGGGAAACCAACAGGACTCCAAAATGTTGTCCCTTTCCCCCTTTTTTTCTTTTTAGTGACATTTTAGCCTAGGCCTGACTTGGCTTTCTATAGGTCTCACGCAGTGAGAGAATAAAGCCAAGAGAATTCCAGCTTTATGTTGAAGTCAGGACAATTTCCTCCTGTCCACGAGTGCAGGTGACTCTGTAAAAGCAAACTCATCAGATGGGTTTTGCATTGATTCAGGACATTTCATGCTATGACTTGGCAGACATCTAGTGTGGTTTTCTCTTAACCATGAAGGCAAAGCCTGTCTTTGTGAATCACTCTGAAAACTAGAGAGTTCTCTTCCCCAGACCCCAAATGGCCACTCAGGAATGAGACCTGCCTTGGAAAACACCCCCGAAACAGTACGAGTGAGAAATAATGGAAATCACGGCAACGGCACTTCCCAGGCCCTGCCACAGCTCTTGTAAGGCTGAAACCATTCCCCAAAATACCTCTGCAGAACCAGCCCACGAGAAGGAAGCCTCACCAGGAGCAGACACGTGTCCACCAGGCAGAAGGTGCCGGACCTGCCGATGCCGGCGCTGCAGTGAACCACGACGGGGCCGTGCTCGGGGCTCAGCGAGCCCGACTCCCGCACCTTGAACAGGAAATTGAGGAACGAGGCCGGGGACTCGGGGACACCAAAGTCAGGCCACGTGGTATAGTGAAAGTGCAGAATCTCCCGAGTTTCCTGGGTCTGGAAAAACAGCATTTGGGAAGCTTTTTAGAGCAGATACACGAGTCAGGAGTGTTGGGAACTGCTGACTGAAAGTCCCACCAGTCTGAGGGAGCTTTTGAAGCCGCACAGCCAAGAAGCTAAAAATAATTACCTCTTGTTGTGAAGGTCCCTATTTGGGGCACAGGAAATTGGATAAGTAAATGCACTTCTTTACAAGATGGTTTAGTTTTTTCAGTACAGTTCAAAAGCTTCTATTGCTCAGTGGACAGCTGAGACATGGAAAGGCCTTGAGTTTCCCCATGTATGTTAAATAAATATCTAAGAGTTTCCTTTCCACAGCACACAAACTGAGACTGAGGAATAATCTCATGCAGAATCACCAAATTCACTGCAATTCCTGACCATCTTTTCCAAGCCCCTGCTGCTCAGGAGGTGAATCTCCCCCTGGGAGAGGGCCAGGGATGGGACTGGATGAGATCCTGTACTTACAGTCGGGTTTTCCAACTCCAGCTGTCGTACTGTGTAATAGGATTTTATATCTTCAGATATCAATGTGAGTTTCAAGTTTGTGTCTTCAAAAAACATTTCCTTCTCCTCCTTCCGTGGCCAGTACTGTGCACACTTTATCTAAAAACAAACAGGAGCCATACAAATGTAATTTATGTCTGAGTAAAAGGTAAGGAAGAAACATCCTTAAATACAACCTTTTCTTACAAGACAATTTCTTCATCTGCTTCTATTATAAGGACCAGAAATTACAGTGTGAAGAATATCAGTCTTCCTTTATGTTGCAGAACCACATCTCCAACTTTTGTATGAGTCAAATTATTTTGACCTTGACTAAATTCATGAGAACACCTAAGGACTGAGGGTAGGTACCTGAAAGCTGAAAGAGTGTGAAGCTGTGAAATCTAATCAAAATCTTCAAAGTCATTATTTATTTTATATTGTGTCAAACAAACAAACAAAAATCTAATAACTAAGTGCAAAAGCTCTCATAACAGTCTGCCAAAACCTGAATTTTAAGCCTACTCTGCATTTTATTACTGTCACGTCAAAGACTTAAGTCTCAAAAGAAGAGACAGATATTAACAAGAGCAGAATACACTGTGAAAAGTATTATGAATTCTATAAATAAGCTACATATAGGAAATGATCACATTGTTAATTTCAAGGGTAACATCAGATGAAATTTTGGGTTACTCCATCTACTCACCACAAAAATACAAACAGCAGTGAGATCATTTTGATTTTACATGGCACAGTTTAAAGGTGAAGTGCCAAACAAAAAACCCCCGTGTTCAGCAAACATTCCCATTACCTACTTCTGACTGAATTTCAGTTTTCTTATCAAAAGTCTTCCAGAGAGATTAGTTCTGCAAAGACTGCTGCATGCCAGGGCCTTAAGTGAGCCAACCAAAGAGAATGGCAGCACTGTGTTTATTGGGGTGTAGAATGGACTTATAATTCTCTGCACTTTTGTTTGGTTTTGTAATAAAGATACAGCAATTGCCTTTGGGGCTGATTTCTCCACAAATGTGTCTGCAAACAGTATTTTGTTGTCCACTGTGAGGCTCCCAGTGCTGTTTGTTGAGCAGTGCAACCAGCCTAAGGGATCACAGGCACTCATTTTGTTCAAAACTGAGAATGTGCTGAGAAAAGAACAGGAACGCTTGGAAAGGAAGGAAATATTGAAAAATATGGTTACTGCATCTCTTCTGAAGATTAAATTTCACTTGCACTACAAAAAACAGCAAAACACTTAAAAATTAAGACAGCAGTTTACTGAAACACAACTCATTGCCCGGGAATTTTCCTGATTATTGGGAATTTTTTCCTGATGATGCAAAAGCATGTACCACTTGTGGATACCCAACATCTTCACTACCCCTCCTCCAAATGTCTTTACACTGACTACGCTGCAGCATTCAACTTTTAACTGGGCATTTCTATCACTCTTTAAAAGCTGCTTTTGTCCCAGATTTGCAGAGCTGACAGGCCTCTTTAGGGGTGACAGCTGTGGAACCAGCACTGAGGCAGAGCTCTGAGCCAGGGAGGAAATCCAAGCCCGATGGTTCCATCTTCTCCACCATCACAAAGACCAAGGCATTTCCTCTCAAGGCAGCAGCTTCTCCACGTGCCAGAGGAACCCAAACTTTCTACTTATCTGATGGTAAATTACTTAAAATAACCCCAATTCGCCCAAGTATTCAATTCTAGGCATAATTTCTTAGATAAAATTACTGAACAGTCACCTGGCCCTGTTCTCTGGGTTGGTTTTAGTGGGGCTTTTTATTAAACAAAACCCTTAAATATGTGATGAGCACAGAGCTAGACCTGGGTAAGTACTTACGGATCCCTTTTCCATCACTCTGTTCAACATGACAACACCGCGGCTTTTCTGTTCCCAAACCATCTCCCAAAAGTGACCACAAGTATTTGGCAAAGGTCCCTGCAGAGACAGAATCCCCAGAAATAAGCATTATTTTCTGTGACTGTCAGTGCGCTGTTCCCCAGTAGCAGTTACTGCGCTGGGCAATAGATTTAGACAAGTAACAAGCAACTTCTCATTTAAAACTGTAAAAAAATGCAGTGAGACAGCTCTTAGTTCCATGTTATGAATTTTCCCATGAAAGCATGGTTCATCTTTTCCCCCCCCACACACATAAGAGGAAGAGAGATTGAGTCTCATTTGCGAGAACAGAACTGGGAGTGAAAATACCACATTTTCTTAGGAAAGGTATACAAGGGTCATGGGGAAATAAAACCCCACTGTCTAACTAAGAGCAGAATTAACTACTCTGCAATACATCAACCTTATTCAGGGTACTTGAAAATTACCTGACTAAATGGATAAACACTCAAAACGCTGAAATGATGCCAGATCAGCAACAAATTACATGGTTTTCCAGAATCTTCATGGATCTGCTCTGGGACTGAATGAAGTGATAACTCCTTTTAAAGACTACTATCTATTTCACAAAGCAGTTTTCCCTCTAACTTCCAGTTTGTGTTGTGTTTCTTCCCTATTTTCCACTCCAAAGCTATTGTTCTGAATTTTGGGCAACACAAACCAGCATTATTGTGCTCCACATTTGCTGTCCATCCCTTTGCTCAAACAGAACAGCAGGCCAGGGTCCTCAGAAGGAATGACTGGATTCAAATAAAGCCATTCAAAGCCAACAAATTCTGGATCAGAGCAGAGAACTTGTACCAGTCAGCTGCACATTCAACTATCCCAGATCCCAGTTCAACCCTGTGATCAACCTCCCCTGTCCTGAATCAGGGCAATAAGAGTTGTGTGCAAAGAAACATTTCCACACTGAAACTGTACTGTCCATTTCTTCTTTAGGAGATTTATCTTTACTCTCTACAAACAGGAAGGAAGAGCTGTCACTTGAAAATATTAATCCCAGTCTACCTTAATCTAAAGTGTGGGAGGAAGGGATAAGAAAGTCAAGATCAGAGATCAGAACAGTCTCCATGGAATATTTAGGACAAACAAGAATCCTGGCACAGTTGCTGGCTCTCAGAAGAAAACAACAGGGTATCCGGGTATTTTTAAATTTGTTGTATAGATAGGGGTGGAATTCACAGATTCAGGGAAAAGCAGCCACTGCCTCCCACATTCCCATCACTAAAGTCTGTATTTCATGGCTTTCCTCTCTCCCATTCTATGCATATGTTTATCCACACACAGATGTGTATATGCACTTAACTGGCTTTACAATAAAGAAAATAAACAAAACCCATGAAAAAACTCCAGCCACCATATGATTTTTATTAACCACTGCCAGCAATTACCTGGGTGAGAATGTAGCTCCTTTGGGCCTCTTCCATTTTTATCAAACTAGCATTGATATAGTCATTGTCACCTTGGTTTAGCTTAATTCGACTGTGATCAACTGCAGCATAATTAGAAAACACTGGTTAAATATGTATATGCAACACAGCAGAATCCATGCACAACCCCATAAGGTGTTAGGGTCAAAAAAGCTGAGTTGTCCTGAAGAATGAAAAGGGTTTAATAATCCCAGGTAGTTCAGGTGTTCCCTGGGCTTGTAACTCTGGAAATACAATGTAGGTACTGCAAGAACAGCACCACAGCAGAGGAGTAAACACAGGTTGCTCTTCACCTTCCAAGAACAGGCTGCAAGAATGAAGCATTTGCATCTGAAATAATCCCCACAGTAATCTGCAAACCAGACCACACTGACCTATTTGTACAGTTACCGAGTTACTGGTTTTAAATAAATAGAATTACACAACTGCTTATCTCTTGCAGCTTAAACATTCAAACCCAGCTTGCTCAAGGATTCCCACATTTTGCAAGAAAGCCAGACTGGAAGCAGTTTTATGTAAAGGCAAAAAGGGAACCATTTCTTACTCACAACCCCAGATATTAGAATTGCTTAGTAAAACAAACAATGTGAACATTACTGTTCTGGTCAACTGCCCCAAAGGCTTCAGGAACTTTTAAGCACCAAGTACAGAAGTTCTCTGCCACACAGGAATACTGTGGCCAAGGACAGAGGATGGAGATTTGCCCCACACAGGGCCAGTCTAACACTGCTGCTGTAGCAGCCCAAGCTCACAGGATGCCAGGCCTGGGCAAGGCTGGGTGGTACTGTCTCTGTTCCTGGGGCCATGGAACAAAAAACAGGCTGCAACCCCCAACTGAGCCGTGCCTTGTCCAGGCCACACTTGCTCAAAGATGCACTTCCCACTGGAATATGAGACCATAATAATTTCAAAAATACAGGTCTCATCCTTATAGCATCTCCTTTGCAAATGTCCCCTCCTCTGTTCCAATGAGCTCAGATTTCTCTCTAGCAGTCATGTTTTATGTAAGGCTGCTGCCCACCTCCCACAAGGGGCAGTGCTGCCATCTGTGCTGACCAGCAGGATGCCCTGGGGAGTGAACACTCTGCAGCACAAACCACCCCTGCAATTGCAGCAGTGCTGCTTCAGCCACCCTTCCTCTCTAGCAGAAGAATTCAGAGGTAAAGTAAGTTTCTTTCATCAGCTTTCTGCCCACAAATACAGACTCCACAGTATGTTGCTCTAGTATAATCCTATGGATATAATGGCATCTATCTCACAAATAAATACATTAACACCGAGAATTGTCTTGGATGCTTATCCACCTAACAGAATCTTGTCCTTAAAAAGAACATTTAAGTGCTAGAAGTCATTAGAGGTCAACAGTCTGTTACAAACAATGGAAATGAAAGTGTACTTACAGGGGCTGACATCTCTGTACCTATTTCTATTTTTGTTTCTGGGATGTTTGGCCACTTTACATGGAAAATCACTGGCTTCATGCCTGATGTCCTGAAACAAAAAAATAAAGTGTTAGATCTGAATCCATCAAATTTCATACCACCAGCTATTTTAAGACAAATACCCGTGTGACTTCACATCTTCACGTATGGGAGTTCTGGCCAGAAAACACTTTGGGCTTCAAATTAAGAATCGAGTTTAAATGTATCAGAACAACAACAACAATTCTGTGTTAAAATACTATTAGTTTGCATAATAACGAAGCAGAACATTTAACAGACATTATGCCTTCGCTCCTGAGGGAGCAGAGTCTGTGCCCCAAAGCACTTTCACATAAACTGCTTTAAGCACTTGTTTGCAGCCTCAGTCAAAATCTCAATTGTGCTTCTGACTCAGCAGCAACGAAAACATTCACTGTGATTAAAAAAAAATCTTGCCTGCCCCCCTTGGCATCAAACACAGAGTGGTGATTTGTCTAAGATCACTTGCATCTTTACCTGGAGTTTTTAGTAAGATGTCACAAAGCTGCAAATGGCCAAAGTTATTTGTATCCAACTCACATGCTCAGCTAAAACACACGTATCATCTCAACCATAGAACTGGGATTCTTTTAGCTGGTTTTTTTCAGATGCATATGATAGCTCAGCTATCTGAGACAATTTCAGAAGTTAAAATAAAAAGAATTCTGCCATCCTTGGACGTTAATCCCAATTTGTTGAAACAGAACTTCACATTGTAAATAAATACTGTGTACATGCAGTTCCGCATAAAGAATCATGTACAATGCCAAAGATTATTTTAAAATGGGTTATCTGCTGGAGCACATTACCTGCTTATCTATTCTGCTGCATTATTCAGGTTATGTATCAATTTACACTGAATGCTCCATGTTGAGAGGAGTTCTAATTTACATAAACCTACCCAAAATTAGTACAGTATTCCAAAACAGCTCCTCACTGAAATAAGCCCTGACATCAGCTGCCAGCTTTTTATAACTTAACACATGGTTGCCAGTATTTCTGCTTGTGAGGAATGCAGTCTGGAGAATATGATCTGCACTGCCACAGTCTAATATCTCAAACATGAGGCAGCTAAAATAGGTGTTTTCATAAATGTGTCTCTGACACCAAGTTGGTGACTTTGTATTTTACAGGGGTTTATTCTTCTGTAATGACTGTACAGGATTAAGAAGAGACAAGACCAGGGAAATAGGAAAAATGGTTTTCTAGATCTCTGACCACATTTCCCACAGAGCCTACATGTGTTATTTTTTTGAGTGTTAAAAAAAAAAAACCCAACACCAAACCAACACAACTACCCCACCACTTAGGATTCATATTATAAAATCAGCAAAATGCAAACCAAACCAAAATCCCTTAGGCATTTTTCTGTAAATACTGGGCTAAATTAGCAGCAGCACTAATGTACACTGTTTCCTTTCACAGCATTAACAAATTTAAAAAGAACTGTCCCCTCTTTTAAAAAACAGAAAAGGAACAAATGTTTCCTTACCGAAATGGAATTATAAAAAGACATTCTAATATAAAAACATTATACTTAGGCATACACATGTATATGCACATAGAATCTCCTGCCAGTCTCTGAGAGTTCCACAGATTCAAACATCTACATCAAAGTATTTAAGGAATTGATGCTGTCATTTATTGTCCAGGGAATAGAGAGTTGGCTGTTACCTCACCAGTAAATATTAGATCTTTTTCAAGATGCAACAATCCCTAAAGGTCTTGAAAGAATAAGGGAGTTCTAGGAGATGCATAACTCCCACAGGCACAGAGAAAATGAAAAGAAAGAAGTTACTCATGTGCTTTCAAGAGACAATTTAAAAAGGGCAATATATTTCTGGAGCATGCTTCAACAAACAGGAAAAAACACAAGGTGGGGGTGGGATGGGAATAAAATGAGAGACCCAGATATGGCAACAGGCAAGCTGCTGCCTTCTGTGAAAATCCAACCAGCACAGAGCACTTCATTTCTGAGTGTAATGAACACGATAAAAGAGAATATCCTGGAGGGGATGTATTCCTGGAGCTCAGTGCTCAAATCCATGCTGAAAGCATGGGGCATACTCTGCTCAGCAACATGGGATAAAAGTGGTTGGGGGTTTTGGTTGTTGTGGTTTTTTTCCTCTTTTTTTTGGGCTACAGCAGTTGGTAGAACATCTGAAGCGATCAAAAGAATTTATCATCCCAGATCACTTCCAGGATACAGAGCTGACTTTAGTGCAAATCAGGTGGCCTTCAACAGAGAAAATTACTGGGGAGAAACAACCTCGTGCCAAGTTACTATAATGTCCTGTGGCCATGTTAAAGGCTTTCTTGTCAAAAACTTCTGGTCCTGGGTACTGCTGGAGTCACATAACTACTGCTACTCACTGGGGTTTAGGTAGGCTCAGAATGTGTTCCTAACAGCACCACAGGATTTCTGTGCTGGAGGAAGCAGAATCATACACAGCATGGAATTATTATGGTATGAGGAATTACTATGCTATGAGGAACTATTATGCTATGAGAAATTATTATACTATGAGGAATTATTATACTCTGAGGAACTTGGAGCCAGCGATGCCATAAGAACTGAAGGCAGCGGATGAACGCAGGAATTGATAGAGTTACAAATCTTGAATCACACCAAGTCACACTGCAGAGATCCTGTCTGTTAAAAAGGAAGCTCGACATTTCATTTAAAAGGTCATGAAACATAAAACTTTAAAGAGGAAGGGCTAGAACTGAAGTCAGTTTTCCCAAGTCAAATGCTTCGGGTTTGGAGTGTGAGTCACTCCACACCACTCATCTCCTGGCTTTAGGTCCTGTACCCCGTGCAAGTGCCCCAAACACTTCAGGGGTGAAAGAGGAAGTCTGCTGCAGCCTGCTTCTTCAAATGGGAAGTTCCTGTAGCTGTTAATTTGCAATAGTGACTGGAATAAGAAGTTCTTCAGCGATATCCAGAAGGTTGCTCTCAGTTGCACCAATGGGTTCCACTTGGCCCTGCACATCACAATTCCTGCAGCACAGAAAGGACCTGGAATGCAAGGGCAGTCATTGGCACACACTGCAAGGTTGTGTGGATTTGCATATCAGTATTTCCCAAGAGGAACTAAAGGTGCAGTCTCAAGGCTTTCAGCTTCATCAGTCAGACTCCCTGGGAGCCTTGCAGCAGGGCTCAATTTGATCACACTATTTAATTGCACCATAAACTCTGGAGCAGCTCAGACTAAGAGATAACAATATATTGTCATTTTAACAGTTCTGTTCCTTTGGGAAGCAGCAATTGCCAAGATCTTATCAGGGGCCACAGAAGTGCACCCAATCCATCTACTTGAGGCAGTCACACTAAGGAAAGCAATTCACAAGTACAAAAAGACTTAAATAAAAAAGTAATTTTAGCTTAAAAGCTTAGAAAAAAAAAAAGGTTTCCTCTTAAAGCTGGCACTGAAAAAAATGATGAGGCTTCTGTAAAAGGTGGAGGAATAAAAACAAGTTACAATAAAATCAAGTGAAAGGTGCTCTTTGCTGAGATGTCACTACTGACTGATTTCAGAATGGAAATACCTCAACGATTCAATGAGGTGGCAAAGACCTGCTGAGAAGACCACAAGAAAAACAAGTAGTACCAAGGGAACCACCATAAACACCTGCAGATGGGAACAGGTCTTCAGATTCAGCATTTAAGGGAGCAAACTGAGTCCCTGAAAAGCAGCAAACTGAGTCCCCAACAAGGGAGCCTTGCTAAGATATAAAGCACACAAAGATCAACTGCTCATGTAACCTGCTTTGACAAGGAAGATTTGATTTCTTATCCTACATTAAGCTTTACATCAGGATATTTGGGCAAGAACAAGAAATGAGGATGTAACTTGTAGGTAAGAAGAAGATAATCTGAAGATCAGATAAATGAACAGACAGCTGCATCACACAACATTAATCTTAAGCAGCTGCAGAATTTTAGCCACATAAGTGAAATAAATGTGGATTTTAATACTCCTTAAAAGCATTTTATCTAGTCTCCTAGTTTTGCTCTCAAGTAAAATCCATTTTTTTTATTTGTTTATTAATCTCCCTGAAAAATATGAAACCAGTTGCCCAGTATGCCAAGCTTCTTCCTGAAGTCAAAAAGCACAGAGAGTGAAAGGGACAGGCTTGTTTAAAGTTCAACAGCGCTATTACACCAGGTTCCAGTAAATAAATAAATAACTAAACAAGCCACACTTGCACCATCGTTTTCCTAGAAAGCCCCTTGCTAATTCAGCACTCCAGGGGCAACCTGAACAGGCAGCAGCAATGTGGCTATGCAGGGTTTGTGACACCAGTCAGCTGGTTGGAGGCACGGAAATAACCCCCCAGGAGAATGTAAACTGGGCATGACTGCGATATTAAATCATATCCACACGTGGCAAAGTGGATTCATTTCTCCTGGGCCCACGTTTATCCCAGCTAGCAGACTGTCTCTCACCACTGACTAGTTTCAACATGCCCAACTGGAGAGACTTAAGAAAGTAAATCCTGCAGTACTTGATTGTACCCACTTTATCGTGGGAGATAACTGAACACTGCAAATGCTCAGTTAAACACCTGCACCTGAACGCTACTTACACCCTGGGAATGCACTTCCAGAAGGGGGAGAGACACAGACTCGTGCCATTTCCAAATTTTAACAGCACATTTATTTTGCATGTTACCAGAAGGAAGACACTGCTGAATAAAGCTCTGCAATCCTGCACAGCTCAGCTGCTCAGATTCTTGTACTGCTCCAACGTCACCTGCAACGAGTGAAAACTGATTTCTCAATTCTGATTTTTCTGAGGGTTGCAGCAGAGCCAGGGAAACTCTAGTATCAGGTTAAAGAATTACATGAGACTTCTCAAATATCAGTAAGTTCAAAATACAGTTTGTCCTTGAAATTTATGACCCATAACAGAAGAAGTTCAGAGCTGCTGGCAGGAACACTCAACTTCTGCTGTTTTGTAGCCACGTACTTACTGCCAAAACAGGAAACAACTGAATGGAGCATCAGCGTAAGAAAACAACCCAAGTTCCCTTCTTCTTCACATCCATCCCTATTCTTCCTCCCAGATACTCAGTCTGCTCCAGGAGTGCATCTTGGACGTTACTGGAAGGACAGACTTTTGAGAAGACAAAATGGCTTTTTTCTTGACAGCTGTTGTGCAAAAGAAAAGCTTTGCTATCTGTATCATCAAACAAAGTCAGTGCCAGGAAATAAACCACACTCTCATTAAAGTGTCAAGAGGTTCTAACTCAGTTACTCTTCTTCTCTAAGAAGAAAAATAACCACGGAGATGAGATCCAGATCTTGATTTGCCCAAACATAACAGGTTTCTACATAAAGAGTTTTGGTTTAACCTCATCTCAAACAGACTGGTGCATCTGACAGCCCAGATATCCACATAACTCCTAAAGGAATTCAGTCTGCTTAGCAAATTCAGACCTTAATTTGTTTGCAGCATAGGTTTTGTGTGAGTTTAAAAATGTGTCATTCCTGGCCTGTAGGGTATTCCAGGCTCCACAGACTGACAACTGTGGTTATAAACAGAGTCCTGCTTTCCTAGCTACCTAATATTTTCATTCTGACATCTCACAAGCCATCTAAAAGGATTATAGCTTTTACAGAGCTACCACCACCAAAAAAACCCCAACAAACCACAAGGCTTTGCAGGCTTCAGGGAGGACAAAAAGACACAAAACCTCTAAATACCAGAAGGTAAGGGAGGAATGAGAAAAGCTTCTTCTCACACCTTTCCATAGCAAAATCAGATCACTGTGCTGCATAACCAAGGTATTTTCTAGCGTTTAGACAAGCTGCAAATGACATGTTTCAAACTGGAAAGGACAAGAGATGCACTTGAAAACACTGCAGATGAAATGGAACCATGGAATAACTTTATTTATACTCAACTCTCTTTCAGAGATACAGTGTTAATAACCTCAGTTAATGCTAAGAAAGCAAGACTCTACTAATGCCATAAATTCTTGCATAAACCATTACCACAGTTTAAGCTTAAGATAAATGAAATATTTTGACTAATAAATAAGATAATCAAACGTAAGACTTGTTTCCTCACCAGGCAACAGACTCAAGGTCTTACCAGTTAAAAGCTGGATGGATCTTCACAGATTCTTTTTCCTTTTCTCCCATTTTTGACCCCAATGCATGTGTCTGCTCTAAGGCTTTTGGTTCTCAACCACATCCTGCTCTTCCACTTGCCTGGGCATGCAACTAAAAGAATACAAATTTTCAGAATATCTAGTGTTATTATTCCTACAGTTAACAAGAAATTTGAAAGGCTACTAGAGAACTAGGTATTGTACCAACAGAGAAGGACATTATCATCTTCTGCCTACAGACATCCCAGGCAGCTGTTTAGTGTTGGATCTACTGTCACAGTTTAAGGCCCTTTAAATCAGTTGGGAGGACTATTAACAGGCTCATGTAATGAACTGTACAGAACTACTGCAATTGCCAAGAGTATTCAAGCACAGAGCAAGTTCTGTGGGCTCCAGGAGTAACATCACAAATTAATCTGAAAGCAACCAGCCCTGTGCATTTGAGGAGCTGAAGTCTGGCTCTTCCTACTAAGCCTCCAGGAAGTTTTTTAAAAAGACACTTCACTTCAGATTAAGACACACATTTCACATGCACTGAGCTGCAACCGAAACTTGTCTGTGGTGTTTGTGTCCTTTCACCTTTTCCTGGAAAGTATGTTGACTAAAAACCAGACAAACAGCACAGCACTTCAGCAGCTTAGCAGACAAACACCGCAGTCATTTCGCTCAGGACAAACATTTTAGAGAAACAAAATAAAATTACAAATGTTAGATTTATTTTTTAAAAAAAAGAAAGGTCAACATTTCAGCAGCTGTCTTATCAGCAGTTTAAACTCAAACAATTGCAGAGCTACCACAGCATTATTTTTAAACCTTTGGCAGATGACATGAGTTAAACACATCTAGATTACTAACTGCACCTTAGCAATACTGGTCACATTAACAGATGACTAGACAAGTCCAGTATTCCCTATGTACAGTGACACCTGCTCATCAATAACAGGCAGGACTTGTTAAAACACCAGAACTGCCAAAGAGAGAAGGGCAGGCTGCAATTCCCCAGTGATCTTCATTTTGTCTAGGTCATTTTCAAATTAAGATACCATATGTGAGATAGAGATCAAATTGCCTAGCACATACCAAACCCAGCAGGTACCAGAGAAAACCAAATTCAGCATGAGAACACCATTCCAGCAAGGCCCTGCTCTAAGGGGACACATGCAGCTCCACCACGACACGGCCCATCCAAGCTCCCACAGCCACTTTCCTGTTGTGTTATGAAATTATCCATGAAAGCATATCACAAACTAGAGCTTCCAAACAAAGGGTGATTCCCCAGACACTCCAACTGGTATGATACACAGATCATGTTCCTTCCCCAGGGAAAGCCACAGTGCAGGGGTTGCCAGCACAGAGCACAAGCCCACTGCTAAACCAGAGGCTTGTCCTGGGAAAGGAGCTGAAGGTGGTTTAAAGTACTCCCAAAACACCAACCACAAATACACTGAGAACACAACCTTGCCAACTAATTAGCTTTCCCTTCTGTCCCTAATTGAAACTAATTAGGGAGCATCCATGGAGCATTAGGGATTTTAGATAGGAGTAAGGCCAGGATGCAGCCCTGGGGACAGGTACAGTACCTACAAAATACACAAGACCTGAGCAATACCTGTGATGTGGGGGAAACTGCCAGCTACTACAAATTCATCATCTCTCCTAAATCCATCATTTTGCTTATCCAGTAAGATAAAATAAATTATTTGTCAAGCTCTGAGGCACTTTCTAGTTCTAATCCTCGAGGCAATCCTAACAGGTCAGAGAAAGAAAAGATTTCTTAAACAGTCTCCTAGTGGTGAGGTTGGATTTTTTTTTCAGAGTTTGATTTTACATCCATACATTTAGCACCAGGACAATTCCCTGAGTAAGATCACAAGGATTTTTAACCCTAGCTTTAGCAAACAGGATAATGCTTCTTACACTTTCCAGCCTGTTCTGCAGCACTACTTTCTGTTACAGAGAGATGAGGTTCCAACAGAAGAAAACAGACACCTCTCCTGAATGGTGCCATTGTGCACATTAAAGTGGTTACCAGTAATGAAAACCAAGGAAGTTTACATTCCTACTTGAAAACAGGAAATTGTACGACCTCAGAAATTTTGGTGGGTGCTGAAAATGAACGTTAAAAAGTAGGTGGAATGACAGGTGGCTACATAGAGACAATGTGACCAAAGTAAAAACTTCACCCATGTCAAAGAGGCCTTACAGCACTAAATATGCCTGAAAACACAAAATCTGTTGTCAGACCTCCAGACTGCTTCTTGTATTTACTTATCAAGCTCTTTACAAATTCAATAGACTTAGCTTGGCACCTCTTAACACCTCCTAAAACCACAGTCAATGCAATGAGTAATAGGGAAAGCAGGAGACACTCTGAGATTTATCATCAATTCATTTTTGTTATGCTATTAACACGTCAGCATTTGCATGCAAAGGGAAAAGATGGGCTGAATGTGAGAATGTGCACACACATAACCCCTGGCTCATTAGAGACTCAGAGCTGCAAAAATATACTTCTAGGGCTTACAAAGGAAAATACTGCACATTTTTCACATCACTGTTATTGTCCTCTGAATACCCGAATGTCAAGTTGGTTGTTGTTGTTGGCATTATATTCCAAAATAAACATTCACGTCTACTTGAACTGCTAAAACATTAAAGGGTTTCAATGAGAAGGAGACAGACCAGTGACTTCGACCTGCTCTCTTTTTGAACAGCACTCGTGTCCTCCCTCAGGAGTGCTGCAAACTGCCCCAGCTCAGGAAGTCCCCCCCTGAAGACAGGCAGAAGACACCTCTTGGTTGCTGTAATGATGCTACTTGTGCTCTCCAAGCAGATTAGTTTTCGTCTGGGATGCTCGAACTCATTAGGTTTCTAACTTAGGAGCCAATGTTCCTCACTCCCATTTCAGGAATCCAACCCCCTCGCTGCAACCCTGGCAGCTGTGTTGGAACAACTATGGATTTCTCCTTGTGGAAGGGAGGTCATTTCTCTGAGCCATTTTTTTAGGCTCTGGTAGGAATGCTTTTGTCTCCCCTGGTCCCTTGAGGCAGGGGAAGAAAGCTTTAGACAGCTCCCCTACCCCATCATTAGCACTACAGAAAAAAGAACTGTCACTGGAAGGGGACAGGGAGCCAGGCCTGGGAATCCTGCATTCCCCTGGAGGTTTTGGTGAGAAACTCTTCCTAAATACAAAGGCACTTCTACATAATTGTCAATGGCCTATTTTCCATGATGACATAAAACCAGAAACAAAAGGATTCTTACTTAGGAATCAGAACTTCTGGAGTTTGCCTCATTTTTATTTTCTTGATTTGAGTTGGTCTGAAAGTCTCTCACCATTGTGAAAACAGGATTTTATGGACACAGAGCAAGTTTGCAAGCCTCATTTTCTACCTCCACCACCAACTAAAACTAAACTCAGATCTTATTTAATGTTAGATGATAGAATAAACAAGCTATTGGTGTTCACAGAAGAAAATAGGAATTAAAATAGTTTTTCTAAGACTTAATTCTTATCTGGAGTTTAAGAAGTTATATATGCCTTCAGAAAGTAGTCAGTTCAAGCAGCTTTAGATACCAGCTTGCCATATGCTATGGTAAAATTAAACTGATTTTTTTTTAAAAGCAACAAATTTATGCATGAAGTAGGTCTATTCAGTACACACAGATTTTGAGGAATGGTTTTGTTCATCTAGTAATCTTTATTACTAATTATTATTTAATCTCCAATAATCTAAAAGCTAAATCAAATTTGTCTCTGTATTTGACAATGTTAAGGGAATAAGGTCACATCATGACTACAAGGGGCACATGTTCAGATCACATCAGTATTATTTTTGTATTTAGAATACTGTGGGGCAGGCAACAGCCATATTCCCAACTTTTTACTAATTCCATCAAAATTTTGCAAGTTATGAGCTCGTATGTAAAGGAAGTACTAAAACACACGAGAAAGGAAGTGGCAGGAATTGTTTAATAGGAAGCTGTGAACTCCACAGTACCTATTAAAAAAAAAAAAAAGTATCTACATCTTATTCAGTGGTGAACTTCATTTCCTTGAAGACATTTGTACTGTACTTTGCTTTACTGGCTTTCTTGAGATGCAGTTTTCAAGTCAGGAGTGTGAGGGGAAAAACTGTATTTACTTAGTATCAAGAACCCCTGTTCATTCAAAATGATGAACTGTATGTTACAACAGGTACCAGCTCCCTCCCAGGTAAATGAGGCTCCCTCCTGCATTCTGTTTGTTCCCTACAAATTAGGGTATAACACAAAATTCCAGCAAGTTCTAATCTGTGGCAAAAGGATATTTCCCCATGTTGGCCACTAGTAAGTACACAGGCAATGGAACTACAGCTTCATTCTGCCAAAGCATGCCCATCACACTCTTACCAAAAGCTTTTTATCATTTCTAACCTAACGAGATGCCAGGAGTTTAAAGAGAATGTACAATTAACAGGATTGCACAATCCATGTTCGTGCCTCTACATGCAGGGAAAGGTCAAACTCAAGCTCTGCTCCTACAGCAGAACCAGTGAACAGTCATGCTTTTGGTAGCTTTGTTTCTCAGCAGACTGCCCAAATCCCTATTTGGGAACTTTAAGTAGCTCTAACTGCTTAACTACCCTTCCCAGAAAGAAGTTATAAGTATCTTTTCTTAAGAAAGATGTTTGGACTGAAATTTGAAGAAACTCTCTGGATTACAGATTTGCAAAAGCAGCTTGTTTCTGTTGGGATCTGTTTAACGTGGTAGTTGCTGTTATAATCACAGATGCCCAATTCACTGTACTTAGAATATTCAAATTTGGAAAGGAAAATTGTAGTGATGATTAAAAGCACATTGAATTCATTGAATGGTGCAACCTACAGGTTGCCAAGCTACTGCAATGCACACAAAAACCTGCTTAGAACAAACAGTACTGCTGAAAACAGATGTTAGATAAAGCAGAATTGGGATACTCCTGGTTTTTCACATGACTGTCTAATATGTGTTTAGGAAAGCAAGCTAGGTTAATATTAAACCTCACAGTGTTCTGAACCTGAGATGTTCAGCTCACAATCTGTGGCCCAAATCCAGTTTTGGGGGAGAATCAAACACTGATGCCATTTCCTCACCCCACAGACACAAGCCTACACAGGTGTCACCTGACTTCTGTGACTGTCATGTCATGTAAGGGCTGCACAGGCCATGCTGGTTGATGAGAGGGGCAGAACAGACTGTCCAGCCCCCAATGCTCCAGGACAGGATGGCTGGACACCTCTGTGCTACACCAAGCTTTAAAAGAAGAAGTTGGCTCCTAAAAGCAGAATGTTTACGCAATTACTTCCAGAGTAGTAAACTGTTCTAAGGATAAGAGAGAAAAGTCAATACTTTTTCAGAAAGAGAAACTTAACCCTTAAATATTTACAGCAGAGATGTACTGTTTACTGACATCCAGACTAATTAAGGTACTCAGTTCTGAGGTCAGTTCCTGAGCACTTCACTTTATTGACAGCCCTCCACACAGTAAAATAAAAATGCACATTAAGTCTTTAGTTGCAGTGGATACCGATACTGCATTTTACTTATCATAAGCACAGTTCCTCACACAGGAAAGGTGAACAGAAGTATGTCTTCAGAAAAGACAATGTGTGAGAAAATCTACCTCAGGCCAACAAGCCTGAGAGCTTCCAGTGGAAAGACACAATCCCTCCCTTAACCCAAACCAGCCAGACCTTCCGTGCTAAAATGTATTCACTATTTTACTGGTTCTCCAAGTTGCTAAGTACTACTGTAAGACACTGCCAGAACCAATCCTGTGTTACTAGAGGTTGTTTAAACTGCCATTGCAGTGAGAGAGAGCTTTCACCTCCAGCTGTGCAGGACATCTTCTCATCTGAAAGCAACTGAGAGTTTAAAAAACAACTGTCAGTGTTAACAGGCACATCACATAATCAAGATAAGCGTTCACAGACATCCTGATGCAGGACAGATTAGCACTGTGCACCCCAGCACATGAAAAAGACTGCAAAACTCGACGAGCCAGGCCTTCAAAGGGCTGGTTAATCCTCCCCATGCTAATGAACCAGACTGCTGAGTGAAAGTCAGTTCCATGGATCAGATGAGATAAACAGTTTTGCCACTTAATGCATCTACTCATCCTGCTAGTTTAAAATAATTAAATCTGAGAACACCAACTGATTTAGCAAAGCCAAGCAGCCATAATAACTTCTACCTCTGACAGCGACAGCAGCCTCTGTGGAAAGGCACAGCTCCCACTGCTTCCTCCATTCCCCCTTCCCAGCCCAGACAGAGCTGCACGAACCCACCACACCCCACGGCTCCACCAGGCTCTTGCTCATCATGTTCCACTTCCTGCCAGCCGGAGCCACTTATCAGTCTCGACTAAACATGCTTTGTAACTTGGTGTCTACCTCAAACCCTCATTTGCAGTCTTAGCACAGATCTGGAACGCTTACAGAAAAAAAAACCCCAACAGTATAAAATGCAATAAAATTCCAAACATCTTCAAGAAAACCCTTCATACTTACCACATCTCTTTCCATTCCCCACCCCTCAAAGACAGTTAACACTAAAGGCTTACGAGCCCTGGTCCATAAATAATGTTATCAACTATCAGAATCACACACAAGTGCCTCTTTTTACATCAAGAGTGCTGAGGGCAAAGCATTTTTACCAGAAGACTGGATTATTTTTCTCTTAAGTATTCCAAGACAGGATTTTGTGTGTAGAGAGATTTACATGCAGAACACATTGTTAGCAAAGATTTTTGTACAAGAAAACCCTAAAGATGTAGATATTACTACATGAAAACAATAAATGAGTACCTGCTCCTAACTGGATAGCAATACTACCTTATTTATCTACTCTCAAAAGATAATAAGCACAGAACAGTTTTACCACCCCAAATCCTTATTTCATGTGGTAGAGAACTCAGCAGAACAATGGCAAACAAGGAATTTCCTGCTGCCAGTCAGTCACAGAAGAAGTCTCCTGTACACTGGACTATGGGGCACCAAGCAAAGCCTTGCCTGACGGGCTTGGCTCCAACAGAGGCTCCTGATGGTCAGCTTCACACAAATTATAAACATGAAATCAATGACAAATAAGACATAAGTCAGTCGTTTTCATGAAGCCTTTCTGCTCTGTCTGCTTCCTGACAACCTTTAAAAAGACTGGTAAGATTAGACCTCTCCACTAATGCTCTCATGTCGACTAATAAATCCAGGAACTTAGCAGCTGTAAAGATTTCACATATTTTCAACCTCCTGTTCCAATCTTTCACTTCTAGTGAAAACAAGATGAGTCTGGTGGACACAGAAGAAAGCAGCTCCAGAACCTGGGGGTGCCCATTCCTGAGCCCTTCTCCAGAGGACGACAGAGCACCACAGGGTTTGTCCCTTGGGCTGCTCACACCTTCCCTTTCCCCAAGCCAACACTACCCAAGCTCACCACCTGCCTGTGCCTCTGCTGTCTGCTCCCAACCCTGGCCACACTGCCACACGCTCTCTCCTGGTTTATCTCTGTGTGTTTAGGTGTGTCAGTAATCAGGGAGATACAGAAAGAACTCCTATCTGAAGGGAAATCATTAATGAGCCAGCAAGGTAACAGTGCTCACTGCCAACTGCTGCCAAACACCACTGCCAACCCCAACACTGCATGTTTGGGGCACTACCAACCCAAGCCCAACTCGTGCTGTGATGTGCCAGGATCGAAGGAACGGGTCTGCTGGTTCACAACACACACTGTCCTTCACACATTTCCTACACGAGCTTTGAAACAGCAAAAGGGCAGATCTGCTCTGGTCCTGAAACACTTCAGGCCAGTTCTGAGAAGGTTTCAATACTGGGAATGAAAACATATACAGGCTGAAACATGATTCTTGGTCATGACAACCTACAGTTCTAGGAGAAACTACAATTTACTGTGAAAATTCTTCACTGTCTGAAGTTTAAGAAACAAGTGACAATGTTGCTTTCCAATTTAATTAAACTCCTAAGGAAATAAACAATAACATTTTCTAGAGCTAGGTGGCTGTCCACTCCTCCTCTCTTCACTGGGTAAAACTCCCCATTATTCTTCCATTTCTGGAATACTCAGAAATCTTGTCAAATGTGTCAATATGTGTGTTAGCTGTTTAATAAGCTACGTAGTTTTTTTCCTGTTCTTGCTCCAATGACCCACCCTTTCCTTCTTTCCAAAAGAAGTTCCTCTTACTAAACCCTCTTGCTCATGTCAGTTGTGTTTTTCCTGTAGCCCCCACCTTTAGTCATTGATGTCTGTGCAAATGCCAAGCAAGGACAGACAATTCCACACAAGGATGGCAGAGGTTTAGTCCTACTCCAAGCAGCTGCAATGACTGTACAGGAGACAGGGGAAAAAATAGGCCCCACAGAGCATAATGGAGTCGAGATCTTCTGAACTAGTATGGGTTATTTTTCCCGTCAGAAAAAGGAAGTATACTCTTCCTCAGTCAAAGATGCATTTTTAAAATAGATTTCACATTTTACTTCCTGCCATCATATTAAAAGGTCACACTGTTTATGCTACTGTAACCTGTTACTGTGGGATCAGAACTGATATAAACAAGCAATTCTCATTCAAATGTGCACAAGGAAAGAAGGTTATGAGAACATTCCTCTTTATGTGTAGAATACTTGTTCTAAATAAAAATAAAGAATCTGAGAAACAGAGTGTCTTTTGTAGGACGGCTCATAGCATCAAGTACCCCATGAATCAAGTACTTCACAGAAGCAGCATAAAATTCTGGGAACTTCAGATACAAGAAAAAGCACCTGAAAGACCATAAATAGAAGAGTTACTTTAAGTTCAAAATAGTAGTAGCATTTTTAACAAGTGATTATTTTAGTACATTAAGTACTGTGAGCTTTCAGCCAGAGGGGAGAATCTCCTCTGTCTGCAGCGAGATCTGCCCAGCCCCACACTCACCCTGGTACAGCACCAGAGTTTTCTTATTTTCTGTGTCTACTGATGTAGAAACTGCTTCAACCTTCTTCTAAGGAGAAGAAAAAGACGGCACCAAACGATGCAAATCTGATTCAACCATCTCTTCACAGTCAGTGAAACAGGTAAATGATCTTCATCGCTGATCTCTTCACCCTCAGTGCTCAAGGTGACTTTTGATCCCTTAAACCACATGTTCCCAAAGCACCCACAACAACCAAGAGCTGAGACAACTACAGAACTCCTAACAGAAGGAAACAAGACATCCCACACACAAAGCAGGAATCAAATTTCAGTTCCTAACAAGGGAAACAGGCCTTTAACACCGGTATCAGTGTGTCATTTAAGTGAATTCAACGTGAGATTAATGCTGGATGCAGCAGAAAGGTGTTTTTATTTCTTCCATGAAAGATACACTCAACCAGCAGGTGGGACTGCCCAAGTATTTCTTCATTCCAGAGACTAACAAATCAGCAACTAAATAAGGTACATGTTCAGTATCAGTGACACCGAAAGAATTCTGCTTAAAAGGACAGTGTAATTTATCATGCCAACAAGGACTGGTAGGAGACAGGAGGAGAGTATATCCTAAAAACAAAAGTCACTGGAGAAAAATATACAACAATTTGGAAGCAATCACATCTGACTTGGTGTTGATGATAAATACTTTGAGTTTAAAAACATACAGACTCTAGCTACAAGTTAAACCACCGACCTCTCAAGTAAGCTGGTTGGCTTTATGTTGCTTCCACAAGTAGCTGCCCTTTACTAACTCATTACTCCACTATTTACTAATGCAAAACTTATGGAAACATAAGTTACTGTGTTATCAGCCCATATTCTAGGATAAAGTATTGTCCAACATGAAAGCACATGGAAAGAGAACCTATAGAATTACAAATGAGAAAAAGAATTAATTAAAAACATTTCCAAAAGGTCTATATTATGCTAGCTGATTTTCCTTCCCAACAAGGACATCAGATTTTTCACTGCTGTTCTGTGAACCTTTTTTCTTAAAAGCAGAAAGCACAAACTCGATTTGAAAGCAGATCAGCTATCACTACTAGCAGAATCACATGAATTTCCAAGAATCACTTTTATCACTTTTCCTCAGCACAATATGACAGGCAAGCTGTTGAATCTTCGCCGTACTCAGCGTGGGTGAGAGAAAAAGCACAGCTAAATGCACAGGGTTTGGGGGAAAAGGAGTTGGCTTTTGCACGACATCATCTCCAAAGGGAACACACAAAGGCACTTGGATGCTCTATCAAAGTGCCTCTCCCAGTCAAACCAGCAAGGGCATGTCTGCTGGCACCAGAGTGAAAAAGTACTTCTTGTGCAAATCAACAAGTTGACCAATGACTAAAACAAACCCCCCAAACCCCTCGGTGGTAAGTGGTGTAGGCAGCCAAGCTTAGAGAGCAGATCAAGTCTGTATTAATTATGAACGTTGCAGAGAAGTGGTTTCTGCGTTTTCATAAACTCACTTCTTTTAGAAAAACTCTCACTGGAGCTGCTTTCCTCTGACACTGATGCTGTGCACACTTTCAGAGGTGCAGACGCAAATGTTCCAGTCTAATTGTTTTAGTCTAGTCTAATATTTTAAAAATAATGAAGTTTTAAATGTATGCAATTCTGTAAAATGTCTGAATGCTGACAGCGTTTCACCTCAGCACTGCAGTGAAGCCCTAGGCAAGGCTCTGATGTTTTGTGTCTCAGTTTGTGCTGTCCTTTTTCCAAATCAGCATTACAGAAATAAGCAGAATTAAGTAAATTTTAATATGAAATCACTGGGAACATTCTAACCACTCCAGCTAAGGGGCGGGGGTTTGTTTTGCTTTGTTTATTTTGCTAATTTGGTAGGTTTATGGTACAATATTAAATTTTCAAACATTTATCTATTTGTTGTTAATAAGCCTCCTACTCAAGTCACATTTTGAGAAACTTTCCCTCTATGTAGGGAACTTATCCCTTCCATGCTGGACAACATGCCTTTGCTTTAACAGGGAATAACAGAATTACAAGGAGAAAAACCTCCTATGATGCTGAATTGTCTGAAGCATTACAGGAGCTGGCCTTTCTGTCACACTCATTTGTAGGTACCTAAAAAAACCCCAAACACACAAACCCCAAACCTAGTAGAACAATCCTTGGTATATTACTAGGGACAGAATACTGATACTAAATGCAAGTATTCTGTTCCTTCACCTCTGTGTTACAAAAGGGTATGAAAGTTAAAAAAAAAAAAAAAGCTATCACTCCAGTGAATATACATATCATTTTGCACATGTGAAGACTGAAGGAAAAACTAGTTTATTTAACTATGGGAAAACAAATTCACTGGCATTATCTGGTGGCTGAAACAATCCCTCCACAATCTCACATTCACTGGAGCACAAGCAATGACATGACTTCAAGCTTGTACCTTTTCTTACAGGTTTTGTATTTTGTAAACTCTTACCTCCTTAATTTTCTTTTATATCAAAGATGTCCACTTTGAAGCACACAAGAATTCTCAATTTTAAGGATTCACTTAGTATCCTCAGGTACATAATGAGGCTAAATTCACAATCCAAACAGATAAGTAGCGACGCTGATCTAAAACCTGATAATTCTCATGTTTACAAGAAAGTAGCAGTGATATTTCAGCATAAACCACAGCTTACAAAGTCTCAGCTAAAGAGAACCCTTGGAGAAAGTCCATCTGCAAAGTATTACAAGAAAAGATTTCATTTTAATGTTTAGTTAACCATAGGATGAACTGTTATTTCAAACCTACCCAGAATATTTAGAGAGTTATTTTAGTTTCAAAAATACTTGGGTCTACCACTACCACATTTTATTCTCTGCTTACAAGGGCTATTTCTATTTGAATTTAACAACATTTGGCATGTGGCCAACACTGCTTTCTCCTTAAGTTTTCTTCTATACATCTATCCTTTGAGCACCCAGAGAAGGAGGAATAAGTACCATGTGGAAGAACCTCTTAACACTACAAAACCCTTCTGAACGTGCTCAGAAGCAGGTGGAGCACTGTGTGCACATTGTACCATTTCTAGGTTTTTAGCAAATGATAACCATAACAGGCTTCATTTTCCTATGTTCTACTTTCAGCATGCTATCACAGAAGATTTGGGTTCAAATACTTAAATTTTAGACTCTGAAAACCAAGCAAAACTAAGCATCTCAGCAGCCCCACGTATCAAGACTTGCCCAAACTCACATTTGCCAGCAGCAGACACAATTGGTCTTGACCTGAAAAAGTCAGTAGGAAAAACGTAGCAGTGCTCTGATCCAGTTTTAACAGCACAAAATGTACCATCACCAGCAATTCAACAGAAACTCTGGTTTTCAGGGGAGGGTACTGGCTCTGGGAACCACAGAGACTCTGCCACTCCATCCCTGTTTGCCCCTCCACACACATATCAACATTCAGTGGCTGCACAGCCTGGAAAACACGGAATATGTCTGGCTTATTGAAGGAAAAGAGATTCCCTGCAACTCTCAGTTCTAAACCAGCTTTCCATAACCAGAGCCAATTACACTAAGCCTCGGATGAATCAACAGAGCACGAATTAAGCAGTGGCAAGGCATTGCATGCAGAGACCTGCACTCTGCAGCAGCAAGAACTGGCAGAATAAAGCCCAAAGATGCATTTCTAATAAGTCATGCTCATGCCTCAATTTATCTGCTGCTCAGCATCAGAGCAAAGCAGTAACCCAAATGCAGCAGGACAACATCTGAACCCTCCTGCAGCTCGCAAACCAAAAACACTTGTAGGACTTCCTGCTCACTGACTTTAAATACACAACACAACCACACTACTACAAGCCTACAGGGTCAACCATTTCACAGTTTACTTTCAGCATCAAAACCTATCTACATATTCTACAAATATTTCCCAGAGACAGTGAATACGTAAAAAACTTCCCATGCCTTTTCTCTCTTCACAGAGAGATATCCAAACGTCCACAAAACCTTTCTGTCTTCCTCCCATCGTCTGAGTAAAGCTTACTAATTTTCATAATGTGGAGTATTTTAGTTTAGCTTGGAGAGGGGGTTGGAAAAACTGACATTCACATTCATATTTGTTTAGAATACCCTCAAAAATTAATAAAGAAACTTAGAACAATTATGTGTCTCTTACAGGCCTCAAACCCAACTCTTAACTGCACTTCAGCTTTCCAGAGTTCACAGCAGCGCAGTTAGTTCAGGATACCCACTTCCAAATATATTTGAAAATGCAGACTATGCCCAGTTCTTTCTTACTTTATATTCTACTAACTAGAAAAATTAGAAAAGAGTGCACATTTTAGTTTCATTTTGTTACCTTCACATGGCAAACTCCACATGAGCTGTCCCCAAATGTCAGCTCTGCCTCTCTCCATAGTGCATGGAATCCCAGCTGAATGGCAAATAATTCAGAGGTATTTTTACTGTTCCCGATAAGCACATCAACATTAATATCATTGGCCAACATACTAAAGTCAACATACTCAGTTTATATAAACACAAGAAGCAACCCTACCTGTATTTGAGGGTTGTGTTTTTAAGATAATATCTCATTCTATCACACTGTGTAAGAAGTTAGAAACTAAAATACCTCCTAAAATTCCGAAAGACTTCTGCATATAAAATTACTGTGAAAATGCAGGTTGCACTCACTGTGAGTAAATGAAAATCAAATGTTGCTTTGATATTCTGAACAAATATCTACCTTTTTCTCACCTGCTCTAACAGCAAGCCTAAACTGTGTTTTTCTTAGTTTTGGGCTATGGGTTTTTTGTTGTGACATCTGCAGAGCGAATGCTTTTCATTCCAATAGATAGTTCTAATGATATTTATGCAGGGTGGGTACCATTCACTTACCCTTAAGCATTTGTTTTCTGTTGCACACCTTTAGCACATGGTAAAGCTCACGTTTAATCACTGGCAAAGCTCACGTTTAATCACTTTCCTTTAACTTACGGTTTTATGGAAGAGGATTTGAATTTGAATGGGCCTTTCTTATGCTTAGATCAGGTCTTATTTTATTAATTATCTTCTAAGTATGTTTCTCTAAAATACAAGCAACAGCCAGAGCCTGAGCAGTTCTTTTTATCACTTAGGTCCCTGAACAACCTTCACAGGATCTCATGGCTCATAGTTCTTGTACCAAGTAAATCTAGAAGAAAATAAAGGGACAAGAATGGGTATTAAAAAACAAACAAACAAAAAAACCACTCCAAAACTAAAATCAAAACCAACAAAAAAAAAATCACCAAACCAACAAAACACAAAGAACTTCATCACTGTTCACCCTGTTCTGACCAGGTGTCGTGGAGAATGTTCCACTACACATGTGGTGCCCAAGTCATGTCGTCACAAAATCACCTACACGAGGTCTTAATTTTGAAATGTTTGTGTCCCCATCCTGTGATTATTTCTGCTGGAAAAAAAAAAAAAAGTAATCTAAATTCTGTTCTGTCACAAGTGTACTATCATAGCTGAACACGGCTTCCGCTCGTCCAAAAACAAAAAAAAAACAAAAAAAAAAAAAAAAGAAAAAGAAGCTTGGACAATTTTAACCCTTCTAAGTCACGTGGCACCCAGACAAGCCTCCTTGTAGCTGTACCTTCAATTAGCTTCACCTCCCTGTAGTATTCCTGACTCCTCCTCCAGATGCTGTGCAGCTCTGTATCTCTAGATAACTGATTTAGCCAAGAGCAAGAAGAAGAGCCTGTTGGCAAATTGCATTATGTTCACTTGGATTACTGGTGAACATTTCTGGATTTTAGCAGTTACAATCGTTAACACCAGCTACCAGAAGCCTGTGGTACAATGAACTTGGGGGAAGGCTTTTTTTCTGCACCAATAACATAGATTATTCTACTTACTGCATTCTTCAGGCAAAGCCTGGTATTTGTAGGAAAACTGCTTTGTTAATGTCACAGCCCAGACATCAAAAGCACGGATTATAGAGAAGCACATTATTCTTCCAGATGTACATGACCTGCCAAGATGTCATTTTCAGCAGCTGATTTAAAAGCAGGATACAGTTGAGAAACTGAATTTCATGACACAGATGTATATATTTACTAATCAATCTTAGGGGAAAAAAACCAAGTAAAAACCCCACCCACTGTGCATATCAACAGCTGGATGCAAATCAAAGAATCACTTTAGTCCTTTTATTTTTTTTAATTGAATTTCAATCCTGAATCAAAGCTCATGCTGTGCCACACTTGAGGCAAGCTACTGAGTCACATCATTCAAAGAGAGTAGGACAAAAATATCACTGAATGCTGATCCTTCATTGAAAATGGGCCATTCCCTCATTCTCCTTAGCTACTTCATTTCTGTAATTAAATTGTACCTGTAGAATTAGACCTCTTCCATTACAAAGCTCTATTACTCAAAATCATTTCCTGAGTACTAAGCCTGCAACACACCAAATCGTCCAGAACAGTTCAGCAAAAACATAACGTCATATATCCACATGACTTTCAACTGATACAGTCAGCAAAGCACAGACACTCTGCAGGGAAGGAAATATAAAAAAGGGACCTTCTGAAAAGCATGCTCAACATTTCATGCTTATTCTCTAAATGTCAAACAACTGAAGACGTTCATCCTGCAAGCTATTACTTTTAAAACTTGCCTGCTGTGATTCTGAAACTCGAGTCCATTTATTTCACTTTTATACAACTTCACTCCTTCTTTTAGAGGTCTATCGCCAGAGAAACTCATACTGAAAGGAAGCAAAGCTCAACTTCTTTGTTGCAAATATGAACATCAGCTCATTAATTTATGCAATATACCAGCCTAAACATTCAAATGGATGTTTAAGTAATGCTGCCTGATCTGACTCAACACATCCACTCAGCCATTCATGTACTTCATCTTCTCTTAAACTTCACTTTAGATACACGTGCGAAGAACTTTTAAAGAAAAAAGGACTAATTTCTGTGGCTTGTATGTGAAACTGGATCCAGCAGCCAAATACCCCTGCAAGCATTCACGTTTGCTACACAGGTGTTTTAAAATGTCACAAAAAATCTATGTGCAGTAAACGACATAAGAGAAAACAAGAAACAGCCAATTACACAAGTAAAACATGCTGTTTTAGGCTCTGTTCTACGATTAAGGTGACTGCAAAGCCCGGCGCGTGAGATGCTGCCCATCACCGCTTTTCTGTTCCAAAACAAAAGGCAAATCCGACAGATTCCCTCCTCCGCGGCTCGGAAAGCGCAGTTCTAACAGGCTGCTGAGGACTGATGTCCGCGCTGGGCTCCAAGCGGCGCCTGGACGAGCCCGGAGCGCGGCTGAGGATCCGGCCGGGGCAGCTCCTCCCGGCCGGGGGTGCCGGGGATCGGGGCTGTGCCCGCGGGGCAGGGGCGTTCCCCGAGGGGCACGGCGGGGCCTCCCGTGCCCCCCGGCGGGGCTGAGTGGGGCAGGCACCGAGGGCGCGGGGGGCGGCGGGCAGGGCCCCCGGCCGGGCAGGGCAGGGCAGGGCAGGGCAGGGCAGGGTAGGGCAGGGCCAGCCCCCGGGGCCGGGGCAGCACCGGCGGCGGCACCAGGGAGAGCGTGCGGGAGCCCTCCCGCTCGGCGCGGGGCAGAGCCGGCCGGGCGCTGCCCCTCACCTGGTAGATGGCGGCCCAGCTGGCGGCCTGGTCGAGCCGCTGGAACTCCTTCTCGATCTCCATGGCGGGGGCCTGGCCCCCCGCGCTGCTCCGGCAGCTCCGGCTGCAGCTGCTGCCGAGGCCGCGGCGGCTCTGCCCGGCCCCCGCCCTCCCTCCGCCGCCGGAACTGCGCACCCGCCCCAGCGACGCGACGTCCGGGGCGGTGGGGCCGGGGCAGCGCCCGCCCCGCGGGCCGGGGGGCTCTGGGGGCAGCGCCTTCCCCTCGGGCCCCGAGCGCCGCCCCCGCGCCCCCGCCCAAGCCCCGGGCAGAGCGGCCCCGGCCCGGCCGAGGGGCGCAGGTTGGAGGCGGCAGCGGGGACGGAGCGGGTCGGAGCCATTCGGGCCCCAGGCCGGGCCCCCTCTGGTGTCTGAGCCGTGGGGAAGGGCTGAGTCGTGTGTCCAAGCGGCTGCAGGAGGGTCGGAGTTCTTTTCAAGTTCTCCTGCGGCCGTTTGGTTGCGGAGGAAGGGCCGTCAGGAAACGGGCGGAGTGGTGGCAGTGCCTGATCTGGCAGTGCAGAGCGCTTGGATGGGAGTCCATGTGCTCACTTAGGGATGGGAAGGCATTCTCTCTTGCTGCAGTCAGATGGAGAGGTTTTTCGCTCTTACACAATCTGCAGAATGAAATGTATTTCTGTCAGTTGGCCCATACCCTGTAATTTAAAGGAATGCCACAAGCTCTGTTGGCGTTTGATCGCCTGTCCTCAGCTCTTGGATTCTTACTCTTGATATGGCCATTACTATCCAGGTGCTATAGTTCTATCACAGGAGGGAAATCTACCCCATCTTTTTCCTAAGACCATTTATTTCCAAATGAATGTAGCCTACACATCTCAGAGAGCCAAGGTCCTTAATCCTGAATTTCAAGTCCAGATGTTCCAAGCATATGGACATAGTTATCCCAAGTACAATGGTAGAGCATAATTTGTTTCCCAAGCAAGGAATTTTACTCCTTATGTCAGACAGCTTCTGTTTGTTCCATGGCTGTTTGGAACTGCCTTTTGGAGCACACAGTTACTGAGGGCTGGTGCCACACTTGGTACCTCTGCAGCAGGAATGCTGACCCAAAATAAGGTGGTGAAAGCGGATTTGTAGGATCGACACTTTTCATGAGAGAATTCAATTATAAATGCCCTAAGCACAGCATGGTGGAGTTTCCAACATGTCAGGTGTGTCAGTGTTGCTGACATGGATTTAAACCACTTTGCTGCTTTTTCCTTTCCCTGCCATTTCAGGGTCACAAATTATGAATGTATGTGGGGAGTCTTGCTGTGTTTCAATGATTCCATACTGAGAGATGGCTCTTTCTCATGTCACCAAAGAGGAGTTCCTGTGGATGGCCATTTTCTGTGCAAGCATAAACCTGATTCTATGGAGAAGAGGTCAAAGTTGTGATGCTACAGTTAAATGGAACTGAATTACTGCATCATATAAAGGAAACGAGCGCACGATCTTTTATGCTTTTGTTACCTGACTGGACTTGATACATAAAATCAGCACAAGTTTTTCAGTCAATCATCAGCAATATGTTCTGCTCAGTGTGTACTGTTGTCACAGAAATAATGACAAAAACTGATATTGCCCTGAATAAATTGATATTCAGCTGAATATCACAGATTTCACAGAGTAACCCGGAAAATCAGTGTACCTTAGATTTCTTTGTAAATTTCTGTCCATCGCAGGGGTAACACTTGAAATGTATCGGTCTGGTTCAAGGAATGATTTTCTTGAACAACTGGAAATTTTGGAGGAGATAGACTACATTACGAATATTTGCTTTTACCTATATATGCTTGTATAAAAGAAGTAAGAAACCATTTGCACCAGTGACACACATTGTGACTCCCATGTCAGAAGAGCACAGCGAATTGGTGCATATGCTGTGGAATTCTGGCTTTGCTTTTGCATGCAATGACATCCAGGGCTAAAAAACTGAGACCCTCACAATATGCAGTTAGATACCAATATATGTCAAATCCCAGAATCACTAAGGTTGGAAAAGACCTCCGAGATCACCGAGTCCAACCTGTGCCCGATCCCCACCTTGTCACCCAGCCCAGAGCACTGAGTGCCACCTCCAGGAATGGTCACTCCACCACCTCCCTGGACAGCCCCTTCCAATGCCTGACCACCCTTTCCGTGAAAAAATTCCTCCTGATGTCCAACCTGAACATCCCCTGGCACAGCTTAAGGTTGTTTCCTCTCATCCTATCCCTTGTTCCCTTGGAGCAGAGCCCGACCCCCACCTGGCTCCCCCCTCCTGTCAGGGATTTGGGGAGGATGAGAAGGTCCCCTCTGATCCTCATTTTCTCCAGGCTGAGCCCCCCCAGCCTGCTCAGCTGCTTCTTGTAGGACTTACCATCTAGAGCCTTCCTCAGCCTCATGGACACACTCCAGTGTAATTGTGTGCCCACAATCTTCAGGGATCCAGCCCTAGAGAGGGAATTGGGGTATTCACGGATGGCTGAGGAAGGGCCAGCATGGGGTGGCCTGGTTTGCTGGACCTTTCATTGCCTGATCAGCGGGGGAGCAGCAGCATCCTTGAGGGGCTGGTTTCACTTCAGCAGCCTCGTGGGGAGCACGGCTGGGACATTCTGGCAGTGGGATTCAGCACGATCAGGCCTGGGAGGTGAGGGTGGATAACAGCGATGAAAAGGAGATGCAACTCCTTGGAGATCAGACCAGGCTGAACACCAGGCTGGGGTTCAGTGGATTGGTCGGGGACATCATGCATGTGGTACCTTCAGGGCGTGAGGGCTGAGGGGGTCCCTCACCGTGAGGGCTGAGAGGTCTGTCAGGGTGTGAGGGCTGAGGGGGTCCATCAGGGTGTGTGAGGGCTGAGGGGGTCCCTCAGTTTGAGGGCTGAGGGGGTCCATCAGGGTGTGTGAGGGCTGGAGGGGTCCCTGGTGGTTTGTGAGGGCTGAGCGGGTCCCTCTCCCCACACCGGAGCCGTTTTACCTGCCCATAGAGGAGCTCTGGCGAAGATGCCCGTGACAGAACATCACCTGTAGCAACACGGAATGTCCGCACCATCGAGAGGAGCCGCTTGGTGTCACTCCTCCATCGTTAGAGCTGTGTGGAGCGGAGGGAACACGGGCACCGTGTTCGCGGTCGGTGTCTCCTGTGGCTGCATTGCTGGAGGCAGGTGGGTGAGGGCAGAGCTGCTCATGCAATCAAACAAATGTCTTTCTCTTCGACACGACCTGTTTTCTGTAGTGATAATTATGTCCATATCCTGCATTATCCCTTGCAGTGCCTCTGATTCTCCAGGGACGAGGCTGAAATTTAGGATCTGAGTGGCTGTGGCATCTAACCTGTGGGCAGGAGGCTGCAAGGTCAGTCCTGCAGGTCATTCCAAGGGCTCATTCCTCAGCTCCCAAACAGGTCTGATGTCTCCTGTGTGAAAGCTATGGACACCATTTTTCATTTTATGAAAGATATTTAGCACAAAATTATCGTTGCAGCAATGCTGTAGGATCATGCATGGATATTGTCAGGCACAGGCTGTTCCTGTCCAAAGTAGGCTCTGCATGAAAGCAGGATGAAAAGACCATCCTTGATCCATTTAATCCAGTAATAATTAAAGTTCTATTTTATTTTCCTTCAGTATAGGGTCTTGAAACTGCTATAACTGTCAGTGGAGAATTATGAAGAGTTGAGCCATTTAAGTTTTTACACCATTTCTTTCCAACCCTCATTGTGAAGATGTATTTTCCCACTGGCAAAATATTTCAGTTTAAAATGCTTCTGGAGGGAAAATTGACCCTGGCACAGTATGACTTGTTTTGAAAGGGACTTCTGAACTATTTCCTTCTTATTATAAACCAGTACAAATGAAAAAAAAAATCTTAGAATACAATCTAGTGATGATTGGGATAGAATAGCATAGGTAATAGGAATGTCTGGGTTGGAATTGTTATGAGAAGGTCTGTTTTCATGATATTTCCAGTCCTGGCTTGCAATGAAGAGAAGGTAGATTAATCTCTGGATTTAGAATTCCAGCTGAAGCCAAAGGGGGCAATACCCATTTACCCTAATGCTGAGTGGGACTTGACAGACTCTACACTTTTGGATGCCTGTCCCAGTAGAATTGAAGGTCTGAAATATATTCCACTCAAGAATATGGGCTGAAAAGGGCCAGTTGGATCAGACACCTGTGCCCTACAAACGTGTTCAACCCTTTAACAGATATTTAGTCCTCAAATGGTGCCTCCACACAGGTGCAGAGCAGCAAAATATTTCCTAACAGGCTTTGTGAAATTTATGATCTACCTGTCAAAATGCTAAAAGTTGCAAAATCTGCAAAGTATTGCATGAAAAAAAAAACAACACAGAAGAGATTAAAAGTATGACTGGTGACTTAGATCCTTACCATAATGGAGGATTAGGTAAATGAAAACATTCTGTGGTCTCAGGACACAACCCTTCTTGCACTTTACTGAGGAAGGCAGTCCTTCTCCAAAATGATTGCAACCTGGGTAACTTGAGGCACATTGCTTTTTCATCCCAGTGTAATGTGATTCAGAGTTTTTTGTTGTCATATTATCCATTACAACCTGGCACTGGAAAAGAAAATGAGAATCCAAAGAAAAGGGTCCGATCTTGTTACTTATTTCCACTTCATAAAAAAATGCAGGTGTTTGTCACAACTCAATCATACATTTCATATCCTCTCTTCATCCTCTGAAGTTCAAAGCAACTCGATGAAAAAAATTGCAAATAGACAAAGCACATTCCGTGGAGTGGCAGGATACGTGACTCCTCAGGACACACTGCTCTGTCAGCTGTCAGGCTTGTCCTTTAGCTATTAGGAAGCAGAAGTCCTGGGATGGGATGGGATGGGATGGGATGGGATGGGATGGGATGGGATGGGATGGGATGGGATGGGATGGAGTGGGATGGGATAACCTGAATGTTGTTAGCAGGACCAGGATACCCAAACCCTGCTACCTCTGTTAACAGAGAGGAAGAATAACTTTTGGATTTTTTTTTTTGTAAAGGATATCAGTTGACACTAAACTAACATTAAGAAATCACCTATTTGGAATTGTGTGTGCAAAGGAAGGAAGGGATATACCTGTTACCTGTGCATGGACATTTCAGCCATGGGTGATGGTTTGCCTCGGGGGAAGTGTGCAATGTATGTGTGTGCCTCTGCACCTTCTGCTGGTGGACTTTTTTCAGCCTTCATGGCTTTGCAGGAGGTGTTTAATGTCATGCTGTGGCAGGAGCAGGTATAGGGAGAAATCTTTAAGTCAAAGCTGCTAAAGACTGTCTCACCATTGGGTGGCACTCCAGTCCTTCCTGCTCGTGGCAATCACAGCCTGAATTTTACTCTTCAAATAATTTTAGGTCAAGCAGCAACTAATGGAAAGACTTTCTTTTTTTATGGCTAATGTGATAATAAAGTAAAATTACACTTGCAGAGCTGGCTTTTGCTTTGCAGCATTAGCTTTTAGGAAGTCTGTGTTGAAATCTTGCCAGATTGCTTAGTTTTCTAAATAAAGATTTCCAAATGCAGTTGATTCTGTCACATGGGACTCAGGTGTTGTGTACTCTCTACTGTCAGAAATTATGTGAGTATGTTTGTGATTATAGGGTATTTTACCCCAAGGCTTTCACTCACTGGTTTGTGCTTTATGCAGTGTTTTAGATTAATGAGAGAGTGTTTTCAGCAACCCTTTCCTTAAATGATCCTTTTTCCTCTCAGCAGCTACTGCACACCTGAGTTTGGAACCACCTTCAGCTCTGCTTCCCGTGGCTGCAGGATGGTGAGTTCTTAAGTCTGCAGACCTGTAGTCTGGCAAGCATAAATGTTTTTCCCCTCAAGTTGAAGACTCAGGAAAATGTCTGCAGTTCATTCAAAGCTGTGACTGATTTTTTTACACATGCAAGGAAGCACTAGCTTAAATTAGAGTTATTGATACACTGTTAGTTCAGTATTGAGACAGTTCTGTCCTTGGTGTCCCTGTGACCATGGCATGGCAGGTATTGCAAGCAGGGCAGTTGCAAATTTACCTGGGTTTCCCTGGGGGTTTTGCAGCATGTCCTGAATTCCTTGCTGCCAGTACACTTAGCTTGGAGCAAAGTGAATTATATATATGAACTGCTGACCAGATTCGAGGCTGTGTATCCCAAGGCAAAGTGTGTGGCACTAATATTGACCTCCCTTGCCACCTGCTGCTGGTTTCTGTGGTATCCCACCCCTGCAGTTGTGCCAGCCTGACTATTTATGCAGCTGCACTTGGAAACGGAGTTGGTTTTGACAACAAAAAAACACTCCCCACAAGAAACTGGGTTTTCTTCTGGATTAGTTTTAAGCAAGATCAGGTCTCCAGTTTAGTGAACCACGTGGCACAGAAACAATTTTTCTAGAACAATAGAACATGGTAATGCTGGGGCAGGAAGAGAACAGAAGACAAATATCAGTACCATAAGCCAGTATTGCCCCTAAAGACTTCATCCTGAGACACCACAGCTAAATCTACAGTTTCAGTGATCAACAGTAAACTGTGTTCTATATTATTATTATTATTATTATTATTATTATTATTATTATTATTATTATTACTACTACTGCTGTGGTTGGAGCTGCTTCCATATGCCATCTTCTGGTGACACACAGACTTGGTAATGGCCCTGACAAGCACAAATAAACTGTACTGAGCACAACTCAGTGTGGAGCTTAATGTTTGTGGCAAAATCCATGCCAGTCATAACTAAGATCACTGTAGTGACAGCAAATGCCTGTTGTGGAAAGAATGGCCTGAATTTCTTTTTATCTAGGAGTAGAACAAAAGCCTTCTAGTTTCAGGTAAGCCTCTAAGTGGAAGGTATAGTGACAGGAAAATAAGAGTTCATCCATTTTTACCGGTATTTCCTTGAAACAAGTATGACTGTTATCATATTGTCCTCTAAAGAAGAGTTATTTCCAGAGGAACATCTTAGTACTTTTACAGTGTGAGAGTTTTATCACTCTTTATTTATTTCCCATAAAGGAAGTGGAGCTCAGCTCAAGTCCTTTTTTCTTGGTCAAAGAAGGGCTCAATAAAACTGCTTGAGAAACTACCACCACATTTGGGATGACAACAGGGAGATTTACACATTGTATTTACCCAGCACTGTATATAAACAACTATGGTTCAGCTGAAACATTTTTTCCAAGTCAGATACAGTAAAAATTCAAATCTGGCCCAGTTTGAGAAGGAGATGAGTCAGAAAAATCCTGCTACAGGGGAAAGAAACCTCAGTGCATGGCTGGCCTTGGTGACAACCTGCCAGGAGAAGAGGGACCTATGAAACTTTCTTCTAACGTTTTATCTGAGCCTTATCTGCCCAAACACTTCAGGGTTCAGGAAGAGCAGCCAAAGTCAATTTTTGCTGAGAGTGTTTAAAACCGAAAATAAACAGAAGGGAGAATTTGTACGTGTGCAGGAGGAGGCGTTGGGGTGGAGAATGGACAGGGTGGTGGGATTGGGGAGGGAGTGATTTAACCTACATTGACTCTTCTGAAATCCTCTTGGAAGTATCCAATGTTTTCTCAAATGACAATGAAATTGCACAATCCATAATTGTGGTGGTGGAGAGCTGCTGGCGTGTGTCCAGGGGCCAGTGTTCTCTCTGCCCTGCCAGGTAGGTGAAACAATAGTCAGTATGAATTACAGAACAGCTGTGTCATTACTCCATGCTAGTTATCTGATTCTGCAAAGCCTGAAAAAATACCTTCTGACATGTATAAAACAGAAACTGAATTTTCAGGTCTTTGTCTGTTAGTATTTTAAAATACTAAAAAAAAAAACAAAACCTAAAAAACAAAACCAAACCAAAAACCTCACAGTGTGCACTGTTATGCTGGTCCAGACACAACAAAATCCTTGGGGTTTCAGGAGCATTTTGTGAACTTTCCCCCTGTCTTGTCATCTGAGAAAAGGTACACTGATGTTGTTGTCATCCAGTTTTGTCTGATGGTTGAGAGATTAGTTATCTGCTCTGTGCCTCAAATTTATTCTGGTTCCTATGAAAAATATTGTCTGTGAAAACACGAAACACTTACAAAATGTCAACATTTCACTCCTATCTGCCTGTAGATCAATATGAATGGGTCACAGTGACCTCTCAGGGAGCAGGTCTATGTGACAACCTGAACTAATATGTATCCAAGGTCCTTTAAAAAAAACCCACAAACCATCTTTATCCATGGGGGATCTGTTCCCAGCAGGTTAATTTCTATCAGATAGGTCTGAATGATCCTGTATAAGATGACTTCTTTTAAATGTGCACTGTAGCAGAAGTAAAACTTACATTGGTACAGACACATTTAGCCTAGAAGCACACATTCTGCATTGCTGGTTGTTTCACTTTCCATCTTCATCAAGTGAAAGTATCTCGTGACACCTTAAACCATTTTTAACAGGCACAGATGTAGGAGAAGCTCTCAAATTGCACATGCAATTACAGCACAGTGTGGAGGAAGCTGGGCACATCTCTACCTTGGGATAACATTTTCAAAAGCTGTTAACTAAGAGGTTTAAAAGACATGTGTCCCAGGTGCTGATGTGGCCAGACTGTGGTGCAGCATGTTTGTGCAGATGTGTTATCAGGCAGCTCTAATTAATGCCCCTCAGGTGCAGCAGAACTCCAGTGGGCCCTTCCTTCCTGCCCAGCTTCCCATTGCTCCACACCTCTGCCAGGACTCAACATCACTCCTGCTTGGGTGCCAGGGCTCTGTCACAAGTGCACAGTCTCACAAACGGGTGAACCCTCCGTGTGATGTGGACACACAAGAAATTTGTTTGGAATGTAAAGATTCAGGGTCCTAAGTGTTAATGCTTTTAAAAATCACAGTGTAACTACGGGGAATGCCTTTGCAGACCTTGGGCTGTGTACTGAAGTTCTGAGTACAGCTGCAACTAAGGGGTAAAACATTTCAACAGACTTTAAAATATTGTCTGTTCCTGGTCTCTTGGAAAGAATTGTTGATACCTGGATGCATAGTCCAGTCAGATTCCATGTACTCTGTGATTTGTGTTTAGCACCCTTGTAGTTTAATCAGGAGCCAGGTAAAGCTTGATGTACTGAAGATGGCTTTAATCTTAAAACCTGAAACTAAATAGCAAAACCAGAAGAAATATGAATACTTGGGATTTAAATTTAGCTCCTGCTCTTTGGCGTGTTAATTGAAAATCGCACAAAATAAATAGGGAGAAGACAAATAGGAACACAGGTACATTGCAAAGGCTTGGGTGTTCTGGTTTCAAGTTGTTTCCTTCCGAAAGCTTTGTATGAGCACGAGGTACATCACAGGTCAGGTGGAGCCACCTCACCCCGAGCAGTCAGGAGTCCCCATGTCCCATAAGTTGTGTCTGTGCTGGGCTGCAGTCACCACCCAGGGAGGCATTTTCAGGCTGTGCCAGTTCTGAGATGAAATCCCTGCAAAGTTTAAGGGTAGAGCACAGCATTACATTGTGGAGCTCTACTGTCTAGCTCTTTTTAGTTAGCAGGATTCTATTTTCCCAAAGGAAGAGATTGAAAGAGTGAGGAAGGAAACAATGCTTCATTAGGTCCACTGAGTGTGTACTTTGGGCTCATGTCCATTGAATTAAGCAAACAAGCTGCCCACAGGAGGAACCAAATGCCACAGCTGGGGGTTAACTGGCGACTTGGTGACCAAAACCAAAACTGAAAATGTCCTTTGTCACTTGTAGATCACGAGGGTTTGATTGACATAGCACCTATGGCCAGGTGTGCAAAGAATTGGTTTATTGCCAAGTTGAAAATCAATGCAGAGATTGTTATCTAAGAACTATGTCTGGATCAATTTACAGAACTTCAGTGAAGCAGGTTAAATTTGGTGAAGATTTGGCTGTCAGTTTTGTTATATATGTGGATGTGTGTATAAAAATCTTATAAATTCTCTTGGGGATGGTCCTGTGCAGGGCTAAGAGTTGGACTCAATCATCCTTGTAGGTCCCTTTGAAATCAGCATATTCTATGATTCTGTCATTCTGTGAAATATATTTATTTCTTCCAGCATAAAAGAAAATTGATGAATATCAAGAACAACTCTTGAAGCAGAAGCTCTGGTAATTTCTCAATACAATGAGGAGTTGCTTCTAAGATAAAGCCATTTAGTATGAACTCTATGAAGGCCTTTGCTCACGTTGTTGTTTATAAATATATTATAAAGACTCTTGGTTTTTTTTACTATGGAGGGTTTTTTTAGCACATAAGGCAAATAGTTCCTTTTTATTTCTATCAGTCTGTGCTGTTACATGATGGAATTGAAGAGCATTCAGTTTTCCTAATTGCAGGCACATCTCACATTCCAAATACATGCTCAGCTTTAACTGCCTGTACATAAAATAGGAAAAGGTGGAGATTTAGAGCTGAGTGCCTTGAGCTGTATTCCAAGGATGCTGCCCCTTGTGCTGCCAGGGGATTAAGGAAGGACAGCTGCCTGCCCACTTAGCTCTCATGTTGATTGTGCCCCAAGAATATGAATTTCCACCTCTCTTCTTGATAATAAATTCAGAATTTCTGATTCTCTGCCCCCATAATGTCCTCCCATTTGTGGCAGTTGGCTGGTGATTTTGATGGAAATGAAACTGAGATTGGGAGACTGACAATTATTTTCTAACAGCAGTAATTAATTTGCTCCAGTAGGACTGTCAAGAACTCCAGAAGTGGGGCAAACAAACAAAGTTCCTTTTGAAATGTCTTTGTATGACTGTGCCTGGCTTTCAGAACATCAAAATCAGATCACATATTCACTTTTTAAAGAAAATTTTAGGGTAACTATTTTACAGTTGGTTTCAGGGTCATTTTAGCTTTTTTTTGGGGTTTTTTTTTTGTTTTTTTACAAGGAACTTTAAGATGGAACAAAGGACTTCATTTTTGCTACAGCAAAGCATTTTCAAATATTGGAACATCTTGTTTTATGAGGTGAAAAATCTCTGCTGCCAGAGCATAGTTTGAAGTGCTGCAAAAGGCAGTGTCTTCACAGAAAATCACACTGGTTCTCAGAGAAGCAGGGTGAGATCTGTGAGATACATTCCACCCTGCAACATTTCAGTGAATCACAGAAGTCTGTGGTTCAAGGTTTAGTTTCCTCATCTGAAATAGAAATATATAGCTAAGCTTGGAAGAGCAGTTGTTGTGTACTGGTTGAGAATATTTTGGCAAAACATTCTTTGTCCAAAAATGCTGTTTTCTGTCTGAGAGTGCTGTTGTATTAGAAGGGAAAACACTTGTGGACATGTAGTATTTACAAAAAAACTTCTGAGCTCCAGATGGAATTTCTAGTCAAAGTAAGAAAATGTGAGACACTCTCCTATTTTGGAAAATTGAGAAGTCTCAGAGAAGTGTCCTGAAGAAATGGCTTTTTGAAATTTGTCTGCCTGTACAAGGGTTATGTGCTTCTGTTCTCTGGGAAAAAATTTGGAAGGTCTGCACTTTGCTCCAGTCTGGAACACAGTAAATGTTGATACTTCAGGATTTTTCTCAGATATTTATTCCTATCTGACCATAAGTAGTTTAAATTGTAATTCAATACAATGATTTTTAGCCTCTTTGTAATCTTACTGTGCATTGGTTTCACTCCTCCTCTTTGGGATATGTGCATATCCTGCTTGTCTTACATGTGTTACCCAGATGAACAATGCCATGGGGTGCGTGATCCACCTAATGGCTTGGAATTCTGGCACTGTATCCCTGCTTAGAATAGGTGGGGCTGTGTACACCCTAAACCAGAAAATGTGTGTTTGGACAATAAGATGGTTGGGGCTTGTTTGTGTTTAGGTTTGCACATTCTGCACATAAGCCATTGATCCCGAGTAAATAATGAACAAGAGAAAATCCATTAAATAAGTTATTCAAAATATCATGGAACTTGTCAAATTAATGATTTCACAAGCAACACCCAACCAATTGTTTTTGCAATAGAGCAGTTTTTTAGGGATTAGAGAAGATCCAAACTGCTGGCAGGCAAAATCCAGCTGAGGTGAGATCAGAATTTTGCATTAGAGCTTAAAAGTCCAGAGAATTGTGGGAAATGTTGAACTGACTAAGTTTAGTGAATTATTAATTCCTTTTTTTTCACTCTTGTGAAGCAGTTTATGTCAATGCAAAACCTGGCAGGGGAGAAGGATGGATATGTCAGTGTGAGGGCAGCTGCTGTTGACCACACTGTGGTAAATGCTCAGTAATGAAGCTTTGGTCAAATAGAATTGACTCAATGAGATGTGAAGCTAGCAGAGTATCTATTACAAATTAAGAGATAAATCTGTGGCTACTTTGAAAATATTCTTTATTGCTCAAGCTAAGAGCAGTCAATAAGAACAACTTACAAAGGGGATGGAAAAATAATGTTTCAATTATGGTTCAAATGTTATGAGATTAGGAAATCGTATTTCCCAACTACCTTCAATTTTGTCATTATAAAATAATGTAAAACTGATAGGAAGTGTTTTTTTCCACGTCAGGAGACGTGATCAGCTCTGTGGTATCCAGGGAGAACACCAAAGGAGCGAGGCACTGAACAGCTGAGCACTGGAAGAGCTCACCTGCTGGGTGCTCCACGGGGTGTATTTTCTGTTGGCCTGTGCTCAGAGAAGGTGCAAATGTACAACACCAGAGTGCCTTTAGCGTGGTCTGACACTTACAGAAACTGAGGTGCAGCAAGAGTGCCCAGCTGGGCTTGTGGGGTTTGGACTCAAACTGACGTTGCTGAAGCCATAATGCATTTCTCAGTGATAATGGGACTGGCCAAAAATTCACTTCACTGAATCCATGTATAGGTGTGGGTAGGTGTAGCTCACAGCTCACTACAGGCACTGTCCCAAGACAGGATGGTATTTTAGCAGTCGTATCAGCTGGCATAATTAAATATACTTATATTGCTGCTGCTAATTTTAGCAGGTTACAGGGATAACGAGAGAGTTAAGATATGAGAGGTTGATTAGACACTGGCAGCCCAGTTGAAACTCTCCATGGAAGAGGTATCTGGACTTTGGGCAGGGCATTTTTTCCATGCAGAGTGGGTATGCTATTGTCCAGATTTGTCTCATTTCAGCCTAAGTAGTTCCAGATTTCAATGAAACACAATGTTTGTGAACTTTTTCCACTTCATATATCCCTAAGGACTGGGCATAGTGAGCTGAACAGGGATTTGAACACTCCTGTTACTAATGCTGTGAGTCTGATGGTCATGACCTAGGCCAAAAGAAATTGGTGAAATTGGTTTCTGGAATGAACATGCCATGTATGGTCCCTGATTCTATTCAGCTTCAAACCATGAGAGGAAGTGCACAGTTCATTTCCCAGGATGTCCTTCCTGTTTGAAGTGAACAGGAACAGTCCTTGAAGAGGCACTGAAATACAGTCTGGTGGTGTTTGCTGAGCAGCCTCAAATTCCAGTGTAATTGAAACTCAGCCTTTCCTGGGAAGAGCCCAAGAACTCCAATGAACAGGAAGGAGATGGACATCTTCAGAAGATTTGCCTGAGGATTAAATTTTAAATAATTGACATATATTTTTTTTCCCAAAAATTAATTCCATGTTGGACTATCATAAGATTTATGGACAGTTCAGGAAATTTCTCCTATAAACCTCTACAAGTCAATGGCTGGAATGGTTCAACTGTGGGTATCAGTGACTGAAACTCTCTAAAGAATCTTGCAGTTAAGGCTTTGGGGCTACTGAAATTCTCCTGAAGGGCCCAGTTCCACTTTACCAGCTCAGCAGTCTTTGGGACTGCTCAGCTAATTATCCATCCTGTGCAATTGTGTGGAAGATTCTGAGAGCTCTCACAGACCCTCAGGATCCAGGTGTGCCATGCTGGGGAGCCTTTACAGTTTGGTAGTTGTCACTCTGGCATTCTAAATTCATATCAGCAACACCCATTTCAGTTGGTGCTATTCAAATATTTCCTAGTCTTTTTTTTATTATTATTTATGTGCTTATTAGTATTTTGGAAACTTGTTGGTCCTTGTTTTTCACCCAGCACCTCAATTGTGGTTTATGAAGAGACTTGCAAGATAGTTTTTCTGTCCTTAAACCACTTTCTGGGTTTTGTGTGTTAAAACTGCAAACTTTTTCAGTCTCTACTTAAAGACCTGTTTAATATTTAACTCAAATAAACAGAATGGGGATTTTTTTTTCATACAAACCTATCCATTACAATATATCTTTGGATTATCTTGCTTCAAATAATTTAAAGAAAAAAGCAAGAAAGAACAGACCTTTTGTAGTACTTCAGTGAGTGCTGCAAAGAGCAGAATGGGAGGTGCTAAGTATTTAAGGACATCTTTTTGCTGTGTGCTGTAAGAGTTAGTAACACTGGTACTTTGGAGCAGTAACTCCAGAAGGTGCTGTGCAGAAAAGCAAAACCAAAATATTAGGCCTGACGTAGTCCATTTAATTTTCTGATTTGCCCTCAGCCTCTTTCTCTTAACTCTTCCCAGCTCCTGTGATAAGTTTCTACTTGTTGCTGTTTTTTTCCACAGTAAAACTTTTGTCCCAGTGCCAGCACATTATGTTCCTGGTTAGAGCCGTGACGTCAAATGGTATCTGGCTCCAGGCCAAGGAATGCTGCTGGGAAGGAGGGAATGAATGAATGGATTTTTCAATTCACATTGTAGTTGCCTCTTTCAGAGCCAGGAATCTGCATGTAATATTCAGTCAGCTGGCTAAGGTACATTATCAGTATGTCTTAATGGAACTACAAGGAGCTTCGGAGAGGATTCACAATATGTACAACAACTCAGGAAAAATGTTATGGTAAACTTCGAGTTCAGAACTGGTTCTGATGAGGAGGACCATGAAGGAAGAAAGATGTGATTCAATGCATAGTGGCTGCTAAATTTTAAATATAGTAAGTGGAAGAACCCTGAGCCTGGAATAATTACTATCTAGTGTTCAGGAACTGAAACAGACCACAAATTCCAAATTATAAATGTTCCAATGAGCTCCTGCAGTATGCATTTCTTTTAAAAGTAATAGTCTTTACTATGGATGACAATCTACTTCTGTTACCTGTACATTTACAAAACTGAGGGATCAAAATTACAATTCAAATCAGAATTCACCAGCATCTATTGTATGATGTTTTAGTTATTGGAGTCTGTTTCCATGTCCTTTCTGATGCCAAACTTGACATGGAAGGAATAACCTTCCTATGATGATGCTGTACCTGCTTACCCTCAGTTCCATTACCCAGAATTCTCCAACAGCTGCTCATACAGAAAGAGTAAATGGGATGTTTAGAGCACCCACAAAAATCAGCTACTGCATAGGTTTGGCAGGAGAACAGAGCTTGCTCTTAAATATGTAAGGGATGAGGGAATCCACATATGGAAGATACAGGGATGAATGATGTGGCATAACATCCCAGCTGGGCCCTTCTGATGTGTGACACCAGGAACTGTTGAATTAAGGGCTGTCTAGAGGTGCTCAGGGTTCTTTTACAAGATACAGAGAAGAACAGTACAAAGCTAACAAATCTGTGCACTCAAATGTTTTGAACGTTTTACTGTTTCATAGTTAAATTTTACTGTAATCCAGATTAAAATCCACTTCTAAATTAATTTCGCTAATTGCCGCTGCTCTTGCATGAATATAAAGGCACACTTTTAAATCTTCCCCTTGTAGGAAGTGATTCCAGCAGTTATAACTATTTTGGCATCCAAAAGATGTACAATACCCTGCTGCAGAAAGATACCTGGATTCTTGGACGTGTTTGCTTTTTCTTTCAAAGGATTAATGCATCTTAGTGAAAGCGTGACTTCCTGCGTATTGTGTAAAGTGACAAATATGTTTTTCATGCCAGATAAATCCAAAGATACATAAAAATCATTGTTCCGCATAAGTGACTAAATTCACTAATTAAGGCCCAGTGCATATTTACATACATCTTGCCTGTCACTCGGGCCATGCTTTTGGAGTCAGGGGGATTATTTGTATTAGAGTTAAGGACATACATAAGCTTTTGCAGCAGGGAGCTGAAAAGGTCTGAGTTTAAATACAAGCCTCTAAAAATCACGGCTGTGCCCTGCAGCATCCATCTGATTAGTCATGTTTGGACAGCGGAGGAAGAAGATATTTTGTCATCCTTTTTTTTCTAATTTGGATGATAAAAACATAATAATGAAGATAACAATAGTGACACCCAGTCCCTCAAGGAGTTGGTGATACCATTTTCTTCTGCATCTTATTTTGGACATTGTTAAGTGGGACTGATATGAATGTTTTTACTTTCTTGCCCCAGCTTGATTATCGGATGTGAGTCTTGCACATCCCTTTGCCATCACAGTTCACCTCCAGCTCTCATGGTTGTAACTGTGTCCTCTGAGAGGTGCACCACAAACAGCTGAGGCCAAGAGCTCTTTCAGAGGGGAAGGATCTCATCAGATGCATATGATACAGACTCTGAGACAATTCTCTTCAATACCGTTGGAAGAGAAGTAGTTTCTTGACCTTTCAAATAAGCGAAGTTTAGTGCAGAATTGGATTCAGAGCAAAGACTGGAGGAGCAAACAGCCCAGGCCAATGCATACCTCCTGCATGAAATAGGTACAACAGGAGCAGCAGCAGTGGCTTCCACCCTTTTCTGAAGAAACCAGCAGCAAACAAAGCAAAATGGCTCAGCAGATCCTCTCAGAGGACACTGGCAGTGAAAGCATGCCAGGCTGTGTGATCTGTGGCAGATCTGGCCGGGATATCTCACGCCCATAACAGCACTCAGTGTTCAGCCAGTGAGCAGCCAATCTCTCAGGTCACAGTGAGTGGAACCAGAACAACTTGTTGGGCTGGGGAATTTGGGATTCACAGGAAGGCTTGCAGTCACTTCTGTCTGTTAGCAGGGCTGTAATTTTCGAAGTTTTGACGTTGTAGCTTTGAGGATTTTCTTTTCAGCTGAGTGTGAGTGGACAGGGATGCGATGAACTTGTATCATGATTGGGAAACAGCTGTCAGAGCTGGGTGCAGAGCAGAGGAGAGCATTCCACTGGCTGTAGCTCATGGACATACTTGGCTTCAGAGCAATGAGGTGGCTCTTGCTTATGCCTCCAGTAAGAGGCCTTTCCTGGGAAAGAAATACTGCTCAGCCATGGAGCCAAAGCTTTTGAGTGTAACTGTGCCAGCTCTGGGACCTCGTGCTGCAGCAGTGCAGTGAAATGGAGTATAACACAACTGTCCCTCCAGAGAAAAACAGCTCTCACCAGCCAAGTGCTGTTTTACTGCTTTGTTCCTACCTTACGGGTTTCTCCAAGCACTTCTCATGCACCCCTTCACACCTCTCACCTCTGCAGAGGCCCTGGTGCAGACCCAGCCTAAGGCTTTAATGCTCCAGGGCTCCCCTCCTTAGAAATTGCAACAGCTCCTATTTTTCCCACAGAAGTAAAGGTCACAGTAGTGGGTGTGAGAATTTTGTGATGGGTGGACCTCAAAACTTCATGTTTTATTTGGGTTAGTTCCCCCAAATTTCCGTGCTGCCAGCCCAACCAATTCAGACTGGTTTGATCAGCAGAATTAAACATAATATAATAGGACTACTGGCTTATATGGTGGCACTTCTGAATCCAGACAGTGTGACAGCACATGAGTACAAAGAGATGAATAATGACAATTAACTGGTCTTCCTTGAACCTTCCCAGAAATACTCTGTTTTATTCTCAGCAAAGGTTCAGAACTGCTCATGTTTTAATTGAACCACTTCACTCATCTCTAAATGAAAACATTTGCAAACAGTGTCCAATGTACATAGCCCCAGGCACTGCACAACAATCAAATGAAAAGACTTTTCTTTGTCTTATTTATTTACTTGAAGCTAAAGAAAAATGCCAAAATTCTACCCTTGAATAAATCACCACTTTTTACATGCTTTACCCCAGGCAAAAGTTCCAGTTTTTTCCTAACTTATGAGTTGTTTTTGTTTGTATTTGTGTTTGTATATTTTTTCTATCTTATTTGTTTACTTTTCCCCGCTTCTTAAAATTGTCTCTTCTCTTTAGAAGTGGGGGAGAAGGAAAGAAATTGAGGTGAAACCACAACATGTTTTCATTTTCGTGTAACAAACAGATCTTTTTTCACAAGCTTCTTCAGGCACTAAATACCAAATACAGCTCGAGACAATAAATTATAATCCCCTTCAGAGAATGCAGAGCTGGGAAAAGAAGAAATACAAGTGTTTGCAACATGTTTCAAGAGAGATAGCTAATTGAGATTTCATTAACTCTACATTGTCTTATCATTTATGTTTGTAAAAGATAATCATGGCTTTACTTATTGTTTTGCTGCTCACTTTCAGTTCGACAAAGTCTTTACAAGTGTGAGTACACACCATTATTTCTGTTTTTCCAATGCATGTCCTATAAAATTTGCAAAGTCCCCATGGAAGTTAAGGCTGGCATGTTCAAAAGATGAAGTGTCTTATGTTAGTCTCGTTGATGGCTGCTTGGTGAGTACTCTGTGGTGTGACTTGCAAGCAAGTTGAGTCTTAAGTAGAGCAAGGATAAGGTAATCAGCACTAGAGAAAACTCCTGGAGAGAGAGATGTAAAACTTCAGTTAGCACCCATTTCCAAGAGGGCTGAATTACCTACAACAGCATCATCCAGGATTCCCTTTCATGTGTCAGCACAGCACGAAGAGGAGCAATTCATTTATACTACAGGGGAAGCTTCTACAGAAATGAAATGATGCAAGGGGGCCTTAGTGTAAAGAGACAGAGCTTTGGATTTGTTCTGATTTGTAAACTATTCTGTATGTGCCTTTTGTCAGAAACTTATCTTTAGTCACCTTTAGTCAGGACTAGCCATCATTTCATCCAGTCTCCCTGGAATTCTACAGCGGTACAGTCAAGTGAGCTGGATCCCAGTGTCCCCCTGTCCTGCGGGGACCCAGGTAGAGCCCAGGCAGACACATCAGAAGCAATTTAGTTTCTCCACCCTAGATTCTGTCACTGTGTCCTGGTTTCACCTCCTCTCACCCAAACTAGAATTCTTTCCTTCCTTGAGCATTCAGTGTAACATTCATTTCTTATCACCACATGAGCCTCACATAGTTATGTGCTCAAACAAACTGTACAAAAATTAACTGGGCAGGTCCTATAAACAGCCAAAGCACTTAATTATCTGTGTCCTGCTTTAACAGCCTCTACTGAAAAATGTAAATGTCATTGATAATGAGATGATAAATGAGATATGGAGCAATTCCTGTCTTTGAGCCTGTAGGTCTTATAACTCCTCCTGCTGCTTCAGGAGTCAAAGGTAAACTCTGCATAGTGAAGTTTGCCCTTAGAAAACTGAACATTGAAAAAGAAATGCTTTGTTTATTAGATGAATTGGCTTTATCAAGGACTGCACTGATTATTTTAATTATGAATAGAAAAAACCAGTCTGCTGACTTTGCAGCTCTGTGTATATAGATTATGTATAAGGAATGTCGAGGAAGTCAGCTCAGTTAATAGATTTTGTAAGCTTTGTGCTGTGAGCAGGTGTGTGTTTGTAACTTTTGGGATGTAATAAAACATTTATTGGTTTACAAAATTATGTTGGGAAAACATCCCTCTTGGGTAAAGACTGAGCCCATTTGAAGAGACCCTGAGGATGGACACAGACAATGCAAAAAATGACGTTATTGCAAAAATGTGTCCCAACAAAAATGTGTCTCTGGAAGAGCTGGGTTGGGTTGAAGGGATAAGTACCTGAAATCTGGAAAAGCCAAGCTTGATTGAAGGAATAGGTACCTGAAACCCTACAATCTACACCAACATAAATCTCTTACTTTCACGACATCATGACTCTACTTGTAGTGAAAAAACGTACGTATTTGCTTAATGTTTGTGGTTTCCCAATCTTCTTATTACTTAATTGCTGAAAAATCAGCAGAAGTGGCTTGGTTAGGAGTTTGGGATTTTTTTTTTTTAATGAAAGAATCCCAGAATCACAGAGTATTTGTGGCTGGAAGGGACATCTGGAGGTCATGTAATCCAACTCCCCAGCTCAGAGCAGGACCAAGGTAGAGCAGTTTGCTCAGGATTGTGTCCAGTTGACTGTTTTTATGGCTGGAGACTCCCCAGGCACCTCCCAAGGCAAGCTGCTCCCATGCCAGAGCACCCTCACCCTTGGTCAGTCATTATGGAGTCTTTATTTGTATAAGAATCCATTGTAAAAATGCAACAGATTTCGACCCCTTACAGTTCTGGAAAAGGTGCTGGAAATGGAAACGTACCCACTCCTGGATGCAGAAGGGGCCTCTAAATTCTCAGAGTCTTTATCTTAGTGCAGCAGGTCCCTCCCATCTCAGTACCATGCTTTGAATAACAGAGAATGTAAATGGGACACACAAATTTACATGGTAATCTGGCCCTTTGATCAAAGCTGAGGTTTATATTATCAGATACTTCTCATTCCTTAGTGATTATACACAGGAGGGTTCAAATAATAACAATATCATCATGAATTTAAAAATCTTCAAAGACAGGAATTTCAGAATTCAGATTAATATTTAGAATTTTATCTTCAGTGTTTGTTGTATTTGTGACACCAACTTGTGATGTGAAAAATGTCCAGGTTATTTCTGACTGCCACTGAGTTCATGAGTGATCTTGGATAAACTATTTCTGCCTTGTGTTTCTCTTAACAGTCTTTGGCATATCCTTTCACCATTTATGTTCCTTATTTCTGGAGTCTGGATTGGATACACAGGAAGATCAAAGAGAAAAATTTTTTAGACCTCATGTCTTTGCCACCCAATGAGATACTTCATCATTACCCACTGCCTCCTCTGTTTCTTAGGAGTTGTTCCATTATTTTATTTTATTTTTTTGTACTACAGACTTATCTCCAGGGATACAAATTTCACATTAGTGTAGTAATATGTCCACAGACAGGAATTGTAATGGAAGAAGGGGTTTTTTTCCATGTAGGTTTTTCATACTGGTGTTGTTGAATACCATTTTCAAGCTCTTCTTACATCTCACTCTGGGCTCAAATTTCCTTTGATGTGAAGGCCTAAGAAGATATAGAGGACATAAAAGAAGGGATTGCCATTCCAGCTCCTACCTTTTAATAGCAATTATGTCATGGAAACACAAAATGTCTGCCCCTGAAGTGGTTAGAAACGTGAACTGATTTTATATATACAGGAGACCTTTATAGATTAAACCACAGGCCTGAAATGTGTCACAACCTCCCAACACCTTCTGATGGCAGGTGCTGCTTCAAGATGAAAAGCTTAACTCTGTGTTAAGCCAGAAAGGTATCCAAGCAGAGCATTCCTGTGCTTTTGATGGGATAACTACACACTTCTCTGGAATATGTACTTCAAGAAGTTGAGGGGTGGGGTGTCAGGGTTATTGCCAGACCAGTCATTCCACTCAGGTGTTTATTAATGGGACGTGGAGTTGTTGAGGAAATGCACAAACTCATTCGTCCTTATCAGCAAAAGTGTCCAAAATAAGTGCTGTCAACTGTCATCTCCAGGAGTGCTGCACATGCTGTACCCTGGGAGCGCAGTCACAGTGCAGTGAGGTTGTTTACTCTGCTTTTCTATCTTAGGAGTCCTCCAGGTGTGTTCCATGTGGGAAGATAACGAAGGGCGGGGGCTTGGAGGGAGGGAATGTTTAAGAAGTAGGATGATAATGAGCAAAGTGCTGTGTTGGGAAGATTCAACTGAGCCCTGAGTACAGAGTGATTTTAAAAACCACGGCAAAGGCTTTCAGTGCAGCGGTGTTCAGTGTCTGCAAGCAGAAGTAAGCTACAACAAAAATAAAAAGATGAAAAAATAGTGCTAGAAAGCTGCATTTATGCAAAATTAAAGTCTAGTTCTAGACTAAATTCAAGAAAACTGCCTTAGCTCTCTACCAACTGCACGGAATACATCAGGCATCCCAGCATGGTGGGGAGCAGGTCATGAGGCAACCGAGCACACCCCAAGTGATGAAGCTTCCACTTCCACTGTATACTGTGGATATTTGCATTTATGAGATCATTTTGGCTGGCATGGATGAAACAGCAATGAAAATGCTATTGTACAATCCTAGGATGGAGGTTTCTGCCAGTTCATAAATGCATGCAATGGAAACAATGTTTCTGAATGAAATCAAAATGCTAAATGAACTGTTCAGTCATCTCAGTGTTTCCATTTGGAATGCTGAATAAAGAGTCCTATTTCTAATCCAAGACGGTTTTTATTAGCTCTCAGTGTGTTTAACACAAGCACAGACCAGTTCTGGAATCAGCCAGGGTACAACTTGAATAATAGGGAAGTTATTTTCTGCATAAACACTAGATTTATTAAGGCCTGTTTTTCTCTCATGAAAGACTAGTTGCAACTAGCTTGAGGAAGCCATCAGAACAATTTATACATTCTCAGAATCTTTGAGAAAAGAAGGTGGGTTGGCATCACTGCACAAACACTGCTGCATTTAGACCTGTTACATCTTCCACGGGATGCCATGAGATGCTGGTGCAATGGTTACCTGCTCCATAACTTCCTTCTTCAGAATTTATCTAAAATTGGGGTCATACATATGTAAAGTCCAGCTGGATAATTGAAACTAAAGATGGACAAGTGGCCACCTTTCAAAAATGAAGATTGCTTTTAATTTATTTTCTCTCTCATCGCTCCATTGGCTCACATTACCATCTGTTGCAGTTTTGCTGTTTATTTTCCAGCTACTACCTTGCTGCTACTCCAGGGTTCTCCATACCAGCCACTCCTGGTAAATGGTCCCTCTCAGTGACAGGGTTCTGTTACACCACAGGACTCACCAGCACAGAGAGACGGAGACATGAATGATGTATCCAACTCCCAGTAATCTTCATGCTCTTCAATAAAAGCTCATTTTTCAGTTGATCTCTCTCTGAGGGCCTGTTTAATGTCTCACACAGTGCAGGAACACTGCAACATAAGGTCTTACTGCAGTGCCAACATACACTGTGACCTTGTGCTTAGGATAGAGCTTCGAGAGGGTAAATTTTGCTTTCTCCAGGAGGTTCAGCAGCTTCCTGCAGTTGGCTTTCTTCATTGAGTTTATGTTTCTTAAAGGTACATTAAATTCTATACAGTTTTCTGCTGTTCTGTGAGAAAAACTCATTTTAAAAAAATAATTCATACATCAACAAGTTTTTCCTGACTTTTTATTAGCTCAACCAAAACTGTGAAATATTTGCATATATTTTTCCCAGCAATTGTGAATTAACTTGGTTTGGTCATTAGATGTCTTTCAGCTGGTTGGTTTATGCTTATTTAATGAGGGTTCCTGAGAGGAATTTCTGTGGAAGTTTATTATTAGTCTGGGTGCATTTCGAAACTGAATTTGAAGTTTATTCTCTCAGGACTGAGAGAGTTTGTGTTTAACTTTATATGGGTAATCCCACTGACTACCTCTTTTTATGGTGTATCAGATCTACTTAACTCTGGCCAGCTGCTGGATTTTGGAACAAGAATTCATTTTTATTGAGTTTCAAATACCTAATCAGTTTAGAAACCTTTGAATGTGTAGGCACATCTATGTGCCTCTGTATGTGGTCACCAGAGGGGCTTACATAAAGGCAAAGTGAATGAGAAATTACAGTGCTGTAAATCTACCATTAGCTAAATTTGAGTCTTTTTGAACTGTTAAGCTGAACTGGTGCCAGAGTGAATTGTGTTGCTGGAACTAAGTAAGTGCATATTGCAAAGTAAATGAAAAGTGTAAGGAATGTTGCCTGTTTGTAACTGCATTAATTTAATACAACTGTAGGCAGTGCTCAATGTCATGACTGAATGCAAAGAAAAACAAAATCGTGCCTGATGAAAACATCTGGGTTCAAGTTTTTATGCCAGTAAATTCTTCCCCCACTGGTAAAAAAGATTGTAAAACCACATACTTTTTGGGTTATGTGAGTCATAGGAATGTTCTACAGAATGCTCCAGCTCTCTTCTTCTGAATCCATAGCTCAGGGTCATTGGCTGGCAATGGCTGTGTTCTGGGACTGCATCAGAGAGGGGTCAAGGGGTTGTAGCCTCAGTTGTGCTGAGTTTGCAACTGGCAGGTGGGGGAGAATTAACCTCCATTTCAGTTCCCTGGAACTCAGAATCCAGAACAGTCCTGGACGTAACTCGGCGTAGCTGGAGATCTTTGCATAAGGATTGTATATTAATCAGTATTTCTTTCCAGGAAACCGGTTTATGCTTCATTTTACCTCTGCGTTCTTCTCTCTCTTCCGAGCCCTGGCAGTTGTGCCAGCAGGAGAGAGGGGAGCACAAAGATAGAAATAAGCAGCTGGGACTGGGTGAAGAATTCTTAAGGAGTGTTACTACCAAAGGTCCAACCATGGGCTGAGCTGGGGCAATTGGCAGAGAACATGGATGTACCTGATATTTTCTGACCCTAAACACGGTGAGGATGTGGTTTCATGAGACAAACCTTTGGTAGCAGCTTTGGGTATTGGTCAGTCCCAGTGTCCCTGCACAGTGCAGTCACTTTATCACTCGTACCATCACACGTGCTGATTTTTCAATCAGATCAGAGAAAATGATCCAGCTGAAATAAAATACCACAAACCTTTTTTGTAGCTGGATCTGTTGGTGACTCCTGTTCACTGCACCATCAAAAGGATGTACTTGCATTCCCAGACGTGGTGTGGGGGAGAATGAGTGGCCAAGGGCTGTTTGTGCACAGAGTGCAGCTTCAAATTTACTGTGCTCAGCACTGCAGAGTGAATGAAGATATGGCTAAAATGTGTAGAAGTGTGAGGTTCCACTGAAGACTCATATCTGGGATCAGCTTACATTGTTACTGAAATGATGAATCCATTCCTTTTCTGTAGGCTCTGGTTTATACTGACATATATACCAAAGATAACCAAGAGAGACAAAACCATTGTAGCTCTGTCTGGGGTAGCCTTATCTGAGCTATGAGTACCCAAGTCTGGTAGAGGTTCAATCCCTGATTACTTCAGAGGGACAGTGGTACATAAACTCATATGATGAGGAAGGGAGTTTGATAATAGAAGGGATATTCAGAGTATCCCACCAAGGAGATACAGAGTTGCTGTCCTAAGTGTGCAATGGTGGGACCAGGACTGGGAGGACTGGAATACTGCAGGTGGGTTCAGCTTGCATGTGTGACTCAGGTGTGGAAAGCCCAGAATTAAGAAGACAACTGCAGCAATGTGTGGTGAAATGAAACCTATGGCAGAGGGGAAAGCTGAACTCCATCTTAGCTGAGGTGCTCGTTACAGTATCTTAAATGACAAAGTTAATGAGCTGTACATGGCAGGACTAGTGAAGGTTCTTTCATTGAATTATGAGAAAAGGAAGGATGGGGTGGGGATGTACTTCTGAAATTTTATTCTGAAAATGAGAAAATGCAGGGTAGTCATCCTTGCCCAATATATTGCTTGCAGTTTTTTCCAGCAAAAACACCCAGTTTGTGAGCCCAGGGACAGTGGTTGTTAATCAAAATAAACTCCCACTGTAACCACTTATATTTAGCTGGCTTAGCCTTAGTCTCTGCTTAGGCCACAGTGCACAGTCTTCAGTAGTCCCTCAGTCCAGTTTGCTCTGTCACTGGATCCAGCTTTTACAAGCAGGTGGAGTTGTGTCAGGATAACTGCAGCAATTTGGGCCAGCACAGCACGATTTTAGGTCACGTCTGTGTGAGGTGCTTGGACTTTACTCAGCATAATCAGGGCTGAGATCCTAATTCAAACAACCCTGAGGGTATGTCTACACTAACTCAGAGGCACGAATGTGACATGTACGGGCTTGGGTAAGCTACTTTTAAACAATAGCAATGATGGAACAGCAGCATAAACTTTGCAAAAGATTGTCTAAGCGTATTGGGAACTTGGTGCACGTGTGCAAGTGATGAGTTATATTGAATTTCAGGCCTCTGCTGTCCCATTGCTGTCACTATGATTGTAACGGTGCCTCTGCCTGCAGCACAGAAGTTCTATAAAGCTGTTTAGTTGCCCTGTTATAGAAAATAGGCCATTGACTGGAAAAAAACCCAAATAATGTAAAGGCAACATGTCTTTGCTCTCTTGCTGATAGTGTGATCTGAGACTCAAAACCACAAGAAGCATTCACACAGTTTCCTGCTCTCTAGAGAGTACATGTGTGACATCCTTTCAAGTCAGAAACTAGGTACAGGCTCTCATAATGACCTCAGTGGAGGAGCTACATATCAGGTGGGGTTTTTTTTTAGTGCTGCTCTGGTTTGAAATTAGATCAAAGGAAGGAAGCACTTTGCTCTTTCTAGTGAAATGTTTATCTGTCATAAGAAGCATGTGGCTTTAAAACTGTTTCTCTTGCCTGTCTCAGATGCAAAGAGTACACCCTGGATTTAGTTCAATCAATTTCTTAATTAAAGACAGTTTTATGGTCATCTTGCAATCTTGTCTATTCCAATTTCAGTTGTTTCAGTTCATAAATAAGAATTTTCCAGGGAGAGTTTTAGGAAGGAAAAGAGTTTCAAAAAGTAAATGTCTGCTGGAGAACAACTGGCTCAATAGTCCTGATAATGGACTGGACAGCTTTTGTATGTAGCTTATCAGTTCTAATCCAACAGGCAGTTGTTGCCTAAATTATAATCCTGAATGAACACCTCTTTTGGAGCCTACGGGAATGAGGCAGTTTGTCTCATTTCTCTTTCTGGAGGCCAAAAATGTCTGTATTATAAAATCAGCTTTCTTATTATTCCTGCTCTAGGTTGAAAACAATCTGAGAATTCAGAATAAGCTAAGAAAAGAACTAAAGTGTCCTAGAGGAGGAGTTCAAAGCAATTTATTTATTTCACATATCCCAAACCAGACCAGATCTGATTTTTGGGCCCCTTACTGTAAATATGAATCAATATTGGGATCTGAAGTCAGACATTCAGTGAACAATGAGAAACATATATAACAATGCAATTGAACAAATATAACATTGAAAAAAATTACCAGGCATTTTATTAGATTTTTTTTACTTACAAAGTTCTAGAAATCTTTCTCTAAAGTAGATGTATTCAATTAACTCAAAGAAATCCAATAACTTATTTTATGTAGTAGGGCAGGTTATGCAGTATGTCCTTTTGACCTGCTGATATGCTTAGAAACATCCAGAAGAGGTTCCTCTAACTGCATCTAATTGTGATGTGATGTATTACATCTTACCCTGTGCCAGGAGTGAGTAGAAGGTTCTGACACACCTTTCTCAAGTGCTGCAGAGAGATGGGAAAATAGAGGCAGTTACAGCTGACAAGGAAGTCAGACTGTGGGTTTGTGTTTGTGTGTGTTAATCTGTATCAACTGCACAATGAATCAAGCTTTAGTCACTGGTTAGTTGGCAGCTACGTTGGATTGATGGTTTATTTCTGCATCCTGCAATGTGTGACCTTCCAGATTTGAGGGACACTCCACTTTTGCAGTCTGAGAGGGCAGCAATACCCCATCTACAGTGTATGGCACATTCACAGTTATCACAGGAAACAAGGCTTCCAAGAAGTAGTCTGTTTTCAAGGTCACTCTCCATCCTATTAGAGGTAAAAGTCAGAGGCATCAGAAATGGCTTGGTGAATGTGGACCTTGCTTTTTAGAAAGTGATGAACTCCAGGGAATGCTGTGTGCAGTCACCCTGTAAGCAAAGGGAAGCTCCTGCTCAGAGCCAGGATACCTGGGGTGTGACTAAGAAGGGAGTTTCATTTGATAATAGAAATGTGAAGGGATATTCAGAGTATCCCACCAAGGAGATACAGAGTTACTGTCCTAAGTGTGCAGTGGTGGGACCAGGACTGGGAGGACTGGAATGCTGCAGGTGGGTTCAGCTTGCATGTGTGACTCTGGTGTGGAAAGCCCAGAAATACCAGGATACCAGGTCTAGGAAAATACAGGTGCTTCAGAGGTTGTAAATTAAAAACATATAAATTAATTTGATAGTGTTCAGAGAGGATTGCCCTTGGGTTTGGAAACTCAATAGCAAAAGCTCATTTGCAAGTATTTGAGAACCAGCTAGAAGCTCCCAGTGCCACTTCACTTTAATATATTTGACATATAAGACACATTTTTAAGGCCAACAGTCTAGAAACACTGTGGGGATGGAACCTAAAATGTGAAAGCAAGGTGAAACAAAGTAAAAGTGGTTCCACAAGGAAAAGCAAGAACTTAAATGGATTGCTATTCCTGTCAAATTAAACTTTTAACTGCCTTTTGACCTCTCTATGTGGTTTTTTTTTTGGTAGGTTGTTGATAGGTTGGCTAACTGACCTTTTGTAAACTGTTTATTTCACTATCCAAGAGGGACTGATATATGAGATATGCAGATGATCTTAGCTGACTATTCAAGGCTGCTTACATGTGTTTACAAATATTTCTGTTTACTGAATTTGTGGCAGCTAATACTGCCTTCCAGCTGTTTATCTGGCTGCATTTTCATATACTTGTGTTAAGGACTCATTATGAAAACCTGAAGAGAACAGAAGAAAGCAGTGAAATCATGTAAAACTAATAGAGAAACCTTTCCAATTTATATTGTTTTGATATAAAATTGTAAATCTTGAGGCCACATCTGTTCAGAAACCAAACGTTTTTGTGGGATATAATCTGAAATCATCAGTGTCAGCACAGGAACCTTGTACTAGAGAGGGGCAGTGTTGGCCTGTGATACCAGGAGTGAGCTTCCACAAAGATAACCACAAAGACGTAGGTTCACCATGATCTGGCTGCGTGTGTGCACAACATGTGCTGATGTTACTCTCTGGAGGCCACCTCTTAGGTAAATAAAGGACATTTGCTGGCTTGTGTGTGTTGTGTGCTGACAGGAGTCCATAGTACCAAAGGATTCATTAGACCTGTTTTGCCTGAACCTTACAGCAGATTCAGATTTTAAAAAAAAATGACAGAACAACTCAAATTGACTATAACTTTATGAAGCCATCTGACAAATGTCTTACCTTGGAAGACTGGAATGAAAGTAGAAAGTGTGGAGCGCGGTTTCAGTCTATATCTTGCTGATAGAGAGCATTAATAAAGATAGAAGATTTAAATCTCACTACCTGAGTGTAGTGAAACATCCCTGAAGCCTGTGAGTGTCTCGATCCCAGGCTTAGATTCCGATTCCCCTTGAGCTCAGCCTCAGGCCAGTTGCAAAGGTCCTTGACGTTACTTTAATCACGATGATCAGAGTAAGAGCTCAGTGAAATTCATTTCAAAGCCGTGACACCTGTGATAACGATTTGAAAATGAAACATTTGTTTTTATTTGGTTTGGGAAACGAGATTTAGTAATCAGTTGACTGCAACAAAATGAAGTGCACTCCCTTGGCCACTCCTTAAACTGGGCAAGGGCTACTCAGGTGAGCAGTGTGCCAAATGTCAAGACTTGCAGCTTGTTCCAGAAGGCTGTGTGTCACACACCATTGCTGAGGTCTGACAATCAGATGTGACTTCTCTCCAAGGTCACTACTGGTGGCAAAAGCCCAGAAGACTCAAGCAGATCTCTCATTCTCCGAATCATGCAACAATGTGACATGTGCATGGCACTTTTTAGCTCTTTTGATAAGATTTTCAGTGACATGCTCTTGTTTGTTTAATGTGAATCATTAACTCCTGGAAACCTGTGATACTGTATTCTTTGTGAAAAAGAGGAAATTTTTGGAGGTGGGAGGAGGTGGGGACCAAGCAAAGTAGAACATCTGCCAGAGAATACTGTGGTATGGTAATGGTAAATGATCAGGCTTGATGTCAAGCACCTGCAACAAGCTTGGCTCTGCAGCCTCTCTCAGTGTGATGGGAAATGGGAAAACAGTCCCACCTTAACACTTTGCTAGATGATTTTTTGAACTTTCTTCTAAGCCTGGCTACCAGTGATTTGGGAGCTGGAGCTTCCCGTCAGTGGTTGAGGTTGTCCACGCAGTTTGCGTGGCAGCAGTGAGTGGCTCTGCCTTTCCAAAACAGCAACACTACGGTGTTTTCTGAGTCCTTCCTCCCTTGGGAGCAACTGGAATTCTCCAGTGCAACCAGGGGTTTACAAGGGTTGTATAAACTCCTTTCTTCTATGTAATCTCGTTCCTGGTCTATTTTGTCTGCCTTGAAACCGATAATCAAAAACGGAACAAGTCTGTTCTCCTGAAGTACTTGCTGCCTTACTTCACCCCTGTTGGATGAATACATTTTTGCGTGTTCAGTGGAAGAGATGATTTGGAACAGAGGAAGGACCAAGATGGAAAGTACTGGATGCCTGAAAGTGTCTGTGTCAGAGGTGCTTGGTTGTGAAATATTTGGCTGCAGGCAGAACTGCAGTTCCTGAGCTGTTCTTTCACTTAACGTAAGGAAATAATGCCATAGAATCGGAATGGTTTGTGTTGGAAGGGACCTTAAATGTCATCTAGTTCCACCCCCTGCTGTGAGGGAGGGTTTCCCTTTTCTTTTTCACCAAAACCTACTGAAACAGTCCTCCAGATGATGTGATACTGTCTGTACCATGTAAATGTGCCATGTGACAGCACAGAATGACTGTGACAGAATAAATCATGTCCCTGCCTTTGGATTATCGTGTTGCTGCTGCTTGCCATGGTTTGGGGTATGACTGGGAGACAGATCACCATGAGGCTGCTTCTCCTCCATGGGAACCCTGACACAGAATGTTCTATGGCAGGCCCTGGGCTCATGTCTCTGGCCTGCTCATGAGACCAGTGCAGAGAAAAGATGAATGAATCTTTTCCTGCTCTTTTGAAAGCCTCAGCGAGGTTTTCCTAGCAGAGGAAAGCACAGAATGCAATGTTGCATCTTGCAGACACCAGCTTTGATGAATCATCCCTTCTGGTCCTGGGGGCAGGAAAGTGTTGGACCATTTGCTGACCACACTTGGAGGATCAACATCCGTGACAGTTTTGGGAGGGGAATTACATTGTAGCCAACATTCACAGGACTTGTGGTGATTAAAAGCAGGACTACCATGCAGTGGATAATTGTCCACTGCCCTGCTGACGAGTAGCTGTGGTGTTTGAACTCTTGTTTATTCAGACTCTTCTTTTCTTTTGTTTTTGAGGGGTGGTGGTGGTGTTATGTAAGGTCATGAGCAGAAATACCCAATTCTATACACTTTTACTCATGTAATGATGGCCTTGGCTTGTCCTCACTGTTTATTTACAGTGTGGCCTTGTGGCTTAAAACAGAAACAGAACTTTCTGAAACAAACACTTGCTCTCTGTTTCTCTCGGGTCTCACGCACGCTTCTAAGAGGTCTCTGGGGCAAGCTTTACACTCCAGGCCAGCAGGACAGGTGAGTGCTCAGCAGGACACCCCTGGGTGCTCAGCAGCTCTGCTCTGTGCTCCTGCTGGAAGTGAGCAGGGACTCCGGGACAGGCTCCCAAGAAATCCACTCTCGCAGCAGCACTACCTGGCACCGAACATGCTGTACTCTCTCCAGTTCTTCTCATTGGGGTTTTTCAACTTAATTTCCATTTCACAATAATGTGCTTCTGCCAACAACACCAAAGGCATGTCAGCAGTAGCTCAAAATGTAATTTTCTTGTCATGTACTGTTGCCTAATTATTTATATTGCTTATTAGAAATATGGATAATTTAACATAATCTGCTGTGGATCGAGGCAGAGACAACTGTACTCTACATGTATTTCAAAGAGAAAAAACAGATGAAGAATATGAAAAGCAGCAGTCAGCACTTGACATCTCTGATAGAGCTTTATTTCTTCTGCTGGGCAGGTCTCTTGTTTGTTTTCTTACTTTCACATGTCTAGAAAAAAGGATTGGGAGAAACAGTTAGATCCAGCCTTTGTATTTAGCATAGTAAATCATGTGGCTCAGCTGCTTTGCCATCGTTATTGCACTGAGCCAAATTTATCCCAGTGCACATCTACTGATTTAAACCAGAAATTAATTTAGTGCATAACTTTATTTTTTAGAAAAAAATACTCAAGTAGGGTGGAACTACAACTATAATTGGAATCAGAGTCTGAAACAAAAAACTTTAAAGGCCAAATTCTCCTTAGAGGACCTGATCTTAGACATCTCCAGTCCACATTAAAAAAAAGAAAGGAAAAAAGTCGTGGTCTATTGTCTCTACCACTGGAATATATGATGTCATACTAAAACTCCAGAGTAACTCCCAGTGAATAAACATTATCACCAAAGAACTGTACCTGTATGGTTAAGAATCATTTAGTCACTGGAAATTACTGCAGTTTAGGAGCTATAGAAGACCTTACTAATCAGGACTATGCAGCAGTTACAAAGTAAGTTTGAAATGTTTCAGTCTATATGTTCTCTGAGGGCTCTGTTTTAAAGAAAATACTCCATTGGTATATCAAATGTGATCTGATTTATGGGGTCAAATAGCTGATCTCTGTGTGTCCTTCAGATATTCCTGCACACACCTTCAGCATTTCCCATTTTTCACTTGGTCACACCAGTGAGGAGTCTGTTCCCACTGCTTCCTGAACATGTTGAAGTAGGGCAGCGTTTCATACCTGAGCTGTAACTGCACATGGTGATGGCATGTGGGTTATCCTCGTGCTCCCTGCTATGTGGGATATTGAGCACAAAGGCTCATGTCCCAAGGCTGGCTGGCTATCTCCTACCTCTGATGCTTTGTACTATATTCTTCCTCTAGTTTCCAAACATGGTACAAAAGAAATTTTGGAGGGGAAAAAGAAGTAAGTAGAATATTTAAGATGCAAAGTTAAGTAAAACAAGAATTGAGTAAAAGATGAAGGCAGACACCCAGATATCAGAGAGAAAGTTTTAGCAGTGATGGTTGAAACATTGGAACTGTCAAACACAGAGGAAGATTCTCCATGACTTGTGGAATACTGGATACCTTTCTGAAAGGCATGTTGTAGCCAAACAATGTTACCAGTCCCATTAAAATGTCACTGGGGTAATACTGAAGGACTAATATTTATAAGGGTCAGACCAGAACAGGGATAGCCCTTTCTGTCTTTGAGTCATGTCAGTGTAAACTAATAAAGCTTCAGGTTGGAATTTATAAGCAAAACAATTTAAAGGTGCAAATAATGTGTGATGCAAAAGGTTTCATTAGTGAGATGATGAATTAGATCTGTGGAAATTACGGCTAAAAGAGTTACAGTGAGAGAAAACCTAAGAAGGTGAAAGAGAAAACCCTATTTACTGAACATCTGGCTTAAATGGCTAATTCAGCCATGTCTGGATAAAGATCTAGTAGTAATTCTCACAAGCCACCTCTGAATTCCAGTAGACACAGTATTGGCATTCCTGGGCTGGAGTGACTCTCAGGTACGTTCTGCTGAGGATAAAGGGAGTCAGTTCCAACAGCGAGGAGGAAGAGGAACAGGGAAAATCCCAAGCACCTTCCCATAAGCCACCTGAAGAACTTGTCTCACGAGCCTCAACTGTTTGTTTCCATCAATACCACCCTTTGTACACAAAGAAACAACCCATGCCTGGACCTGCTGGTAGCAGGGAGAGCAAAACAGCCGGGGGAGCTGAGACGTGTGTCAAGACTTGCTCTTGCCCCACGAGTGATACAGCCAAGGGCAGGGATGAAATATGGCCAGCCAGCCCCTTCTCATATTTTCATTGGGTTCAAAGCCTTAAGATATTTCAGCGATGACAATTATGGGGTTTTGTTCTTTACCTTCTGTAACTGGAGTTTTAAGATTGCCTCAAAATATTACCCTTCACAAAGACTGGACTTTTTAGGGGCAACATGAGGGTTTCTGTTAGTTTCTACATTTATATGGTGGAAGAGGCCAATGTGCCACTCACTGGCCTATGGGTGACCAAGGAGTTTAATGTGGTTTGTGAGAATGGCTGAAGATAGGCAAAACATGCATCATCTTGGCAGAAACAAATGTGCTCCTGCTGTGGACATCACATGTTGGACAGATCCTGCGCAGGATTGAGTCTGAACTGTAAAAATATGTCCAAGAACCAGCTGGACACTTCTGGGGGATCACGTTTAGAAAAACACTAAAATATTGCCAAACTGAGAACAATCATGAGTTATCTGGCCAATAGCTGGGTGAACACTACTGGCAAGTATTCATTTGACTCGTTTGTTTCCATCAGCTTTGAGTCATCTGTGTGTTGTGTCTTCATTCCTCATCTGGTTGCATTCCTTAGTCAACTCAATTATTTTTAACATCGTTTATTTAATTTTTATTCTTGTGAGCATTACTTATCTATGCTGATGGAAACAGTGATACTGACATTGCTGAAGTTGCTCTGTATGTTCAGTATCTGGAATATAAATGGTGGTTTGTGATTCCAGCAGGGTGGTTTATGATCCACACAGTTCTTGCCCAGGGAATGACAGCACTGCTGTAAATGCTGATGATTTATTGCCTTGTTTTGTGAGTGGCAGGATTTGGCTGGACCGAGTCAAAACCTGCCCTGTTCGAAGTTTTTGCCCTCTGGAATAGAACAGACCTACCTGGGGGTAAACTCCCAGCTTAATAATAAGGCAAGCATTCCTTCAGGAACATCCCATTAGGGAACTTTCTTACAAAAAGAGAAAGCAAAATCTAGAGCAAGACCACTTCTCCCCTTCCCTACTTCTGAGATTTTCTGGGATCACTTTTTATGTTC